>NC_041391.1:582622595-582630674 GCF_002162155.2 Triticum dicoccoides | reverse complement strand
TCTCTCTCTCTCTTTTATGTCTATTTAATTCTGTTTTCTATTTTCTGTAGTTTGTTTTGATTTAGTTTTAGACACTAAATCATTTTAATAAATTCTGTAGGTTTTTATGTGGCTTGCTAAAATATATACAAAGCCACTCACAAACTTCCAGAATTAATTGGAGTCATATTTAATATATATTAAATATAAATCCAAAGCAAATAGTTATTGATTAATTCAAATGTCCCAAAATAATTAACTCTGAGATACTGAAAATATTGTTTTGAGTTTTACCTCTTTGCAATATTTTCAGAGACTAAGAGGAACATTTTCTTGGACTTCTTTGAGAAGATTTTAATGTTGATCATTTTTAGAAGATTTCTGAGGCTTTGAAAATCCCTCAATTCAAATTTCATTTGAATTAAAACATGATGCTCACATGAGGCCTAGCCTAGAGCATAGCAGGACCAGGGATGTGACAACTCACCCCCACTAAACAAAAATCTCGTCCCGAGATTCAAGCGTAGGATAAGGTGAAGGGGGAACGCAAACTAGCACAATCTTCACGATCCAGGTTACCATTCAATTGAACGTTGATTCGGTCACCATCATTGTCTTGAAGTCTTGCTCTGAGAACTCCAGTTATTATGACAATGAGAGGAAAGGAAAGACCCTAAAAGAATCGTTCTTCTCGAAGGTCGAACAACTCAGGATTAACTCTCGGAATGAGACATAGCAACATCTCTCGAGCTGAGAGATGAAGCACACATCCATAGGAATGGAGTGAAGCAGATGACAAAGGTTCACTAGGTAGACAACAATTCCAGACTTAAGAATGTGGTGACCGGTTGTCAACGTAGCGAGGAGTTGAATTGCCGTGATACCATAACGATGCACCTTAGGGAAGGTGACTCGTAGAAATATCCAAGTGGCAAAAAGAATTACCTTTGATTTAAAGATCATTGAAACTCTTTAAACCAGCCTAAGGCAATTCTCGAGCAATCGTTTGGAGGGGGTCGGTAGAATGGCATACTCGGACTTGGATGATGTGGATTACCTTGTTGATGACAACGTAATGGATGAATTTGCTTACCACCGGAAATGGAAGAGACTCGTGGTAGAATGGCACATTGGCGGTGCAAGCTGGGAACAAAATGCAAATGATGGGAATGATTCTGGTAACTGGGGAAGAACCCAACAATAGAGAGTGAATTCACTGTTGGAGTGGTTATAGCATAACCGAAGAGACTAGGAGCAATCCCGGTTAGTGCCGGCGATAATACCTAGCGCTTGTGCGTGCTCTCAAGAACTTGAGCATTTCCACAATCATCAAGGTTTTATCAACAACCGCGTCAAGGGTGCTGACAACACAACATACTACCATGATGAATAGCGATGGACGATGCAGATGCAAAGGAAGATAACACTTTCTCAGATTTCACCTTAGCGAGGCCAAGGGAACGAAATCTGGATGATCGACCGAGAGACATTTAGCACTCCGCTTCTAATGTTCTCCTTGATGTGCTAGCGTAATCCACCCATAGATATGGTTTGATATCTAGAACATCAAGTAAAAAGGTCGGACTTCGGGAGCACAAAAATCCATAAGGAACAACTACTAGAATAAGTTCTACGAGATCCTTATGGGGAGGTGGCCAACTTCCTCAATCAAGATATTATAATAATAGGTCTTCCGGCTATTGTATTGGCCACGACATCCACTTTACCGGTTTCCGAGGGACCGATATTATAGTTTTTGGGAAATGTTCCAAACCATCATATCTGCCTGAGATTCAGATCTGGTTGGTGTCAGGATATTCCAGACTCATCGAGTCTAGGAAGAAAAACGAAAGTTTGCAACACAAATCGACGAGATGACGTTGCGAGATTCTCGGGAAATGAACTATGATAGCAAGCTCCAAAAACACGAGCCGGTTCTGCTACAACATGTGAACATGTTGTCCAAGACAAACATGACCACAAAGTAGTCTTATAATAAAACACTACCGAGTTCAGGAGGGGGAACCATCATCGAGGATATCGAAGTTTTGTACAAATCCGTCTGGTACCTTCGGGACTAGCACTTAGAACTTATTAACCTTGAACAAATCAATCAGTGGCTTGGTGTGCTAGGGACACATATAGAATGGAGGTTGCAAGTCTCCGAACCACAGAATACTTCGCACGTATGCATGACTGATTTGGGATGATTCCAAAGGAAAAACATTGACTTCCTCGATTCAACGGCGGCAACTTGCATCAAATGCATATGAACTAGAGGAAGTCACTTCTTTCATCCAAACATATGCTTCACGAACGGGGCATGAAGAAAATGCTTACACAAGTTTCCAACACTAGCTTAATGTTCAACAAAATCATGGAGGAGATAAGGATGTTGTCAATGGGCTCAACAACAGTTCATCCGGGTTTCCCTTTAAAAGGAATTCCATAGTTAAGTGAACACGGTGATAGCATTGGTCATACCAAGGCATATAATGGTGTATCCTCGAGGAAAACCCACGAGTAAGACAACATTACGAATATCGTTGGTTCTGATTTGATTTGACGATAGCCCATACTCAATCAAAGGATTGATAAGACAATAGGTCCAGCAACTGATCACAGGGACCAATCGATGAAGATATCATCTTTCTTCAACACACACTACACAAGAATATCCCTTTGGAACGAACTAAGTCAGGCAAGCTTTTATCTTCCAACTCTCCAAGTTGTTGTCTAGCTTAACCAACTAGCTCAGGGATATCTAACACCGATTCTTGGAGGGAAAGTGGTTCACAAGAAACCAACTTGACCACGAGCTCAACATAACAGTCAGGTGACAACCTGGTGATACTTTCGAGAAGATATTCGGAAAATCACGAACCACCGATATGTTACTAAGATCAAGGACAATCCTGCTTTTCAGAGCAAGACGATATGATCAATAGGGCAAGGATTTGAAATAATCCTAACTCATCGATCGAGGAGTGAACCAGGAGAATGGACTAGGTAGCACGATCAATCTTAGAATGACGATTCAATAATCAACACGCTAAGAATGAGGTTATCGTCCATTTAACTACCAAGCAACGGAGTTGCTAGGAGTATTGATTTCACACATCACGATTCACTTGTCGGCATTCCGGTTGCGACAACACGGAACCGAGGGATGAATAATGATGGCGAGAAGTATCACTACATCAAGAATTCACAAGAGCCGGTGCAATCCTCATGAAAATCCTGACATAAAGACGGTAATACTTCAGGGTAGAACAGAATCAAAAGCAAGATTAGCAATTTGATCTGCGGAGTACGACTGCTTTGACCCAATCCTGGAAATGGACAAGGTACTGGAGTTTGTTTCTCCCAGTCATTCCGGAATAGAATGGCTTGACGGACCACAAGAGTAATAGGTATCAATGAACGATTGCACGCATACTCTTGACTATCAATTGATAAACGAGGGTCAGAAGACAACTAAAGAGGGACAACTCAAAGGAACATACGATTTTCTGAGTTGTGGATGCATGGTTTAGCATGTCGAACGAAGTTCAACATATTTCTTCCGGATAACCCATGCAGAAAGGTAGAACTGACAGAGTCACAACATAGAATCGAGAACTCATCAAGAGCTCTAGTTGTGATCTTTTGGTTCAAAGAACTTCTGCCATAAACGGTTCATAGTATTTGGAAGAACGATATACCACGGACCTCGAGGATTATCGCAAAGGTTACTAATATCCTAAAGGAACTAACAACACTATCAACCTGATGTAAGTAGGGTGAATCTCGGGTTCAAGAACCCAGGAATAGAATACCTACTCCTAAGTAGCGTCACGGAATGCTTTCGAGAATAAAGGCCAGAATCATCACACTAGGACACAAATCATGGCTAGACCACTAGATGATCCCCTGAGACAGCTAGGGTCGTAATAATAACTCCAACATAATTGTCAAGGCAATAGAATACCTCAACTCAACAATTAGTGTGATTGAGCTGGCATAAAGGAACATCGAAACCAGAGGGAAAGGATTTTGCAAATGCATCAGACTATTTAGAAACCTGGGATGACTCGGACAGCATAACGGCTGTAAATGCTTAGAAAAGATTTGAGACATTCACAAAAATGGTGGCATAACCACTCAGAAGCACAATATCAAGGTCTCGAGATCAATAATTAACATACGGAAGTCATAGGAGCTGAACTCAAGCTTAAATCCAACAATCTTATAAGTCTAGGATTAGTAACACGTGATCCTGATAGAAAGAAGAGATAGCCTAGTTCTTAATCCCCGTAGGAAAGATAAGATGACTCAAATCAGAAGGGCATAAAGTATAAGGAGTAAAAAGAGCCTTACGTTCCATCCCACAATCAATTCCCTTATATAACTAAAGAATTTCTAGACTCAACTTCGACCAGTTTGGCTTGGTAATCCTACAGGCAGTCAAGCTCTGATACCAACGCTGTCAGGACCCCGACTCAATGCCACAGCGATCTAGCATGTAACACCTCATATCACTTTGCGGCCTCACGCACGGTATTCCCACGGGTGTCGTCTTACCTTTGCCCGGGACCGTTTGCGCCTTTTGGCACACGTATATGATAGTGTCGCTAGCATCCATATGATAAGGAGCCCGGGCTGACATGACTAGTCGTAAACCCAAAGTGGCACAGACTTACAGGGACAGGCATCAATGACCCAGCATCGAACATGTCGGTCATCAACGAGTGAATCCAGGCTGTAGCACTGGGCTAGCAGGACTCCGGTGAACCGGGCTGTAGCGGCTAACAGGACTCCGGTATTCATCGCGTGACATTTCCTCGAAGGGACAGACACAGGAACGAAGAAGGACACATGCCGGCCAGCCTAAGTGTTCCGGAGCAGTAGCAAGCTACCATGGCTCGGTGGAAACACTAGGAGACATTTCCCCGTAAGAGAGGCTACTAAAGATAAACAACTAGATGGTCAGATCCCACACATGCCAAGCATTTCAACAACATGCACACAATATGCTCGATATGTGCAAATACAACATGGCATCACAACATGACTCTATAACTCAAGTAATTTATTCAATAGGCTCCGAGGAGCGAGATATTACAAACATGGGTCTCATGACCCAACAATCAGAGCATACAAATCAAAGCACAAGCGGAAGCTATCATGTCTGAGTACAGACATCTATAACTGAAAAAGGCTGAGAAGCCTGACTATCTACCAGATCCTGCTGGGGCACAAGATCGTAGCTGAGGTAACAAGCTAAACGTCGAAGTCCACGCGGAACTACTAGCGAGACCGAAGTCTCTCTGCAAAAACATAAAATAGGCAAACGTGAGTACAAATGTACCCAGCAAGACTTACATCAGAACTAACTACATATGCATCATTATCAACAAAGGGGATGGTGGGGTTTAACTGCAGCAAGCCAGCTTTGACTCGGTGGCTATCCTAAACTACGACTGCAATGTAACTCTTTGAAGTGGCGCACACGAGTCCACATATTCACCATATCAATACACCACTATGGATCCGCTCTCTTCTCCCTACGAGAACGCCATCCATAGCACTCACGCTTATCTTGCGTATTTTAGAGTATCCACTTTCACTTGTCTATGAACTGATATAAGCAACTCAGAAGTCCTTTACCGCGGACACGGCTATTCGAATAGATGATGTTAACCCTGCAGGGGTGTACTTCTTCATACATGTTTCCACCACTTAGCGTCTGCACACGACATGTGCTCGGCAGACTTCAAGCGAAAGCCGACGTGGGTGTAGACCACGACCTACCTAAACACTCAAGTCTCTAGTCCAGGTTTATCGCCTATTCGGGTTCCATCCATGAGGAGATCCGGCCGGAGTTTCGCTCACAGCCCCAAACGATGTGAACAGGGTTCTCGAGACACCAAACGGGCACCCGGTACACCGTGCCACGTACCTACCGCATCACAGCCCACCCCTACGGTCAGCGCTATCCACGGCCTCCAGTAAGCTACAAACACCAGAAACTACTTGCAACTCCTGGACAGAGGACTAGGGTGAATAAGAAGTCGAGCGGGGTCATATTTCAGGGCCCAATGTATGGTAGTAGCTGAATCATGGATCACAAACACAGAACTCAGTTCCTGAGGACGGCTTCAATGAGACAACCCACCATGTACTCCTACATGGCCTCTCACCGATACCTTTTACCAAATCGTGTTCACACACTTAGCTCACACATAGTAGGACATGTTCACACACCTCTCATTCATCCCCGATGAATCAGACCTGACTCAACTCTAAGCAGTAGCAGGCATGACAAACAAACATGAATGAGTAGGCACAACAGGGCTCAAACAACTCCTACTCATACTAGTGGGTTTCATCTATTTACTGTGGAATGACAAGTCATGCAAAGGATAAAGGGGTTCAGCTACCGCAACAAGTAACAGATGAATCGTTGTTGTCCTAATGCAGTAAAAGAGAGCAGGAGCGAGAGAGTAGGATTGTATCGGAATGAACAAGGGGGTTTTGCTTGCCTGGCACTTCTGAAGATAGCATTGAGTCTTCATCAGTGTCAACGATCACATCATCGGTATCACGTCTATCGAGAGGGGACAAATACCGGCAACACAGAAGGGAACACAATCAATGCAATGCACAATATGATGCATGATCATGACATGGCAAAATGAATGTGTTTTGGGCTAATGCAACTAGCAACAGATTAAATGAAGTTGGTTTGAATACAAGATTCAAATTCAAACTCCATATGTGATTATTTAAAAGCCCTTTAATTGGTTTGTGCTAAACAGCAGCTATAAGTTGTTCTAACATGCATGAAAATGGTACAGATGGATTCCTTGAATTTTTCTGATAATTTTTCATATATAAATTATTTAATTTGGAGTTACGGTTGAATTTCTATGAATTTTAGAAGTTTTAGGCATTTTCTGGAATTTCCTGAATAATATAAATCCAGAAATGAATTATGGCGTCAGCACCACGTCACAGTGACGTCAGCAGGGTCAACTGGGCGCCCCAGGTCAAACCTGACGTGTGGGGGCCACACGTCAGTGACACAGTTGGTTAACTGGGTTAATTAGGGTTAAACTAATACTAACGAAAATGTCAGCAGGGCTGGGCCCACATGTCAGTGGCTTAAATAATTAACTAACTTAATTAGTGTTAACTAATCTAACACCTAAACTAATTAACAGGGGCTAGCCCCACCTGTCATCGACCCAGGGGGGGGTTCCGCCGTGGTCAAGTGGGTCAACCCCGCCGGCGACTCGATGCCGGCGAGGCCCGAGACGGTGGCTCGGCTCGGATTTGAGCTTCAGGCGGTGGTTTTGGACGCGGTTTGCGGCTACGGAAAGCTAGGAGTCTTGCGCATCCAACGGAGGCAACAACTCGCGACGGAGTGGGCTAAATCGACGACGGCGGCAGCTTTTGCGGCGGCCGGAGTTCGGCGGGGAGGGGAGAAGGGGCTACGGTGCACTAGAGGAGGAGCGGGTGGTGGCTACGAGCTCCTGGTGCTGCGCTAAGCACGACGGTGGGCTCGGGAGCGAGCTGCGGTGGCTGTGGCCACGGCCACGCCATGGCCGGCGGCGAGAAGCTCTCGGCCGCGGTGGTAACGGCGGCTACGGAGGGAAATAGAGCACGGGGAGAGAGGGGTTCGGCAGAGGAGCTCACGGTGAGGTCGACGAGCAGCTCGGTGGGCTCGGGGAAGGCCGAACGGCGACGAATTTGACGACGGCGATCCTCGGTGGCCGAGGAGGGGAACGGCGAGGCTAGCGGCATCCAGGGGCTCTTCTGGTTGCGTGAGACGACGAGGAGGACGAGGGAGGACCGGCGAAGCTCGGGAGCGCGTCGGAGAGGAGAGGGGGTGGCGGTGGCCGCGAGGGAGCTCGTCGGTGGCGGCGGCTCCGTTCGGTCCGGGCGAGAGAGAGGGAGCAGAGGAGGATAGGGACGGAGGGAGAGACACGGGAGAGTAGGAGAGGGTCGAGGGGAGTGCGTGGCACCCTCAGGTGCCTCCAGCGGCGAGCAGGTAAGCAGGAGGTGGCCGGGGCTCTCGGGCGCGCGCGCCACGCCTCGGTCCTTCTGGCGAGGAGG
>NC_041391.1:582616287-582622390 GCF_002162155.2 Triticum dicoccoides | reverse complement strand
TCTCTCTCTCTCTTTTATGTCTATTTAATTCTGTTTTCTATTTTCTGTAGTTTGTTTTGATTTAGTTTTAGACACTAAATCATTTTAATAAATTCTGTAGGTTTTTATGTGGCTTGCTAAAATATATACAAAGCCACTCACAAACTTCCAGAATTAATTGGAGTCATATTTAATATATATTAAATATAAATCCAAAGCAAATAGTTATTGGATTAATTCAAATGTCCCAAAATAATTAACTCTGAGATACTGAAAATATTGTTTTGAGTTTTACCTCTTTACAATATTTTCAGAGACTAAGAGGAACATTTTCTTGGACTTCTTTGAGAAGATTTTAATGTTGATCATTTTTAGAAGATTTTCTGAGGCTTTGAAAATCCCTCAATTCAAATTTCATTTGAATTAAAACATGATGCTCACATGAGGCCTAGCCTAGAGCATAGCAGGACCAGGGATGTGACAACTGTGATATTGGTTGTGTCTTGCATATGATATCTAGCATGTACTGCTTCTAATTTGTTGAAACACCATACAGTTTGAACTTGGCAGGGTGATATTGGTTGTATCTTTCATATGGTGTCTAGCTTGAAGTGCTTCTAATTTGTTGAAATGCCTTTTGCTTAGTTACCACATCATAGGTGTGAATATGTCACACCATCTTGTTTTTCATACATATTCCATCCTCTCATCATGTGTTTGCCTTTGATCCGAGTAGTGTTCGTCAGTATCATGCATGAATGAGTTCTGAAGAGCGAATTTTATTCCTTTTTCTTATCGGTTTGACTTCACAATGCAAAATCATTATAGCTGAAGGAAATTAGTCCGGCAGTGGATGATGGTGGTCCTTCGGAGCAACTCAAACAGGGGGTCTCTACAGATTCTACCCCGCCATCCTCCCAACAAGATTCGCAAGACAACACAAGGCTGGACAATCAACATAGCTGTGTAGATGATGAGCACATCTCTCCTACTCCACCATCACAGGTGCTTGCTCTAACTTGGCACTATTATATGTGGTTGCATGTTGCGTATGATGTCTAGCTTGTATTGCTTCTAACTTGAATTGCATCTGCTTACTTTACACATAATGCCTGTGAATATGACACGTGTTCCTGTTTCTAGAACATACATGTACATGATGAGCACATCTTCCCTACTCCACCATCACAGGTGCTTGCTCTTACTTGGAACTGTTATATGTGGTTGCGTTTTCCGTATGATGTCTAGTTTGTATTGCTTCTGATTATGTTGAATTGCATCTGCGTAGCTTACAACTTATACCTGCAACGATCACTTACCCATAAGACACATTTAACTTGGGACTGTGATGTAGGTTGCATCTTGCATTGTCTTCTAGCTTGTACTGCTTCTAATTTCTTGAAATGGCACTTACGATGAGACACTTTTTACCTGATAGAGTGATATTGGTTGCGTGTTCATATGGTGCCTAGCTTTCATTTCTTCTAATTTTGTTGAAATGCCTTCCGCTTACTGTTTTTTCATACATATTCCATCCTCCTATCGTACGTGTGAATATGAAATGCTGTCTATTTTGTATATATTCCATCCTCCTATCATGCGCTTGCTTTACATCAAAGTAGGTATCGTCTGTATCATGCATCAACCAGTTATGCAGAGCTAATTTTATTCATCTTCTTGTGGTTTTGACTTCATAAGGCAATATCAGAAAATAGGAAGGAAAAGCGTAAGTTAGGGGATGTTGGTGGTCCTCTGCACCGACGCAAACAGAGACTCTCTAGATTTGCCACTTCTACTGCTAATGAAGTTAAAGTCCCAAGTCTACAAGATGAGTTCATCTCCCGTACTCCACCATCGCAGGTGCTTGCTCTAAGTTGAAAATGTGATAATTGGTTTCATGTTGCATATGTTGTCTAGCCTGTATTTCTTCTATTTTGATTAAATTGCACCTGCTGAGTTTATATGTTAGACATGGCTTTCTGTGTCTATAATACACTGCATCTATCTATCATACCATGTTCTTACATCAAAGTACTGCTGTTGTGTATCCCGCATCAGTCACTCATGATTGGACGCTTTTAACATGGCAGTTTGATAGTGGTTGCATCTTGCATTGTTTTCTATGTTGTACTGCTTCTAATTTTTTGAATTTCCACTTATGACAAGACACTATTAACTTGGCAGAGTAATATTGATTGCATCTTTCATATGGTGTCTAGCTTGCATTACTTCTATTTTCTTGAAAATCCTTCTGCTTAGTTTGCACATCGTAGCTGTGAATATGACATGCCGTCCTGTTTTTCTTACATATTCCATCCTCATACGGTTGTCTTACATCAAAGTATTGCTTGTCTGTATCATGCATCAATGAGTTCTGAAGAGTGATTTTATTCTTTTGTGTTGTGGGTACAACTTGACATGGCAAAGTCAAAAAATAGCAAGGAAAATAATATAGTAGGGAGTGTTGTTACTCGTCGGGTGAAACGGAAAAGGATCTACCGTCGAGATTCTGCTGGTACTTATAGTGCAGTAGAAGGTCCAAGTCCACCGGCTAAATCTACAAACACAGTATCACCTGCTCCACCAGCTGCAGCATCTGCTTCAACTGTACCAGCATCTCAACCAGTTACTCGTTCGTTTGCTCCGGAACTGGCCAGTTCCCAAGCTGCCTTCACACCTAACACTACTTCTGAAGCACTGCTGACACAATAGGACTTGGCAAGATTAGATGAACCTCATGAGCATCAACACCAAGATGGTACCTGACCGAGTCAAGTTCCAGTTGGATGCTCCTTTATATGTACTCTCACAGTTTGATGTACACTAACACTTTCCATATTCGTTGTTGAACTAGCACCACAGCGCAAGTGGAAACAGACATCAGGGATAATGCTTGACTGATTAACAAAATCTAAAGGAGGAAGAATGGAGATCCATTTTGAGGCAGGTTTAAAAAGGCCACGTGATGCTATAGAGTCAGCCAAGTTAGTATCAGAGGCAGCCGTTGCCGTTAGGTGTCATGCACATATCCTCCCAACATGGATCCAGTAGAGGAATGAGAAAGAAAATACCCAGTTTAACACCTTCCTTGACCATTTATCCGTAAGAAATGTTATTCATTACAATTAGTAATATTGTCTTGCTCTGTCCCATACTTTCTAGCTTCCTCCTAATAAGACTCACATTCTTTTTTCAACAGATGAGGTTCAAGTTGGATCCGAAAGATGATGCAACTAAACAAGCATGCGCTCATGTTATTTAGTCTGCTCTGCGACAGTATCGGTACCACCTTAGAAAATCTCACTTTGAAGGCAAGGCTAACAATGAAATCGCCCAAACATCTCCAGTGGAATATATTATAGATGAAGACTGGACAACCCTCGTTAAACACTGGTCTGATCCAAAGTATTAGGTAGGCTATATGTATTTGATCAGACCACATATTGAACTTGTATTTATGTATGTGCCTTACAAGTGTATCTTGTTCTAGGCTAACTATTTGAAGAACAAAACCAACCGTTCTAAAGTGAAATTCCAACAGACAATAGGATCTCATAGCTATATTGCACACTGCGAGGCTCTTGTAAATAGCTGCTACTTCCTTCTTTTTTGTGTGCCATATCATCGTATCTATATTGACTTGTTCCAAATACAGAGGAAAGCCTGTGCGGACCAAAAAGAACCTGAACCGAATGCAGTGCAAATCTTCAAGGATTGCCACACCAGCAAGATGAAGGGCATGAGCACACCAGTTCAAGCCGCTGTTGTAAGTCCTTACTCCTTCTGCCTTGAACTGATTGGTACTGCGATGTGTTCATTTAACTACTTGGTTTGCAGCCAATGTCAGTTACTCCGTTCACTTTTATACACAGTTGTCTTAACGTATCATTTCACCTTACATGGTTTAAAATAGATGAAGGGTATTCTTTTGGTCTTGATCTGTAATCTAGTTGTTATGTTCACGCGCGCACCCAATGATAAAATAGCCTGTTTGTTTTATATCTGTTTGCCCATGATATGAATGATGTCATACTATGTTCATCCTACTTTAAACCATGTCTCTTTATCCTTAGATGTCAACGAATGTGAAGAAATAGACAATATAGTAGGCATGCTACATGGACATATATTCCGAAAGTGATTTTATTACGTAGTTGGCACTACAATACATGCTAATGTATTACAGTAGTTCACCAAAATAAGTTATGTATAAACGTTTAACCTACTTTGTTTGTTTTTATCTCATTAGTAAATTATCTGGTACACTAATCTACAAGTTCAAACTTTCAGGAACCTATGGAACAAATGATTGAACAGCCACAACCACCTGAAGGTGACGAGGCTACTATAGGCACAATGTCACCTCTTGCTGCAGTACGTCAGTATCTCTCCACTAACAGTGCAAAAAGCACCTTCCTGCGTAATTCTGGGTTGGTTGTCAAGGTAACCGCATCCAAATTGCCTTCTAAACAAAATCTTCCTGCTAGACAGAGTGATATATCTGTGCTCCAGACACAAGTCCAATCCCTAATGGATGTTGTTTCGGAAACAAGAATAGTGGTTGAGAAATTTCGTCAAGATATGAATGGTTTTGAAACCAGACTATCAGACATTAGCTTCATTGTTCAAGAGCAATGGCGGAAAAAAGGTGGAGATCGTGCTGCTCCATCAGATTCTACAGCCTGAAACATTAGCACTCAGGTCAAATGATCTGTGCTTCTATACATCTGATGGTGCTTTTATCTGGAAGGACTGTAAACTTTATGCCAACAGGCCATTTGTTGTATGGTTGGAATTTATTTTGTTGTGATACAACATTTATGATGCTTCCATAGGCTACAGTAATTACGACGCTATTTTTGTATAGTGTAGGTTTATCTTAGTAATGTATTCGGTCGAAAGATTCGTAGCAGCCCAACATGCCAACATTCGTCGGGCCCATTCGAATTGGGCTAAAAACGATTGTGGGCCGAAATTGGCATGTAGCCCTGATAACCCACAAGTGTAGGGGATCATAACAGCTTTCGAGGGTGAAGTACAACCCAAATTTATTGATTCGACACAAGGGGAGCCAAAGAATATTCTTGAGTATTAGCAATTGAGTTGTCAATTCAACCACACCTGGATAACTTAGTATCTGCAGCAAGGTATTTAGTAGCAAAGTAGTATGATAATAATGGTAACAGTAGCAAAAGTAAAGATAAATGTTTTTGGGTTTTTGTAGCAGTTGTAACAGTAGCAACAGAAAAGTAAATAAGCAGAGAACAATACATGAAAAGCTCGTAGGCAATGGATCAGTGATGGATAATTATGCCGGATGCGATTCCTCATGAAATAGCTATGACATAGGGTGATACAGAACTAGCTCCAATTCATCAATGTAATGTAGGCATGTATTCCGTAAATAGTCATACGTGCTTATGGAAAAGAACTTGCATGGCATCTTTTGTCCTACCCTCCCGGGGCAGCGGGGTCCTAGCGGAAACTAAGGGATATTAAGGCCTCCTTTTAATAGAGAACCGGACCAAAGCATTAACACATAGTGAATACATGAACTCCTCAAACTACGGTCATCACCGAGAAGTATCCCGATTATTGTCACTTCGGGGTTGTCGGATCATAACACATAATAGGTGACTATAGACTTGCAAGATAGGATCAATAACACACATATATTCATGAAAACATAATAGGTTCATATCTGAAATCATGGCACTCGGGCCCTAGTGACAAGCATTAAGCATAGCAAAGTCATAGCAACATCAATCTCAGAACATAGTGGATACTAGGGATCAAACCCTAACAAAACTAACTTGATTACATGGTAAATCTCATCCAACCCATCACCGTCCAGCAAGCCTACAATAGAATTACTCACGCACGGCGATGAGCATCATGAAATTGGTGATGGAGGATGGTTGATGATGACGATGGTGACGACTCCCCCTCTCGGGAGCCCCGAACGGACTCCAGATCAGCCCTCCCGAGAGAGATTAGGGCTTGGCAGCGGCTCCGTGTCGTAAAACGCGATGAAACTCTCTCTCTGATTTTTTTCTCCGCAAGACGGAATATATGGAGTTGGAGTTGAGGTCGGTGGAGGTCCAGGGGGCCCACGAGATAGGGG
>NC_041391.1:582600172-582616004 GCF_002162155.2 Triticum dicoccoides | reverse complement strand
GACAGGCCCTGGTCCCCCTGGTGTATTTCTTTCGCCCAGAAATTCTTATTAATTCCAAAAAGTGCCTCCGTGGATTTTCAGGACATTCCGAGAACTTTTCTTTTCTACACATAAAACAACATCATGGCAGTTCTACTGAAAACAGCGTCAGTCTGGGTTAGTTTCATTCAAATCATGCAAGTTAGAGTCCAAAACAAGGGCAAAAGTGTTTGGAACAGTAGATACGTTGGAGACGTATCAAATCCCCCAAGCTTAAACCTTTGCTTGTCCTCAAGCAATTCAGTTGATAAATTGAAAGTGATAAAGAAAAACTTTTACAAACTCTGTTTGCTCTTGTCGTTGTAAACATGAAAAGCCAGCATTCAAGTTTCAGAAAATATTATGAACTAACCATACTCATAATAACACTTGGGTCTCACAATTATTCATATCAATATCATAATCAGCTAGCAAGCCATAATAATAAAACTCGGATGAAAACACTTTCTCAAAACAATCATAACATGATATAACAAATGGTATCTCGCTAGCCCTTTCTGAGACCGCAAAACATAAATGCAGAGCACCTTTAAAGATCAAGGACTGAATATACATTGTAATTCATGACAAAAGAGATCTAGTCAAGTCATACCCAATATAAACCAATAGTAATGAATGCAGATGACAGTGTGCTCTCCAGCGAGTGCTTTTTAATAAGAGGGGTGATGACTCAACCTAAAAGTAAATAGATAGGCCCTTCACAGAGGGAAGCAAGGATTTGTAAAGGTGCCAGAGCTCGATTTTAAAATAGAGATTGAATAACATTTTGAGCGGCATACTTTCACTGTCAACGCAACAACTATGAGATGGTTGTATCTTCCATACTACATGCATTATAGGCAGTTCCCAAACAGAATGGTAAAGGTTTATACTCCCCCAACCACCAACAAGCATCAATCCATGGCTTGCTCGAAACAACGAGTGCCTCCAACTAACAACAGCCCTGGGGGAGTTTTGTTTAATTATTTTGATTTTCTTTGATCTTTTTGGATCATGGTACTGGGCATCTCGGTTACCGGCCCTTTATCGTGAATGAGAAATATGTACTCCCCCATGCTTAGGCTTTTGGCCTAAGTTGGTCTAGTACCAAGGATCGCATGGCTGATATCCATAAGTGAAACCGGGGTTGTACTGAGATGCAGCGGCAACCACCTCCTGAGCTGCAGCGTGTTGGTGAGCTGCCTCCACTCCCCTCTCGTATTCAGCTGCTTCCTCCCTGGTGACAACATATCTTCCTTTTGCCTGATAATCAAAAAGGTAGGGAGCATGAAGAGTAACAGGGACGACATTGCGTCTGTCATAGATTAGTCAATAATGGAGGAATTGTTCATTCCTCTCAAGAAAATGATGATTAAACATAGCTTCTTTATCCAAATAAACAGGGGGTAAAATCATATCCCCCTCTCATGGGGCTATATTAAGATAATTAGTCACACGGGTTGCATAAATTCCTCCAAAGAAATTTCCCTTTCTACTATCATTCTGCAACCTTGGTGCAACTATTGCCCCCAAGTTATAACCTTTATAACCTAACACATCACTCTTGAGCACACACAGATCAGGGACACACATGTGACATGCTTCATCTTTACCGTTAATACATCTACCAATGAAGAGAGCAAAATAATTGATAACAGTAAAATGAATGCTCCCTATGGTAGCTTGTGCTATGTCCCTAGATTCTCCCACAGTAGTACTAGCAAGAAAATCTATAAATTCAGATTTGTGAGGATCGTTAATATTACCCACCGCGGGAGTTTGCAAGCATTTGTAAAATCCTCTAAGTCCATGGTGTAAGATGTATCATAAATATCAAATAGGACACTAGGAGAATTACGCGTACAGTTATATTTAAACCTCCACACAAAGGAATCAGTCAATTGATAGTACTAAGGACACTTATTTTGTAAGAAGTCCTCCAGCTCAGCATTACGCACATACGCGTCAAATTCCTCCTTAAAGCCTGCTCTGACCATAAAATCATCGGATGGCCACTCACAAGCTCTTACATTCGCGTCCCTTGGCAATGCAACATCTTGCTCACGTATAGCAATCCTGGGCCCTTTCTTCGCCGAGGAACCACCTTGATACATTCTTCTAAGCATATTTTTTTCTGAAAATTTCTGAAATTTTTAGTAACTTCAAAATAAAAGTGCATAAAACTAAACAAGATTGATAGCAACTACTCCTACAAGTGCCTAGAGCCTATATCATGCATTGGAATTGCTTGGGACCTCAAAAATTTAACATGCAAGCTCAAGAACATGGTCACCTATGCAGCAAAAATTTGCAATGAATAAAGCACTAGAACAAAAACTAATTGGACCAATGGAGGAGTCACATACCAAACAACAATCTCACAAAGCAGTTTTGTGAATGGAGCTTTGAGCTAAGAGATCGAAAATCGCAGCAAAATGAGCTAGAACTCGTGCTTGAGATGGATGGGGATTTTTTTGGGTAGAAGATGAAGTGTGTGGGTGCTGGCATAGGTGGAGGGGAGCCACCAGGGGCCCACGAGACAGGGGGTGCGCCCTATAGGGGGGCGCCCACCACTCTCGTGGCCTGGTGCTTGCCCCTCCTGCAGTGTTTTTAGTGCGTGAAATCCTCAAATATTCCAAAAAAAAAAATCATACTAAATTTGCAGGGCATTTGGAGCACTTTTATTATTGGACTATTTTTTAATGCACGGATAATTCAGAAAACAGACGGATAATACTATTTTTGCTTTATTTAATCTAAATAACAGAAAGTAAAAGAGGGTACATAAGGTTGTGCCTTCTAGTTTCATCCATCTCGTGATCGTCAAAATGAACCCACTAACAAGGTTGATCAAGTCTTGTTAACAAACTCATTCCGAATAGCACGGAACCGGAGAAATTTTGAATAACACTAAGTTACCTCAACGGGGATATGAAAATCCCCAACAATAAGAATATCATACTTTTTCTTGACAGTAGGGAGAGGAAATTCAAAACCTCCAAAAATAATAGTTGGAACTTTTTCAATAGAGTTGATGCTATGAACTTGAGATTGTTTCCTTGGAAAGTGTACCGTATGCTCATTACCATTAACATGAAAAGTGACATTGCCTTTGTTGCAATCAATAACAGCCCCTGCAGTGTTCAAAAAAGGTCTACCAAGGATAATAGACATACTATCGTCCTCGGGAATATCAAGAATAACAAAGTCTGTTAAGATAGTGATATTTGCAACCACAACAGGCACATCCTCACAAATACCGACAGGTATAGCAGTTGATTTATCAGCCATTTGCAAAGATATTTCAGTAGGTGTCAAGTTATTCAATTCAAGTCTACGATATAAAGAGAGAGGCATAACACTAACACCGGCTCCAAGATCACATAAAGAAGTTCTAACGTAATTTCTTTTAATGGAACATGGTATAGTCGGTACCCCTAGATCTCCAAGTTTCATTGGTATTCCACCCTTAAAAGTGTAATTAGCAAGCATGGTGGAAATTTCAGCTTCCGATATCTTTCTTTTGTTTGTAATGATATCCTTCATATACTTAGCATAAGGATTTACTTTCAGCATATCAGTTAAACGCATACATAAGAAAATAGGTCTAATCATTTCAGCAAAGCGCTCAAAATCCTCATCATCCTTTGACTTGGATGGTTTAGGAGGAAAGGGTATGGGTTTCTGAACCCATGGTTCTCTTTCTTTATCGTGCTTCCTAGCAAAAAAATCTCTCTTATCATAACATTGATTCTTTGATTGTGGGTTATCAAGATCAACAACACGTTCAACCTCTACTTCATTACTTTTGCTAGGTTGAGCATCAACATGAACATTATCATTAACATTATCACTAGGTTCATGTTCATCACCTGATTGTGTTTCAGCATCAAAGATAGAAATATCATTGGGATTCTCAGGTGTGTCTACAGTAGGTTCACTAGAAGCATGCAAAGTCCTATCATTTTTATTTTTCTTCTTTTTGGAAGAACTAGGTGCCTCTAAATTATTTCTCTAAGAATCTTGCTCAATTCTCTTAGGGTGGCCTTCAGGATACAAAGGTTCCTGAGTCATTCTACCAGTTCTAGTAGCCAATCTAACAACAAAGTCATTTTTATTATTTAATTCATCAAGCAATCATTTTGAGCTTTAAGTACTTGCTCAGCTTGAGTAGCAACCATGGAAGCATATTTGCTAACGATGTGAAGTTCATCTTTAACTCTTGCCAGATTATCACTTACACGTCCTATCTCGAAAGCATTATTCTTTAACTCTCTACCAACATAAGCATTAAAACTTTCTTGTCTAGCCATAATGTCATCAAATTCATCTAAGCATGGGCTATGAAATTTAGTAGAGGGGATTTCAACTTTATCATATCTATAGAGAGAATTTACCTTTACTACCTGTGTCGGGTTATCAAGACAATATGGTTCTTCAACAGGTGGTATTTTAAGACCATGTATTTCTTCAATAGGAGTTAAATTCTTAACATCTTCAGCTTTAATACCTTTTTATTTCATTGATTTCTTTGCCTCTTGCATATCTTCAGGACTGAGAAATAAAACACCTCTCTTCTTCGGAGTAGGTTTAGGAATAGGCTTAGGAATTGGCTCAATTGGTTCAGGAATTGCTTCAGGAATTGGCTCAGGAAGAGTCCAATTATTTTCATTAGTCAACATATTATTCAATAATATTTCAGCTTCGTCAACTGTTCTTTCCCTGAAAACACAACCAACACAACTATCCAAGTAGTCCTTCGAAGCATCGGTTAGTCCATTATAAAAGGAATCAAGTATTTCATTTTTCGTAAGAGGATGATCAGGCAAAGCATTAAGTAATCGGAGAAGCCTCCCCCAAGCTTGTGGGAGACCCTCTTCTTTGATTTGCACAAAATTATATATTTCCCGCAAGGCAGCTTGTTTCTTATGAGCAGGGAAATATTTAGCAGAGAGGTAATAAATCATATCCTGGGGACTACGCACACAACCAGGAGCAAGAGAATTATACCAAGTTTTAGCATCACCCTTTAATGAGAACGAAAATATCTTAAGGATATGAAAATAGTGAGACTTCTCATCATGAGTAAACATGGTAGCTATATCATTCAACTTGGTAAGATGTGCCACAATAGTTTCAGATTCAAGGCCATAAAAAGGATCAGATTCAACTAAAGTAATAATCTCAGGATCAACAGAGAATTCATAATCCTTATCAGTAACACAGATAGGTGAAGTAGCAAAAGCAGGGTCAGGTTTCATTCTAGCATTAAGAGACTGCTGCTTCCATTTAGCTAATAATTTCTTAAGATCATATCTATCATTGCAAGCAAAGATTTCCCTAGCAGCTTCTTCATTCATAACATAACCCTTAGGAACAACAGGCAATACATAATCATTGGGAGAACCTTCATCATCACTATCATTAATAATAGCATCTTCAATATTTTCATTCCCCCTAACTCTAGCAAGTTGTTAATCAAGAAATTCACCTAATGGCAAAGTAGTATCACACACAGAAGTAGTTTCATCATGCATAGCAGAAGTGGCATCATCAATAACATTCGACATATCAGAATTCATAGCAGTAGCAGGTTTAGGTGTCGCAAAGTTACTCATAATAGAAGGAGAATCTAGTGCAGAGCTAGATGGCAGTTCCTTACCTCCCCTCGTAGTTGAGGGCAAAATCTTGGTTTTAGCATCTTTCAAGTTCTTCATAGTGATCAACAGATATAAATCCCAAGTGACTCAGAGAATAGAGCTATGCTCCCCGGCAACGGCGCCAGAAATTAGTCTTGATAACCCACAAGTGTAGGGGGTCGCAACAGCTTTCGAGGGTGAAGTACAACCCAAATTTATTGATTCGACACAAGGGGAGCCAAAGAATATTCTTGAGTATTAGCAATTGAGTTGTCAATTCAACCACACCTGGATAACTTAGTATTTGCAGCAAGGTATTTAGTAGCAAAGTAGTATGATAATAATGGTAACAGTAGCAAAAGTAAAGATAAATGTTTTTGGGTTTTTGTAGCAGTTGTAACAGTAGCAACGAAAAAGTAAATAAGCGGAGAACAATATATGAAAAACTCGTAGACAATGGATCAGTGATGGATAATTATGTCGGATGCGATTCCTCATGTAATAGCTATAACATAGGGTGGTACAGAACTAGCTCCAATTCATCAATGTACTGTAGGCATGTATTCCATAAATAGTCATACGTGCTTATGGAAAAGAACTTGCATGACATCATTTGTCCTACCCTCCCGTGGCAGCAGGGTCCTAGCGGAAACTAAGGGATATTAAGGCCTCCTTTTAATAGAGAACCGGACCAAAGCATGAACACATAGTGAATACATGAACTCCTTAAACAACGGTCATCACCGAGAACTATCCTGATTATTGTCACTTCGGGGTTGTCGGATCATAACACATAATAGGTGACTATAGACTTGCAAGATAGGATCAAGAACACACATATATTCATGAAAACATAATAGGTTCAGATCTGAAATCATGGCACTCGGGCCCTAGTGACAAGCATTAAGCATAGCAAAGTCATAGCAACATCAATCTCAGAACATAGTGGATACTAGGGATCAAACCCTAACAAAACTAACTTGATTACATGGTAAATCTCATCCAACCCATCACCGTCCAGTAAGCCTACGATAGAATTACTCACGCACGGTGGTGAGCATCATGAAATTGGTGATGGAGGATGGTTGATGATGAGGACGGCGATGAATCCCCCTCTCCGGAGCCCTGAACGGACTCCAGATCAGCCCTCCCAAGAGAGATTAGGGCTTGCCGGCGGCTCCGTGTCGTAAAACATGATGAAACTTTCTCTCTGATTTTTTTCTCCGCGAGACGGAATATATGGAGTTGGAGTTGAGGTCGATGGAGGTCCAGGCGGCCCACGAGATAGGGGGCGCGCCCTACAGGGGGGGCGCCCCCCTATCTCGTGGACATTCCCTGGTCCCCCTGGTGTATTTCTTTCGCCCAGAAATTCTTATTAATTCCAAAAAGTGCCTCCGTGGATTTTCAGGACATTCCGAGAACTTTTCTTTTCTACACATAAAACAACATCATGGTAGTTCTGCTGAAAACAGCATCAGTCTGGGTTAGTTTCATTCAAATCATGCAAGTTAGAGTCCAAAACAAGGGCAAAAGTGTTTGGGAAAGTAGATACGTTGGAGACGTATCAAGCCCACTAAAAATATCTGGGCCTAAATCAGCATAAGCTTTCATATTTTTCTAGTAGGCATGTGCCAATAGTGGGCCTTTAACCGGCCTAAACATAAGTTGGGCCCTTAGTAAAATTAGGCCGTTTACAGGTGTAAATATCTCAAGCCCATAAAAAACATGGGCCTTTAATATACCGAAAGTGAGATTGGGCCCTGATTGTGCCAAATAACCCACTGGACTTAGCAGGCCCAAATGGTGGCCCATTTACGATGCGGATCTTTGACAGGCCAAAATTCGGACGGGTTGTAAGTGCGCCAACCTAATACACGGGCCTTTAACGGGCCGGAACTTCGATCGGGCTAGATTATCGTCATTTTTATATGTGTCTTTAATGGGCCTGATATGATGTTGGGCCACATATGGCCCATGGTTTACGTCCGGTGTTAACAGGCCGGAAATGACAACAGGCCGAAAGTGGCCCAAATCTATAGTGGGCCTCTAACAGGCCGAATGCAGACATGGCCGAATATGACCCAAATCCTTTACGGTCATTTATGGGCCGAAAGTTTTGATGGCCTGTAAATGGGCCCAAATGAAGCAGGACCTTTAACAGGCCGGAAATACACCGGGCCATAATTCGGCCCAATTACTTAGCGGACAGTTAACGGGCCAGAAGTGACCATGGGCCGCATTGATGACAAGTTTAGGGCAGGCCGTTGACGGGCCAATTTGACAGAGAATGTTGGGCCTATAGCTGGGCCGACCCATTATGGTCTGCAGAATCTTGTGGGCCTTTAGCTGGGCTGGCCCATTGTGGTCCGCAAAATCTTGTGAGCCTTTAGCTGGGCTGGCCCATATTGGTCTACAAATTCGTGTGGGCCTTTAGCTGGGGCGGCCCATTATGGTCCGCTAAATTTTGTGGTCCTTTAGCTGGGCCGGCCCATTATGGTCCGCTAAATCTTATGGGCCTTCGGTTGGGCCGACCAATTTAAACTCTGTTGACCACTTTTGGGCCGGTCCACGTGTCAACATATCATAGGCCCATCTCGACCGTTGGATGAGTGACACCTGTGCCAACGCGAAGCTGACGCATGGATCCGTCAGCCAATGAGAATTTTACACGTGGAAAATCGGCATTGGTCGTGGCTGTTAACGGGTTATCGGATCCAAAATCCGACCCGATAGCTTAACGGCGTTCCGTTATGGTGGATGCCATGTGTCGGTCACCCTTGACGAAAGCAGTTCTGTGATGTGCGATTTATCGTCATGGAAGTGGACACTTCCGTGATGATAATTTTGGTAATGTCATGGAACACTTCTAAGACAACACAAGTATGACTATCTTGATTCTGTCATAAATTTGTCATGGATGTACATGCATGACAAAAAACGCGACCTACTGTGACAAACACGTATCATCACGGAAGTGTATTTTTTTTGTAGTGATCATAGCCATATCGTCCCTGACGAGGATATAGACCTGGGGTAGGGTCATATGCACGGCCCATACGTCCTATCCAAGGTCACTACCCTAGAAGATAAAAAGACCAAGAGTCAACAGAAGAACACCAGTCAAGTACGTCGAGTGCAATCCACTCGACGACCACATCACTAGACGACCACCCCCTACCGTCACTCGACCATATGGGGAGTCACTCGACTATATCAAAGATCAGGAGTCAGAAGAGCACGCAACAGCCTGACATTCACTCTTAGTCTTGATAAGCATTAAGAGTAATTAAGGCTGGCGTTACCAGTAACGCCCCTTACTTTATGTACATTAAGCCCCTTGTAATGGAGGGGAGCGGGGGTCCTGGCGCACTCTATATAAGCCACCCCCTCCTCTGGGACAAGGGTTCGCACCCCCTGTAATACAACACACATAATCCAATCGACCGCCTCTGGGCACCAAGACGTAGGGCTATTACTTCCTCCGAGAAGGGCCTGAACTCGTAAACCTCGTGTGTACATCTTTGCCATAGCTACGATCTTGCCTCTCCATACCTACCCCCCTTTCTATTGTCAGCCTTAGGACCATGATAGTTGGCGCCCACCATGGGGCAGGTGTCTTAGCGATTTGTTGGTGAAGGTGCAAGTTTTACCGATCACCATCATCATGATTTCCGGCGGTGGATTGGCTGAGGGCCATGAGATCCGTCTCGGCGCGCTCGTTTTTGTCGCCGACGACTCCGCGTGGCTTCAAGAAGCTCCCCTGGACACTGAGGCGCTCCCCATCCAAGGGGCGACACACTTCCGCGCGTGCGTTCATGGCGTTCTTCTCCGGCAGCCGTCGACTCAGTATCAGTCGGCTCTGATGGCGTTTTCCCTCCCCACTGTTTGCCTCCGCAAGCGGTCCGGTCGATCGCGGCTTCAGCGGTGGGTGAAACACGCGGTGGCTCGGCAGTCGACCACCCATCAAGTCGCGGCAATCGAGCCCGACGAAACTCTCCATGGCCTGTTCGATCTGTCGACTGGCTCCGCGGAGACCGCATCCAAGTGCGATAGCAGCGACCCTACGGCTGAAGTCCTGATGGTCGATGGGCCTCACAGCCCGCCCGATTTCCGCCGTGAGGGCGGTGGGGACGGGGGTGGCGATTCGTCGCACGTCCATGAGGAATACTGACCCGAGCCCCTCTCTTTGCAACAGAGGGAAGAACTTCGTCGTCGCAACATGGATGCACTCAACACGCCCATCATTGGAGAAACCCCCGAGGCTCGGGCCTTGGAGGAGGTGCGCCTAGCTAACTTGGTTGAGCGCACTCGACTGGATAACGTTCAGCATGCTCCCGACGAGCGCGCCCAGGAGTGGATCCATGAGTGTAGTCGATGACAGCTTTTTCCGTCGCCACCTAAGGTATACTGCACTCCGATTCAGAATCTCACAGCTGCGGCCCGAATAGCCGAGTTGATCCAACCTTCCCAGTCAGAAGCTGGCAGAGGGTTGATGCAGATCCGGGCCCTGCTCAGGGCAGCAGGAGAGCAGAATACAACACTATCTCAGTCACGGAATAGGATTCACAGCAGATCCGCTGCAGTGGATACGGTTCAGTCGGCTCACAGCCCAAGATCGCCTCCGCAGCGTGAAGGCCATGGGCAGTATGATCATCCACTCGACCGTGACAATCATCATCGGGGACCCACGCCTCCTCCGAGGAGTGCATCGTATGTGCCTCGGTGGAAGGATGACAGGCACCGTCACAGTGGCGAGCGCAGGATTTCGGTCGACCCAAGGGAAACGGGCTTTGATGCGAGGTCTATCCTTGTTCTAGGCCTGGTCGACCGGAACAGAGCACACAGAGAAGACCCTGGCAGAGATCGTCCAAGTGGCAGCCGAGTGCATGTTTCTGGTCCCGAGTGTCTTAGTAGAGCCATCAGGCCAGCAGTGATACCTCCCAACTTCAGGTTGGCGTCTGGGGTCAGTAAGTTCACCGGTGAATCCAAGCCTGAAACTTGGCTTGAAGATTACCGAGTGGCTGTGCAGATTGGAGGTGGTAACGACGAGATAGCGATGAAGCATCTCCCTCTTATGTTGGAAGGGTCGGCCCGAGCGTGGCTGACTCAGTTGACTACGGGCAGTATACACAGTTGGGAAGAGCTATCTCAAGTGTTCGTGAGAACTTTCGAGGGCACGTGCAAGCGACCAGCAGGATTGCCCGAGTTGCAGCATTGTGTGCAGAAGCCAAATGAGACTTTGAGGGAGTTCATCCAGAGATGGTCCACTTTGCATCACACCGTCGAGAATGTTTCAAAGCATCAAGCTGTATGTGCTTTCAAGGAAGGCGTCAAATACAAGGAGTTGGTCTTGAAATTCGGTCGAACTGGGGATATGACTCTGACTCGAATGATGGATATAGCCACCCGGTATGCTAACATGGAAGAAGAGGATCGGCTCCGTAGCGGGAAGAGCAAACCAGTCGGCCAAGAGGCCGGTGGAGGTAACTCCGGTCAAAAACAGAAGCGTAAGGCCGAGCCAGTGGCACCTGGAGAGATTGCGGCAGTGAATCAAGGAAAGTTTAAGGGAAAACCTAAGGGGCCCTGGCCCCCTAAGAAGGTGAAGGATAAAGAAGGGAATGATGTGCTGGATTTTCCGTGCCACATCCTCACGAAGAAGGATGAGGAAGGTAATCTGATTTACTCAAAGCATACCACTCGGCAGTGTCGACTCCTAATCCATCAGTTCCGAGAGAAACAACCCAATGAGAAGGAGAAGGAGTCGTACCAAGGTGAAGATGAAGAGGAGGATGATGGTTATCCCAAAGTCAATTCCACTCTAATGATATTTGCTGACGTTGAAAGCAAGAGTCAATTGAAGGTCATCAACAAGGAGGTGAATATGGTCGCTCCTGCGGCGACGACCACCTACCTGAGATGGTGTCAGACAGCCATTATGTTCGACCAGTCTGACCATCCTGCTCATGTGGCTACCCCTGGGAGGCAAGCACTGGTGGTCGACCCTGTGGTTGGAGGCACTCAACTGACCAAAGTACTGATGGACGGGGGCAGTGGTCTGAACATCCTCTATGTTGAGACCTTGAAGGGGATGGGCATTCCGATGTCCAAGCTTAGCGAGAGCAATATGAGTTTTCATGGTGTTATTCCTGGAAAGAAAGCTGAATCACTCGGCCAGATCGCCCTTGACGTGGTTTTAGGTGACTAGAAGAATTACCGTAAGGAGAAGTTGACATTTGAAGTCATGGATTTCCAGAGTGCCTATCATGCCATTTTGGGTAGGCCAGCCTATGCACGTTTTATGGCTCGGCCATGTTATGTGTACCTCAAACTGAAGATGCCTGGCCCCAAAGGTGTGATCGCAGTTACCGGCAATCGGCAGAAGGCTGAGGAATGTTTCCAGAAAGGTTCCAAAATCACCGACGAACAGATGGCAGCAGTCGGTTCCAAGAATATCAGAAGAATGCAAATCCGAGTGACTTGCTACGAGCCAAGAAGCCTGCCACAGATTTCGCATTCCAGTCGACTGGTGAGACGAAGCTAGTTCATATTCACCAGACGGGTTCTAATGCTGCACCGACTCATATATCAACAACGCTCGACAGTAAATAGGAAGAAGCGCTCGTTCAGTTCCTCTGTGAGAACTGGGACATCTTTGCATGGAAACCTTCTGACATGCCAGGTGTGCCCACGGGACTGGCCAAGCACCATTTGCGTGTCGACCCCAAAGTAAAGCCCGTCAAAGAGCACCTTCGGCGGTCCGCCGTGCAGAAGAAGAAATCAATTGGCGAAGAAGTGGCTCGACTATTGGCAGCAGATTTCATCCGTGAAATCTACCACTCCGAGTGGTTAGCCAATGTAGTCATGGTTCCTAAGAAGGATGATTCACTTCGTATGTGCATTGATTTCAAGCATATCAATCGGGCCTGCCCAAAAGATCACTTCCCTCTCCCTCGCATCGATCAGATTGTTGACTCAACTGCGGGGTGTGAGCGCTTGTCTTTCTTAGATGCGTATTCCGGATACCATCAGATCTGACTGTATGGTCCCGATGAAATAAAAACAGCCTTCATCACCCCATTTGGGTGCTTTTGCTTTGTCACCATGCCTTTTGGTCTAAAAAATGCCGAAGCCACTTTCATGAGAATGATTCAGAAGTGCCTGCTCACTCAAATCAGTTGGAATGTGGAAGCTTACATGGATGACATTGTGGTCAAGTCTCGCAAAGGTTCCGACCTATTGACCGACCTTGCAGAAACCTTTGCCAACCTGAGGAGGTACGATATGAAGCTTAATCCGTCAAAGTGCACATTCGGAGTTCCAGGAGGAAAGTTACTCGGTTTTCTTGTTTCCAAACGAGGGATCGACGCCAATCCAGAAAAGGTTGATACAATCCTCCGAATGAAACGCCCCGTGCGAGTGCATGACGTTCAGAAGCTGACTGGTTGTCTGGCCGCCCTGATTCGATTCATTTCTCATCTCGGTGAAAAGGCCTTGCCTCTTTACCGACTAATGAAGAAGTCTGATAAGTTCGAGTGGACTGATGAAGCTGATGCAGTGTTTGCAGAGCTCAAAACCCTGCTTTCCACCCAGTCCGTGCTCGCTGCGCCAATCAGCAAAGAGCCTTTACTGCTTTACATTGCAGTCACTGGACAAGTTGTCAGCACAATACTCACGGTCGAGCGAGAAGAAGGAAAAGCTTATAAGGTTCAACGCCCAGTCTATTATCTCTCTGAAGTTTTGACTCCATCCAAGCAACTATACCCACATTATCAGAAGCTTGTCTATGGAATATACATGACCATGAAGAAGGTCGAGCACTATTTCTCTGACCACTCCATTACATTCGTCAGCGACGCGCCACTATCTGAAATTCTGAATAACAGAGATGCAACTGGTCGAGTGGCAAAATGGGCGATTGAACTGCTTCCATTAGATATCAAGTTCGAGGCAAAGAAGGCTATGAAGTCCCAAGCAATTGCAGATTTCCTTGCCGAGTGGATTGAGCAGCAATTGCCGACTCAAGTTCACCCAGAACTTTGGACTATGTTCTTTGATGTCTCCAATATGCTGAATGGTTCAGGCATTGGAGTAGTTTTGGTATCCCCCCGTGGAGACATGCTTAGTTATGTTTCTCCAGATTCATTTTGATTCCTCCAATAACGAAGCCGAATATGACGCACTTCTATAAGGGTTGCGTATGGCCATTTCATTTGGTGTCCGTCGCCTTATAGTCTACGGCGACTCAGATTTGGTGGTTAACCAAGTGATGAAGGAATGGGATGTCAGGAGCCCATCCATGACTAGTTATTGCAATGCAGTGAGAAAGCTGGAGAAGAGGTTTGAAGGTTTGGAGCTCCACCATATACCCCGACTGAGAAATCAAGCTGCAGATGAGTTGGCCAAGATAGGTTCAAAGAGAGAGGCCATTCCCCGAAACATGTTTCTGGAGCATATTCATTCACCTTCAGTTTAGGAAAATCCTTTCACTGAAGAGTCACCGCAGCCCAAGAGTGCCACAGATCCGACTGAAGTTGAAATCCTAGCCGTGGTCGACTTAGTCATGGAGGTTTTGGTCATCACTACCGATTGGACAGTGCCATACATTGCTTACATTCTTAGGAAGGAGCTCCCAGAGGACGAAGAAGAGCATCAATAGATCGTCTGACGGTCTAAAGCCTTTACTGTGATGAAAGGACAGTTGTTCAGAGAAAGTGTAACTGGGGTTTGCCAGAAGTGCATCACTCTAGAAGAAGGCCGAATGATCCTCAATAATATTCACTCGGGGACCTGTGGTCACCATGCGTCGTCTCGGACCATCGTGGCCAAATCATACCGAGCCGGATTTTATTTGCCGCACGCCAACGAGATGGCAAAGGAAATTGTGGACAAGTGTGAAGGTTGTTAGTTTTACTCCAATATGTCCCACAAACCTGCATCAGCTCTGAAGACTATTCCACTCGTCTGGCCTTTTGCTATTTGGGGATTGGACATGGTTGGACCTCTGAGGACCGGCAGGAGCGGATTTACCCATGTGCTGGTAGCAGTCGACAAGTTTACCAAGTGGATCAAAGCCAAGCCCATCAAAAACCTTGAAGCAAGTACTGCTATGAGCTTCACTAGAGGGTTGATATTCAGATATGGCATACCGCACAGCATCATTACTGATAACGGGTCGAACTTCCCAAGGCACGAGGGTCGATTATGCTTCGGTCGCCCACCCTCAGTCGAATGGACATGCTGAGCAAGCGAATGGATTGATTCTCAAAGGACTGAAGCCTCAGTTAATGCGTGACCTCAAGCACACGACAGGAGCTTGGGTCGATGAGCTCCCATCAGTGCTTCGGGGGCTGAGGACAACTCCCAATCGGTCGACTAGACGGACTCCATTCTCTTAGTCTACGGAGCCGAAGCCGTTTTGCCGAGCGATTTGCTCCATAACGCTCCCCGAGTCGAACTCTTCTCAGAAGAGGAAGCAGAGCAAGCTCGACAAGATGCAGTCGACCTCCTGGAGGAAGAAAGAGAGATGGCCTTGATACGGTCGACCATTTATCAGCAAGACTTGCGTCGATTCCATGCCATGAACGTAAGGGGTCGTGCATTCCAGGAAGGGGGCTTGGTCCTCCGAGTGGATCAGCAGAAGCCACACAAGCACGCCCCCGCTTGGGAAGGCCCTTTCGTCGTCACCAAGGTGCTCCACAATGGAGCATACTGTCTCTTCAATGTCGAGCACAACAAATATGAACCACATGCCTGGAATGCAGAACTGCTCCGCCCTTTTTACTCTTAAGTATTTAGGCTGATGAGATGTAATAAGAAGTACCTCTTAGTTTGATTATCAAAAGACATCATTTTACAGTCTTCCGAATGATTGTTGTTTATTTCTTTTGTATGTGTTGCCTTAGCTGCGAATCTGTTTCGCCTAAGATGAAGTTATAAAAATCCTACCGAGTGGTGAGTCTGCCTCCCAATCGGGGGCTTAGCTGCAGCCCAGTGCTTGCCTAAGTTTGTAAAATCCTACCGAGAGGTGAGTCTGCCTCCCACTCGGGGGCTTAGCTGCAGCCCATTGCTCACCTAAGTTTTAAAAATCCTACCGAGTGGTGAGTCTGCCTCTCACTCGGGGGCTTAGCTGCAGCCCAGTGCTCGCCTAAGTTTGAAAAACCCTACCGAGTGGTGAG
>NC_041391.1:582416847-582599726 GCF_002162155.2 Triticum dicoccoides | reverse complement strand
AGCCCAGTGCTCGCCTAAGTTTGAAAAAATCCTACCGAGTGGTGAGTCTGCCTCTCACTCGAAGGCTTAGCTGCAGTCTAGTACTCACCTAAGTAATAAAAAGTCCTCCCGAACGGTGTCCGCCCGGAGGTTGCACCGTCAAGAAGAAGGACGAGATTGTGGTGACCGACCCTATCACTCGGGGGCTTAGCTGCAACCCAGTGCTTGCCTAAGTTTGAAAATCCTACTGAGTGGTGAGCGGCCCTCCCACTCGGGGGCTTAGCTGCTGCCCAGTGCTCGCCTAAGTTTGAAAAATCCTACCGAGTGGTGAGTGATCCTCCCACTCGGGGGCTTAGCTGCATCCCAGTGCTCGCCTAAGTTTGAAAAATCTTACCGAGTGGTGAGCGACCCTCCCACTCGGGGGCTTAGTTTGAAAAATCCTACCGAGTGGTGAGCGACCCTCCCACTCGGGGGGCTTAGCTGGAGCCCAGTGCTCGCCTAAGTTGGAAAAATCTTACCGAGTGGTGAGCAATCCTCCTGCTTGGAGGCTTCACGGCAGTCTAACACTCGCCTAGGTTAAGACCATTGTTGAGTGCCTTGCTGATGAGCCGGTCAATGCTACCCAAGAACCACCCAATCGGTTGGCAGGAACGTCAAGACCATTGCTGAGTGCCTTGCTGAGGAGATGATCAATGCTACTCAAGGATCACTCAAGGATCACCCAATCGGTTGACAGAGATGTCAAGACCATTGCTGAGTGCCTTGCTGAGGAGCTAATCAATGCCACTCGAAGACCGTCCGATCGGTCGACTAGGTATTTTTCTTCAGCACCTGCATCAGACGATGACAAACAGATCCAGGGGAAGAACAGATTTCACTCGAAGACAAACCCAGCGTATTCAAAGATAAATACAAAGTTTCCTAACCGTAGATTAAGTACTCGGGCACCAGACCCGAAGGAGTTTTAATGGTTACAAAATCACTCAGCATTATGAGGCAAATAAAGGTGAGACATAATGTTTTCAGTCACTCGGCGGGAGAAGGGCTGGCCGGATCATAGAAGCTGTCGAGGTCGATGCTGTCGGCGATACGAGTGGCTGCCTCCAGGAAGGTGTCCATGAAATCCTAGAAAGAGTGCTTCTTAGTTTTCGCCACTTTGAGGGCTGCCAGCTTGTCCTCCTTAGCCTCCTTGCAGTACACGCGAACAAGGGACAAGGCGACGTTGATGCCACAGTGGGCAGAAGACTTCTTCCACTCTTGCACTCGGTAAGGAATTTGATTGAGTCGAGTCATCGGCGACTCGAGACTTTGAGGAAGTTCTGCCTGATTCCAGAGTTTGGCGTCCACTCGGGCCATCGCGGCCTTTAGCCGAGCCAGATAGTCGACTGCACTGTCCAAGCATGATTCCAGTCGAAGCAAGTTCATCGCAACTTCATCTTTCATGGGACAGTTGATGGGGTCGAGACCTGTCTCGACCCGTCTAGTTTCAGCTTCAAAGTCCTGACAGAGTTCTATTCCATCACAACAAACAATGAGTCGACAGTATTGCAAATCTCAGTCGATGACAGTTATCTAACTGAACAGTCATACCTTCAAGCTTCAAGACAAGCTTTGTCGCGAGTTGTTCCAAATGGGACTCTAGTTTGCTCGTCTTGGCCCTGAGACCGTCGACTTTAGTGGTCAGGATCTCCTTGTCCTTCCTCAATTGCTCGACCTCACGGTTAGCGTCCGAGACGGCAGTCTTCAGCTTCGTGTTCTCCTCCTCTAATTTGCCGAATGAAGCCAGCTTCTGGTCTGCAAGCTTCATCTTCTCGCGTGCTTCCTTTTAAGCGGCTGCCAGGTCCAGGTCCTTCTGCTCCAAAGCCTCCTTCATCCTCTCTAAAGAAACAACACTCTTCAGAAGATACTGAAGTTGGCGGTTTTCACTACGCACATCTGCTTATGTGAAGTCACTCGGCTCTAAGAGATTGAATGAAAAGCAGTGGAAAGTCTACTAAGCAGACGGTCGAATGGTTACCTCCCATGATAGCCGTCTCTTCCTGGGCAGTCTTCAGATTCTTCTTGGCAAGTTCAAGGTCAAGTTCAACACTGATATGCTTCTTCTTTAACTCAGACAGATGAACTCCAAGATCACAAGACCTCTACAAGCAGCAAAAGTTCCATGTCAGTCGACAGAAACAAAAAACAATCGACGAAGAAAAGCTACTCTAAGACTACTGTCAAATCAAATATCCAACAAGTAGTCTGGGGGACTACACCCAGTCGGTGCACTTAGCGTGCCCCCACTAGTTCGGAACAATACTCAGCAGGGTCTGCCCAGCGTGAGTTCAAAAAATAGAGACATACATTCTACGACCTCAGTCGACTACCAGCAGTCGACCGTGGTCTCGGGGACTACACCCAGTGTGTGCATTTAGCGTGCCCCCACTGGTTCGGATCAATACTCAGCAGGGCCTGCCCAGTGTGAGTCCAGACAGTCTACTGAAGATTCAACTCAAGTTGAGTGAGATGGCAAATTTTCTAGGCTCTAAGCAACAAAACACCCAGTGGGTGACCATATATAAGATAACATTCGAAAAGTCAGTCGAAGTCTTGCTGACCTGAACATTGGCTTGAAGGGCAGAACTGGCATTGTAGGCCACCTGACTAGCCTCGTGCACCACCTTCACCTGCTCCATGACAAGGTTCACCTGGCAAAGAGCTTCCCTGGCTGCACTCGGCGAGTCACCCGAAGTTTGATATACAACAAACAGTGATGGTTGAAGAGCAGCTTGAGCAGTCGCCGAGTCGGAGGCGTGAAGTTGCACCTGGAGCGGCAAGAGTCAGAGCAGTCGAGCTCACCGGGCGATCAGTCGTCAAGGGGCTAGCGAACGTGACGCTGGTCTAAACCAGCTCCCTGGAGCGTTCGGCCACTGCCTCGAGCGCTGGCGTCGACTGAGGGACCTGAACTTCAAGCCTCCTCCTACCAGAGCTTCCACCCTTCCTCCTCCTCTCCTGTAGAGGTGCCTCTTTTTCGTCATCAGGGAGCATGACAACTTCTTGCGGAACTACAGAAAGAGAGAAATGTCAGAAACTCTGCCGATTGATGATTCACTCAGCTCAACAAGGCTTGGTCGATCAGAATTACCGACTTGCGAAGTGGCTTTTCATCTCCTGGCGCCTTGTCAATGTCCATGTCAGTGGCAGCAGAGGTGGGGCTGGAAAGACACATGAATTGGTTAGACAGAACAAGAAAATCTTCAGTCGACCTACGGAAACGCAAACAAAATACTCACCCCGAAGCAACAGGGACGTCCATCTGATCTGCGGCAGTGTCTTCCGAGCCCTGGGAGGAGCAACCTTAGGCTGCTTGGCCACCTTCTCCATTGGCTCCGGAGTCGACGTCTGAGTGCACTTCTGAGTAGTGGCACTTGGAGCCACACTTGTCCCACGCCCGCCAGACGGATCATGCTGCTGCTTGGATCGACGTTGCGAACAGGGCGGAGAGTCGACCTCTTCCTCCTTGTCTGACTCCTCGCTCTCCTCCTCCTCTTCTTTTGGGGACTCCCACTCACCACTCTCCTCGGCACTGGCCTCTCCCTCCTGGTCCTGCGCCAAAGCCTGTTCGCTATTGGGCATTCAATGCATCTCAGTGAATACCTGCAGAATAAATTGGTCGAGTCAAAGTCAGTCGAGATCAAGTACAGTCAGAGCGTGATCAAGAAACAGTCGGAGCAGAAATATACCTTGTCAAGTGGGTTCCCATCGCGTAAGGGGACGACTCGCCTGGATCCTCTGGGGTTGTCTTGGTTGCCTGTGTTACTCCTCAGCCACAAGGCTACAGTTTCAGACGGCACTTCTTCTGGATGGACCCGAGCGGTGTCGTCCAGTCCGAAATACAGCCACATCGGGTGATCGCGGGCCTGGAGAGGCTGAATGCGTCGACTGAGGAACACCTCCAGCAGATCCAGACCCGTAACGCCCTCATTGATGAGCTGGACCACCCTATCCACCCATATCCTCGTCTCCATGGTCTCATCAGCGGTCACTTGACCCCAGTGCGTTCAACATCCTAAGAAGTTCTCGCACATCGATACAAACGCAGCTAAATACATGATGGTGTTGGGAGAGAAATGGTGGATTTGAGCACCGAAAAAGTTCAGGAACCACCGGAAGAAAGGATGCGGAGGAAACGAAAAATCGCGGTCAATGTGGGTGGTGTCGGTGTCAAAACCGGCGGATCTCGGGTAGGGGGTACCGATTTGTGCGACTTAGGCTGATGGTAACAGGAAGCGAGGGACACAATGTTTACCCAGGTTCGGGCCCTCTCGATAGAGGTAAAACCCTACTTCCTGCTTGATTAATAGTGAAGATATGAGTAGTACAAGAGTAGATCTACCACGAGATCGTAGAGGCTAAACCCTAAGAGCTAGCCTATGATGGTATGATTGTAATTGTGATCGACCTTCTAAGGACCAACCTCTCCAGTTTATATAGACACCGGAGAGGGCTAGGGTTTACATGGAGTCGGTTACAAGGAAGGAAACACAATATCCGGATCGCCAAGCTTGCCTTCCACGCAAAGGAGAGTCCCATCCGAACACGGGCCGAAGTCTTGAGTCTTGTATCTTCACGCTTCAATAGTCCGGACGATGTATACAGTCCGGCTGTCCGGATACCCCCTAATCCAGGACTCCCTCAGTAGCCCCTGAACTAGGCTTCAGTGACGATGAGTCCGGCGCGCAGTCTTGTCTTCGGCATTGCAAGGCGGGTTCCTTCTCCGAATACTCCAAAGTAATTATAGAACACATAGACCGTGTCCGGATCCACAAGATGATTTTCACATTTCATTGTAGGGAACATAGCGTAAATCTAATCTGCTGGCAATCTTCGTACGCCGTGCCCTTGCATCGTGGCCTGGTCCAACACGAACCGGTGTTTCTCTCCCCACCTTGACTCGCGCTGCGAGGCGGTTTTATTGACACGTCCTGCCAAAGCAGAGATTGTGTTCCTCTTATTACGGGATTTTCCATCAATATGGGCGTGCGTGACCCAGCGACAACCGTTGGTATGACTCCGTGTAGATTTGGATAAGTCTCAAGCGGTCATGCTGAGGACTCTTGATATTCACCCCCTTTATAAAGGGATCGAGGCCTATGCCTCTTTTCCACCTCCCCTGCACCTTCTCGCACCTCGAGCTCCAACACCCAAGACCTAAGCTCCAACACCCCAAATCCTCCAATATGTCCGGATCCAACCCTAAAGGCCAGTGGGTGGCCTCCTCGATCCAAGAGGAGGACATTACGAGGCTTAGGGTGGTCGGATACCTGACCGCCGATATCCAGCACAGGCTTCCTGCTCCAGGGTAGGTTATCCCTACACCGGAGCCCAATGAGAGCGTTGTGTTTGTCCCTCACTTCCTCCGGGGCCTGGGACTCACCCTCGACCCCTTTGTGAGGGCGCTCATGTTCTACTATGGGTTGGATTTTCATGATCTGGCTCCGGATGCTATCCTCCATATCTCGTCGTTCATTATTGTGTGCGAGGCTTTTCTCCATGTCACCCCACACTTCGACTTATGGCTCAAGACTTTCAATGTGAAGCCGAAGATGATCGAGGGGTGACATGCAGAGTGCGGAGGTGCCATAATAAGCAGGAACGCCGATGACCCATGGCCAGAGGGTTCTTTCCCGGAGGTATCCGATGTGTGGTAACGGAGGTGGTTTTATGTTACAGCTCCCAGAGGCACATAGTGGGTGGCCGCCCCCGAGTTCCATTCGGGCCCTCTGTCACAGTTGGCATCATGGACCGACGTAGGACGGAATTGGGGGCCCGCCAGTGATGCTCCAATACTGCAGAGCCGTATCCAGGAGCTTATCGAGAGGGACATAAATCTTGTCAGCATAATTCAAGTAATTCTAATCCGACGGATGTTGCCGTGCAAACGTCGGCCTCTCCGGATGTGGGAATTCAATCCGGAGGGTCCGCGGACTATTAAGCACTTCTTCGGCATGAAGCTCAAAGGGATGTGTAAATTATTCTTTGGACCACAAGTAAAGTGTCCGGACACCACCGAGGATGCAGGCCTAAGCTGCAATCGCCTAGATACCCAAGTAAGTAACCTTAAAGCCAGACACTTTATTTATATTTGCCATCACCATTGCTCTAAAAAACCCTCTGTGGCCAGGAATGGCTCAACAAGGCGGAGAGAATCAGGTGTCCGGTGCCAGTTCCTGAAGGCTCGCCGGGTCCAACCGTTGCCAAGATGCTTGGCCGGATGCTTAGCAAAATGCCCTCAGGGAAAGGAGAAGGAAAGGGAAGCGAAGCCGGACTTCACACACTACGCATCCGGACCGGGGGAATTGATTTCTTCCCAAGGGAGGATAGTCGGGGAGGGGAATCTGACGCCATCTCCCTGCACGGGAAGAAAAGGGCCGCCTCCGAAGACTTGGAGATGGAGATGCCCAAACAGGGGAAAAAAGTGTCCCCGGGGGGCTCTGTCTCGATGGGCGTTCTCACCACGTCACGCCTGCCAACGGGCCAGCCCTGGACCGAGCTGTAAGTTAATCACTATTCTGAGGGTACTGCATTTCTCCGAGATCAATAACCAGGATTCATCTTTTGTAGTCCGGCTAGCAGCTCTCCTCAACAGAGTTCGTCTTCGGGGGATCTTCCTCCAGAGATGATGGAGAGCGAGACCCCACCGACCTCTCCGCCTCATGGAGTAGGAGACACTGAGGTGTCATCACAGAGGAATCCGGATCTGCCAAAGCTGGAGGCCAATACGTCGGTCGCCCTGAGCCCGGAGTGTTTGGCTCCCACGGGGGGCGATCAGAAGGGTCCGGCACAGTTCGATTCCTGGCCGGACGTACTGACAGGTCTTCTGGAGCGAGCTGCGCTCTCGGCGGAGCACCACTCATTAATGAGCTTGGTGCTTAAGAAGATTTCATCTGCTACAAGCATTTTGAATGAGGCATTTACGAGCCTGCTCAGAGGCTTTGAGGTATGTAGTAAAAAATGCACTATTTTTTGGCTGTGAGGCACGCGCTAGGTGTGCTCCATATGGATAGTAGCCCCTGAGACTCTGGTTGCCCGCCATAGGCGGCAAACGGGGGATCATATAGTAATGGTTGTGATGTACATGTGCGCATGTATCTAAGGATCCGGCAGCCGACCAGTCTGTTGAAGTTGCCCAACTAAGGAGGCAGATCAGATCTATCGATGCCGATATCACGCTGGTGAACAAACGGCTGGCCGAGTCATAGGGTATGTGCTCTGCTTCCCTTATTATGTTGTATAGGAAAATGTGAGAGGGGCATAATATTAGTACAATGTGTTTGTACTGCAGATGGTGCTGCTGCTGTGGAGGCCCTGAGGGCGGAACTTGCTCAGGCCGAGGAAGAAGCTCGGGCTAGCAATGCGGCTGCCCTAAAGGCGGCCGAAGAATTGAGAGCCGAACAGGCTGCTCATCGCCGAAGCGAGGAAAAGATAGCCAAAATGGTTGTGGAGTTAAAAAATGCCACCGACCGGTATGTACTCCTTGAAAAGGAGAATAAGGCTAGCTCGGCCAAGCTGGGCAAGGCACTTAATGCCACCAAGGAGATGCGGACCGAGATCCGGGGTATGCGGGAGGAGATCCAACAGGCCGACAAAATCGTGGCTGGGGGCTCCTACTTACTACAGATGAAATTTTTGGATCCGAAGTATGCTCCCCTGGATGGACACTGGAGTCCGGCCGATGCATATGCGGACTTGGAGAATAGTACGGCTGACACTACCAAGTTCTTCAAGCATCAAGTTGGTAAGGAAGTGGAGAAGCTTTTCTGGTCGCAATTCAATGCTCCCACTCGCCCGCTGCCGTTAAATGAGAAGATGGCTGCTGTGGCGGAGCTTCACAGGCTGTCCAGGCTTGCAATGCGGTTTGTAATAGACTATTGTTGGCTGAAGGGGCCTAAGCCAGACATCTACTTTGGTTTGGTGCAATAATTCCTTGGGGCCGTGCCTCGGATCGATGCCATGAGGAGGTCGGCATGCATAGAGGGTGCACGAATGGCTCTTGCCCACGTTAAAGCCTATGGGACGGATATGGAGGCCACCATTGTAGTGACCCAGGAAACGGCGGGGGGCCAATATCCGGCCGAGCACTAGTTGGCGCAGGTCACAGAAGGTGCCCGGCTAATAGAGGCATAATGCTCGAAGAATGCCTTGTTCGAGTGATAAATCGAATCATTGTAAAACAATGTTTATTTTGATTATGAGGCTATATTTATACTTTTTGCTTGAAAAGATGATTGTGCCCCCTGTGCGGCCGTTTTTATATATGTATATAAGTAATCCGAAAGTTAGTAGTCGTTGGCTTCAGCCCCCACGCATACAATGCGGGGGTGTTCGCGAAAAATATGCTTAATCACACTTGATCCAACGTCTTGGTCCATTAAGGAGGTGATCGCATGTCGAACTAGGAAACCGGACTATATAGCTATAACACTTTCGCTTAGCCGTGGGAGTCTAAAGGTGGGGATACTATGTAGCCCCTGGTACCTTCGCGTGCATCCGAATACGGGCGCATATGTACATGGCCGGGAAAAGGCCCTTCGTTAATGCAGGGGAATCCTAAAGATTCTAGTGAGTCTTGGAGTGGTTGAACAGTCTCTCGCTGCATCATGATAGTCAGTTTTCGGCTTTCTCTACTGAGGTGCTCATCCGGAATAACCAGGGCACAATCATAGTAGTTTTCCTTTGGCCGCCTTAGCCGATAATAACGGAACGTAAGGCGGCAAACCCAGGAGCCGGGCAAACCCAACATTTGACCAAAGACATGATTCGGAGCTGATGCATATAAGGCCAAACTCGTGACGCTGAACACTCCCGAAGGTATTCGGGCTTCATAACAGAAGATGGGATCAAGAATGCCCATTCATTATGAACCCTGTGTTTCCAGGTACGTGCGGTAATCTGTCATGGCGAACTGCCAATAACGACAGTATCCTCTATGGGTATGGAACCCATGGGATGGCTAAACAACAAGAGGCAATAGAAAAGGTTTACACAGGGGCTTAATCTAAAAAGAAACCTGTTAAACGGGGCCCTGCTGCATGTCTGCGCCTTTGTCTTCGTTGTGCCATATCCTGGAAGGGTATCGTGCGAATGTTGTCTGTGGAAAAAGGAAAACTCATAGGAGAGTACAACGTAAGTATGCGATGGAAATTAAAAGTGTAAGGTGTTGGCCTGCCAATAAGGTTGAGCCAAGTGTGGGGTTGTTTAAATATTTATAGCCCCTGGTGTCCGCCATGGGATTACATATACGGTGCCCTGGTTTAATTTTATCCGAGCTACCGGACTCGTCTAACCGTGTCTGTGGTCTTAATGACCAGTCATGTTTTCTGATATTGGAGGCCGCTTATAGTCCGGCCACCAGGGCCGTCGTGTGTTCCTCTGCGCCTGAAGAGCGCTCTGTGATTCCGCTAACGGTGATGACACCATGTGGACCGGGCATCTTGAGTGTAAGGTAGCCATAGTGCGGCAATGCATTGAAGCGGGCGAAGGCCGTTCTTCCAAGCAGTGCATGATAGCCGCTTTGGAAGGGTGCAATGGTGAAGAGTAGTTCTTCGCTTCTGGAGTTTCCTGGGGAGCCAAATGTTACCTCCAGTACGGCGGAGCCCCTGCCATAGGCTTCAATGCCTGGTATCACCCCTTCAAAGGTGGTGTTGCTTTGGCTGATTCTGGATGGGTTTATCCTCATCCTGCAGACAGTGTCCTCGTATATTAAATTGAGACTACTGCCGCCGTCCATGAGGACACGGGTGAGACGGTATCTGTCGATTATTGGGTCAAGCACCAAGGCCTCTGATCCTCCATGCCGAATACTAGTTTAGTCGTTCGTGTGATCGAAGGTGATCGGATAAGACGTCTAGTAGTTAGATGTGGGTACTATGGGCTCTATATCGTGCGCGTCTCTGAGCGCGCGTTCGTGCCCTATCATGGGTGTGTGAGTCGCGTGGATCATGTTTACTATTTTAACCTCTGGCGGGAATTTTTTCTGTCCCCCCAGTGTTCGGCTGGAGAGGTTCATCCTCGTCGTCACTTGGAGTTTCCCTCCCCTTGTGTTCGGCTTTTAATTTTCCGGCCTGCTTGAAGACTCAGCATTCTCTATGCGTGTGGTTCGCAGGTTTCTCCGGGGTGCCATGAATTTGGCACAGTCTGTTCAAGACTCTGTTCAGACCGGATGCTCCCTCTTTACTGCCTTTAAATTGCTTCTTTTGCTGATCAGGTCGAGAGCCCCTGAATCCGGCATTGACCGTTGTGTTGTCAGGGCTCTCTTCCTTGTTTTGGCGTATGTGTTTATTACGCCGTGGTTTCCCATTGCCATCCCTTATTTCGAATGTGCTGGGGTCGCTGGTGCCTTTATAGGCTAGCCAGCTATCTTCACCCGTGCAAAAGCGGGTCATAAGGCTTGTTAAGGCTGCCATTGTCCTTGGCTTTTCTTGGCCGAGGTGTCTGGCGAGCCATTCGTCGCGGATGCTGTGTTTGAATGCCTCTAAGGCTTCGGCGTCCGGACAATCAACAATTTGATTCTTCTTAGTGAGGAATCTGTTCCAAAGCTTGCGGACGGACTCTTCGGGCTGCTGGATTATGTGACTTAGATCGTCCGCATCCGGAGGCCGGACATAAGTCCCTTGGAAATTGGCCCTGAAAGTGTCCTCGAGTTCCTCCCAACTCCCAATTGAATTTTCGGGGAGGATTTTCAACCAGTGTCGAGCTGGTCCCTTCAACTTGAGGGGAAGAGATTTCATGGCATGGAGGTCATCCCCACGAACCATGTGAATATGCAGGATAAAATCCTCGATCCAAACCCCTGGGTCTGTCATTCCGTTGTATGCCTGTATGTTCATAGGTTTGAAACCTTGTGGGAATTCATGGTCCAGTACTTCTTCGGTGAAGCACAGGGGGTGAGCAGCCCCTCTGTATCTGGATGCGCTGTGGCATGCAGTTGGCTGTTGCTATGTCCGGAGCTTATTCCGAACTGGTATTTGGTTTGTATGATCATTCTGGTGACCATAGTCCCTCGCTGGGGTGTGTCCTTTAGATCCGTAGATGGACCTGGCCGCACCGGCTTGCTTATCCACATGCTCACGTAGATCGTGCGCGGCGTCAGTAGCCGTTCTGTTGTGGTTGTGAACCGGTACGTCTGGTCTCCTGGTCGTATTATTCTTTGGTGGAACGGCCTCGTCGTCGAATTCTGGCAGTAGCTTGCGTTTGGGATAGCTTTTTGTATGGCGATCATCGCCATGTCTTTCTTCGGTGTCTAGCACCTTATTCCATCTGCGATTGAGCGTTTCCTGTGCGGCTTTGAGCCATTGCTTCTGCTTCTTTAGACTTCTCGCTATGGCCATAAGATTTCTGTGGAGGTTATCTCGTTCCACGCGTTCTTACGGAATGATGAATGCATCATCATCTGGACTGTGTTCTTGTCCTGGGGCAGTTTGATGGACTCGTCCCTCTGGATCATTGTGATCGGGCGTCTGCTCTGAACTCGGTTTGGCGTGACATGACTCATCCTACTCCATCGCTGGGTCCATGTGTTCATTATTGCGTTCGGAGTTTGCTGGTATGTCGATCCTTCTTGCGCTCTTGTCGCTATTTTTACTGTTGCTGGACATTGAGCGGCGTCTGCGTCGCCGTTTTGGCTTTTGCCCGGGGGTTTTATCTTTCGGATTGCCACCGTCGTCCTCCTTGGGCGTATCCACCATGTATATATCATGTGACGTGGTGGACGTCCACCGCCCCGCGAGCGGTGGCTCCTGCACCGTCGTCCATACCGTCGATGTCTTCGGAGTCGAAGTCAAGCACGTCGGTTAAATCATCGACCGTGGCAATGAAGTGGGTGGTGGGTGGGCAGCGAATTCCTTTGTTGCCTGCTTCCCACTCAAGCCGGACATAGTTTGGCCCAGAGCCTCCTGACAAAGAGAGAGACTTTAATGAGTTCAGCATGTCGCTAAAGGGCAAGTGCTGGAACATGTCCGCAGCGGTAAACTCCATTACCGGAGCACAACCTGGCTTGGCTGGCTCGAGGGTGTGCCGACCGGAACCAACATCCGGATACGAGTCCGGGGCCCCGGGGTTACAGGCCTCCACAGAGGTGGGACCTGTGTTTGGCTCCTCCGCCGATGAGTGTGCGGCCTGCGGGGCGGGGGTCCACCCCTCCGTCCTTAGGCAACCCAACCTGCTCCGGATTTAGATCCGAGGCTACTACGGGGGGTGATATCCCGAGCTTCGTCCGACAACAGGTCTAAGCCGTGCTCATCATGACTGTTTAGTGCTCCTGGCGCAGACCCAAATCCGTCGAAGATCAAGTCTCCGCGAATATCCACTGTGTAGTTCATGTTTCCGAACCTGACCTGGTGGCTAGGGGCGTGGCTATCGATCTGCTCTAGATGACCAAGCAAATTGGCCCGGAGTGCGAAGCCGCCGAACACAAAGATCCGTTCGGGGAGAAAAGTCTCCCCCTGGACCGTGTTGTTGACGATTGAAGGCGCCATCAGACCCTGCAGCGACAACACAGAGGAACTCTCAATGAAAGCACCAATGTCGGTGTCAAAACCGGCGGATCTCGGGTAGGGGGTCACGATCTGTTCGTCTTAGGCTGATGGTAACAGGAAGCGAGGGACACAATGTTTACCTAGGTTCGGGCCCTCTCGATGGAGGTAAAACCCTACTTCCTGCTTGATTAATATTGAAGATATGAGTAGTACAAGAGTAGATCTACCACGAGATCGTAGAGGCTAAACCCTAAGAGCTAGCCTATGATGTTATGATTGTAATTGTGATCGGCCTTCTAAGGACCAACCTCTCCGATTTATATAGACACCGGAGAGGGCTAGGGTTTACATGGAGTCGGCTACAAGGAAGGAAACACAATATCCAGATCGCCAAGCGTGCCTTCCACGCAAAGGAGAGTCCCATCCGGACACGAGCCGAAGTCTTGAGTCTTGTATCTTCACGCTTCAATAGTCTGGACGATGTATACAGTCCGGCTGTCCGGATACACCCTAATCCAGGACTCCCTCAGGTGGCGAGCAGAACGCACTCACCCGGTCGAGGCTGGGGACTCATCTCCCCCTCCGATAGCCTTGCTGCCCCCTTGGCGATTAACCCGGACTCCGCCAGCTCGTCCAGATCCGCCTGCCGAATCGAAGACTGGATCCAATCGCCCTGGATCCAGCCCGGCGGTAGCCCCGCACGCGACGGCGACCCGCGTTGCTGCTTCTTGCCCTTCGCCACCCCTGTCGCCTTCTTAGCACGCTCCAGCGCCGCTGGTTTGTCCTTCACCATGGCGTGGGAGCAGCAGCGTCGAGAGCGGAGGTGCTGGGAGCAATGGAGAAACAGAGGAGAAAGAAGGAGGAACAGGCGTGCACAATGCAAGTGCCTCGGTCCCGACACCTTATAAAGGGCCACTTCGGAGTGACTGACGCGTGGACACACGCAATCCCGTCAAATCCTCCAACAGTTGCGCATAGCATACGTGGCGAAAAAGGCGGCGTGATAATTCAGGCGTTGCTACTTATCCGAGCCGCCTGTTTCGGCACTCTCCGGCCGCGCGCTTCTCCAAAAATTTGTATCCCGCGAAATCCGGGATGCGCCACAGACAATCACGTCCAAGATCTCGCACTCTAACACAACACTCAACGCTTGATGTCACCAGTTCAGTCGATGGCTCATTAAATGGATCAAGGCGACTGAGTCGACACCGAAATACCGACGTAGGCGTTCATTTTTGCAGCAAGCACTCGCGAAGGCCTGAAGCTCGGAGAAGGATCAACATCAGCCTACTTTCCACTCGCACCTTTATCCATTTGGGGGCTACTGACGAGGATATAGACCTGGGGTAGGGTCATATGCCCGGCCCATAAATCCTACCCAAGGTCACTACCCCAGAAGATAAAAAGACCAAGAGTCAACAGAAGAACACCAGTCAAGTACGTCGAGTGCAATCCACTCGACGACCACATCACTCGACGACCACCTCCTACCGTCACTTGACCATATGGGGAGTCACTCAACTATATCAAAGATCAGGAGTCGGAAGAGCATGCAATGGCCTGACATTCTCTCCTTAGTCTTGATAAGCATTCAGAGTAATTAAGGCTGGCATTACCAGTAACGCCCCTTACTTTATGTACATTAAGCCCCTTGTAATGGAGGCGGGCGGGGGTCCTGGCGCACTCTATATAAGCCACCCCCTCCTCCGGGACAAGGGTTCGCACCCCTTGTAATACAACACGCATAATCCAATCGACCGCCTCCTGGCACCGAGACGTAGGGCTATTACTTCCTCCGAGAAGGGCCTGAATTCGTAAACCTCGTGTGTACAATTTCGCCATAGCTAAGATCTTGCCTCTCCATGCCAACCCCCCTTTCTACTGTCAGCCTTAGGACCACGACAGTCCCCCCTCATCATTCGTGCATGCCTCCTGACCCGTCTCTCACACGCACGTGCACAGACAACAAGCAGCCATCTCCTCTCTTATTGATATTGCGGGTGTGCCCTCCTTTTGTCTAGCAAGCCTATCCCACCATTTGTTAGAAGCAACTCCACTACCACCCCCTCCAACACTCTAGCTCTGTCTCTCTCCCAACCTTATTCCTCTCCTGCACATATGCATGGATGTCGATCGATCTCCCTTAATACATGAGGCAGATCGATCTCCTTAATACACGAGGTAGGCCTGTCTCCTCCTCCACACATATACCAGCCACTGTACCTCTATAGTTAATTGGGACTCCCTCTTCCTCCACCACACACCGATAGTCGAGCGCTGCAGGTAGGTATCCATGCTACAGAGGAAAACTGCACATGTCCCCTCTCACGTTCCAGTAGGCCAGCGACTCTATATCTTTGACGTGGGCACACACAAATTCGATGGCACTCTTTATCGATGGCGCGCACACACACACACAAACACAAACTCATCATCCCTCTCATCGATTCTATGGACACCTCAAGCCGATGATACCTCCACTCTCTTCTCGTGGATCGCCCCCTCTATATATATATGTTATATCCAGGACTCTATTTCACACACATTGCATATGTTACATTTTTTCATTGACCCCCACCCCCCTCCAAAAAACTCTCATGAGCCCACACACTATATCTCTCTAGGTTTGTATCTCTCTCACACAACCCCACGTAGGTGGTGTACATATACAAGAAGAGAATAGGTGCACCATGCACGTACTCACGCTTCGTGCCCAGCCACACCCGCGCGGGTACATAGTGGAGCTCATTTCTTTACAAAATGGCAGCCCACGTGCTAATTTGAACGCCTGTAGCGATTGTTTACCTAGGGAGGTTGTGTACCACGCATGCACGAAACAAAGTTCGACTTGACGCGTTGCCGCATTATTTTTAAATAAAGTTATAGCGCTCAATGGCACGTACACAGAATATAAAACGGTACAAGGCTGCGGTGGAGCCTACCTGCCTGGTTTGTCGCTCTTCAGAGTATCTCACACAAGGCTGCGGTGGCCTCTCTCTCTCTCTCACCATTGGTCACTGATCCGGCTGCATCCTGTCCGCCGGGGGAAAGGGAGGAAGTGCATTGTTTCTTCGTTCGATGGCGCCGAGGCAGCACGTCCCGATCTGCGGTACACGCCGTTCTCTCTGACCAAGCTCCGACGCGGCAGGGCCTACACCACCTGCTCACTGCCACAGTATGGGCAGATTTCGCCCGCCGCTGCTCACCTAGTTACATCCCGACGACCTCCAGGTATCCCCTCCGGCCTTGCTCCACTTCCCGTCTTCCCACATCGCTGCATGTGGATCTTCCATAGTTCTTTGCCCAGAACATAGCTCGTCCGGCGTACTTTCCATATTGCAATCTTGTCCTCACACCGTTTTAGACAAACACAACCGTGTTGTTATCTTCCCTTAGGACAAGGAATATGCTTCTTTTTTGTCATCGCATGTGTCATCAACTGTTATTGGCCAGTAATTGTTTCCTTTATACCTCTTTTTTGCAAACAGGGCTATCCATTTCACCTCGTTGCTATTGCGACCTTTTGGTGAACTGCACAAATCACTTTTTTATTAAGAGTGTTTTGTGGAGTTGTACTAAAATGTCACACGGGCAACGTCTCTACATTTCAGTGCGACTGCACAAAGGGAGATTGGTTTTGCTCTATCCTCATCCAACTCCGAGCCTAATCTTCTCCAACTAGTTAGTCTTAAGAGAGACTGCAAAGGTGACCGGCTTCTATTTGTGTGTTTATTGTTTCATCAGCAGTCCTCTATTATCGTCATCACACTTAATATCTTTGGAACAGGGACGCTCAGCTCTATTATAGCTCTATTATAGTGGAACTGCACAAAATGATCAGAATGTTGCATGCTCCAGACAGCTATTTTTTTCCCAACATGCCTTGTTGATTTAGACAGAACTGGGGGGACGCTGCTGCCAATGAAAGCATCGATCAATTTTAATTTAACACATTCTCACAACTCTGTCTTTAGTTGTGATGTAAATATTACCTCTGATCTGCTAATAATTGACATGCATTAGCAAGGATGTTAGTTTTTTATTGTTTCGAAAGAGCATCGATGGCAAGACACACGAAACAAAAGCTGAAAGCTCACACCATTATACAATTTCATGTTGCTGGAAAATTATTGTTATAGTACGTCAATTATGTAAACAAATGATGGAAGCTTGATAGCATTGCCAGAAGCCTCTTCAGCATCTGGGTCCATGTGCCATGCACAAAATTGTACTCCTTCGTTCCTAAATATTTGTCTTTTTACAAATTTCAAACGGGCATATTTTAGATTGTAGATTCACTCATTTTGCTTCGTATGTGTACTCCCTCCATTCCTAAACACTCTATTCGTCTTTCTAGAGATTTCAACAAGTGACTACATATGGAGCAAAATGAGTGAATCTACACTCCAAAATATGTCTATATACATCCGTATGTAGTAGTCCATTTGAATCTCTAAAAAGACAAATATTTGAGTAGTCACTCGTTGAAATCTCTAGAAAGACAAATACTCCGGAGTATATTTAAGAACCGAGGGGGTAGTGCACAACCGCATGGGAGACTCAGCCCGGTCGTTGCGCCGCATTAATAGTGAGTAATGAGCAGCCAAATCATAAGCCCCGCCTTTCCCACTGTAAGTTGCTCGGAAGAAGCAATCATCAATACGCTCTTCTTTGAATCCGCTCATACTACTCCATCCGTCACTGTTTATAGAGTGCGCTTCAGAAAAAAGAAAAAAATCTATGGGACCAAGGCGACTAGCAATCGGCCTGAAAAATAGCATTGGTAGTTATAGCACGGCGTCTATTACTAGAGGGAATAATTCGTACACACATGCATGCAGTGCTTCCACCCCGGGTACACACATGCATGCACTTACTCCACTTCGTAGTAGTACATCGAGAGAAAATTGTGGACTTGATTGCATTTACCACGCCCTAATTAATTGAGCATTAAACTAAACGCGTCTAAAGTCTCTCTGGTGGTGGAAATGCATGGAGAGAAATGCATCATAATGAAGCGCTTCCTGTAAACTATGACGGAGGGAGGAGTAGTATGAAGGTGCAAAACCAAGTACGTGTATGGCCAGTCGGTCAACGCACCTCATCTTGGCATATCACTGACATGTGGGATAGGAGTGTGAGCAAACCGATCTCAATTGACGGCAAAGAGCCAACCCGCCGTTCCTTGAGAGATACGAGGAGCGAGAACACACAAACGGGCTCGCACGTAGGCCAAGATATATTCGAGCATGGTTGGTTGATCGATATCATCATTACATGTTGGGATGCCGTTTTCCGCCCTTCTCCGGAATAAACGTGTACTTTATCAAAGATTAAAAAAATAAGAGTACAGATGCTCCACCATGCGGTTCTAGTAGTAGTACTACTCGTACTACTAAACCTTGCGCTTGGCTCTTCGCTTCTTCGTGAAGTCGAACAATGTGTTGACACCCGATTTTGGCAAGATACAAAGTGAAAGGGTTTTCAACATGAGAAAATTTCATATCGCCGAGTGGAATAACTTTGATGTTTAGGCTATCGACATTCGACCTCATCTCAGTGGCCGAAGCTGTACTCCGAGTGACAAAATTTAATATTCTGAGTGCTTTTCGGCCGATTACGTCCTCAATATGACCTCAGATGAAGGAGTGCTCTAAAGGAATTGTCTTTGTCTCGTCGAGACAGTCGATTTTCATATATAAATCATCTCAATCCGAGTTCATATGCAAAAGTTATAGTCAATACGGTCTGGACAGGTCAGAGACCAAAATATTACGCTTGACACCAGACACATGTTGATAAGTGTGTGACGCAATGCGTGAGCAATTCGGCCTTCAAGACGGCCTTGAATTGAAAAACCTTCAACACGGAAAAGTTTCGTCTCGTCGAGCCGATCGATTTTCATATATAATTCGTCTCAATCCGAGGTCGTATGAGACTTGGAGAGACAAATCAAGATCAGGCTATGTTTTTGGTCGAGTGAAAAACTTACCATCCGAGTGAAAACTCACCGGTCGAGTGAAAACCTACCGATCGAGTGAAAACCTACCGATCGAGTAAAAGGTCGAGTGAAAACCTACCGATCGAGTAAAAGGTCGAGTGAAAACCTACCGATTGAGTAAAAGGTCGAAAGCCTACCGATGAGTAAAAGGTCGAGTGAAAACCTACCGATCGAGTAAAAAGTCGAGTGAAAACCTACCGATCGAGTAGAAGGTCGATTGAGTAAAAGGTCGACTGAAAATGTGGTCATCATCCGAGTGAAAGATTGTCTTCCGAGTGAAAATATAGTCATCCGAGTGAAAAGGTCCAGTCGAGTGAAAGACTCTAATATCCGAGTGGATGAGCTCAAATCCGAGTGAAACTGAACATGTGCCCAAAAGTTTATCAAGATAATCTCGGATGAAGAAGTGTTCAATACAGAAGTTGTGCGTATCATCAAGACGGTAAACTTTGGTTTTGGAGTCATCGTCATCAGAGATAGTATATGACCTGCAAATTCACTACAACACTCGGATAATTCAGTCTACCGCAAGACCGAGTCCGACTGGAAGGTAAAAACGACCTCGAAAAGTATTCAAGATGGCTTTATTTGAAAAAGTGGTCAACATGAGAGTTGTTCGTATCGTCGAGGCGCACAAGTTTGATGTTTGGGCCATCTTGATCGGAGGTCATATGGAGGCTCGGCGGCCTGCACAAGGAGGAAGACAGAAGTTGGGCCAGATTCAGACTGAATCCGAGTTGGAATAGAACTAGGACTCTAGGACGCGAATTGATGTAATTTTTCTTGTAAGGAAAGCCTAGATGAATCCTTTACTTGTACGGGAAGTCCAGCCGCCTCTTATATATGTTGGGGGTGACGGCCGATTGAACAACACACAATCGAACAAATCAATATACTACTTTTTTATCTACGTTTTATCTCTCCACCGTTTTTCTCTCTCGTTCTTCGCTGTTCTTCGTGTTTGAGAGCTGCGAATCCCGAGGCTCTAGGGGCGAGCGAATCGACCTAGGGCAACCCATAGCCGCCGCAATCCCTGACGGGGTCCCTCCCGGGTGCGCGGGGTTTCGGGTCTGCAAAAGCACCCGCCGACTGTCTTGCGTATCGCACTGTTGGTCGGGTCTCCTTCGACGTGAGCTGCGGTGCATCACCCCCGGCGTCGAGGGTACACGTGACGTGTTCGTGTGTCAACACACTTTTCGGCGACTCCGCTGGGGAAGAGGATCAATCATCATCATCCACCATGTCCGATCTTCCCAAGCCATCCGAGGTAGACGCCGATAACATCATTAAGCCCAGTCTTGATGAGATATCGGCTGATCATCGCCAAGTCTATGAGGAGTACAAGAAGGCGCGCGAAGAGAAGGATTTGCAGGAGTTCCTTGCAAAGTTCAAGAAGGATCGCCAAGGCAACATCACTCCGATTGAAGAAATCAAGTTCCCTCCTCTTCAAGCCGAGCAGGTTAAACCTTCTGTGAGTACTACCTTTTCTCCTGAGCAGTGGGCTGAGATTGAAAGTCGTATTGCTGATGGTAACAATCTAGTCTATCAAACTTTCATAGAAAATACTAATGCTCAGAAGAATACATCTCAATCGACTAGTGGTAATGATGGTGTAGCTGCTAGTGTGCAAAACCCTAATCAGGCTTTACCTATTGCATCGGCGCCTCCCGTGCCGATGGCTTATTATCCTACCCAAACAAATCAGATTGTGGCTGCACCCATTAATCCTATTATGAGCATGCCAGGTTCGGTGGCAACGCCGAACCCAACCTTACCTACAGCTACAACCACTCGACCACTAGATTATGGGTCGACATACCTGCCACAATTCCTACCTACAGCTAGTAATCATACTCCTCCTATGCCACTGCCACAAGCTTCATCGTCCAGTATGGATGATGGTCTAGCTAATCTTAGAGAGGAGATGGCTAAGATGCTTCGAGAGAATTTTGGGGTTGAGTTACCTCGGAATCGGATTTACCAAAAGCCGTACCCCGAGTACTTTGATGCCATCCAGTGCCCTCCAGGATATAAAATTCCAGATTTTGTTAAGTTCAATTGAGAGGGCACAAAAACCACATGGGAGCATGTTAGTCAATACTTAGCACAATTAGGTGAAGCAGGTTCACTAAATGAGTTGAAAGTGCGTTTATTTCCTTTATCATTAACTGGTACCGCATTTTCATGGTTTTCTTCTTTACCACATGGTTCCATTCGAGTTTGGTCGCAGCTAGAGCAGAAATTTCATGATCACTTTTACAGCGGCGACAATGAGCTCAAGTTGTCACATCTAACATCGGTTAAACAGAAGCATGATGAATCGGTCTCCGATTACGTCAAGAGATTCAGAGAAACGAAAAACCGATGTTTTAGTTTGGTGATAACTGAGAGAGACTTGGCAGACCTAGTGCTGAGTGGTTTGAGAACTCCCATTAGAGAAAAGTTAGAAGGCTATGAGTTCTTAAATATTAACCAAGTCTTACAAAGGGCTTTGGCTCAGGAAAGCCGAAGCAAAGATCTCAAAGAAGTGCATAGATACAAAGCCGATCGTCCAAAGATGAATATGGTGGAATATGATAGTGATCACTCGGACGATGAGGGTGATGTTTTTGCTACTGAATTTGTTTGGCCATCTAAGGCCAAACCCTTTACTTGCAATGATCTGAAACCGATTCATAAGAATCGTGATGAAGATATGAAGTTTACTTTTAACATTGCTAAGTGTGATAGAATATTTGATACTTTGCTGCAGGCTAAGATTATTAGAATATCTCATACTTTACCGCCGTTTGAAGAGCTGAAACGGCGTGCTTATTGCAAATATCATAATTCTTTTTCTCATGCTACTAACGATTGCAATGTTTTTCGACGACAGATACAATCGGCCATTAATGATGGACGATTGAACTTTTCTGAGATGCAAGTTGATAAACAGCCCTATCCAATGAACACAATGGATTTAGAAGGGAAGAAGCTGCTCATTCGGCCGGAGGTAGCCGAATCTGCTAATAAAGCTAATGTCATTGTTGGTGAGCCCAGGAAAGACAAGGAGGGTGACAAGGTCTTGGGGAGACATGTTGTGCTTGATAAGCAACCCGATGGCAAGGAAGTGATCAAGATCACCATCAAGAATCCTACACTCGGGGGGCAAACACAGGTGCAGCAGGACACTCTGAGTTAAATTTGTCAAGCCTAAGAGTCCAGAAGTTGGCAAATGGAAGAGGAATGAAGCTAAAGTACAACGCAAGCGGATCAAGCCAACTTTTGATATGTTGCTGTCCAAATATGCTAATCAGTCGGCTGGTTCCAGCTCTAACTGGCCACCACACTTGAAGCGACCAAGGTCACCATCGAATGATATGTTCAGTCAGTATGTGAAACCGAGTGGACCAAGGGCGCAGTTTTCAGAAGAGCGGAGGCAATCTGTGTGGAATCGACTTGATTACTCATATAATGGTCGACTGAACATCGGTGACTATCAGTCGGCTGGTCAAAATATGCAACCGAGTGGAAAATATCCTAGTGTAAGAATGCACCCTGGTGGAAGCTATCCAGGTGAGAAAATGTGGCCAAGTAGATTCCATCCGACTGAGTTCCATCCGAGTGGATACCATCCGAGTGACATCAATCCGAGTGGATTCCATCCAAGTAAAAAGGTGCGCCCGAGTGGAAATTTCATGCATCTGGAAAGTCGGAAAGAATGGCGTGTTAAGTCACCGAGTGTTGCAGCAGTTGAGTCGGGAAAAGGCAAGGAGAAAATGGATGTCGACTCACTTATCTTGGGCACCGAAACATTTGCCATACAGCAGCCTATTGTGCATAGCAATCCGACTGAGCCGATACTTTCTATCGAGCCAAAGCACTCGGCTAATGACCATGAAGCAAGCACCAGCCGAGTAAAAACGAGAGATCCTAAATACACTCAGCCAAAGTGGTGTCCTCCAGGGCTAACAAAGACACAGAAGAGGAAACTACAGAGGTTAAGGAGTCAAGAGATGGCAGAACAGGAGGCCGAGAAGCAAAGAGATAAGTTGTTCAATGACACTCGGCCCATGGTTCCAGCAAAACAAATGTGGAGGCCAAAACAAATACAAGATACATCAGCTTCTACATCTATCACAGAAGTGCCTACACCATCCAAAGAGGACGATGCGACAGCTATTACATCGTCTGCAACACTTCTTACTTCTCCTTCACTCGACCAGATTTCAGAATCGGTCGATCCGCTTGAAGAAGAGGCTGATATGGTGGACTATGAATCTACACCGGTTCATGAAGGTATGGATATAAATATGGTGTATTACTTACCTGCTGAGTTTCGTGCTGTAGATGAGGAAGGGGAAGTTGCTCAGCTGGATTTTGGTCCTAAAAATGCAATATTCGAGAAGCCAAAAGAACCAGTAAAGCATCTGAAACCATTATATCTCAGAGGTCATATCAATGGGTCGCCGCTCACTCGGATGCTTGTTGATGGTGGTGCTGTGGTAAATCTTATGCCCTATTCGGTCTTCAAGAAATTGGATTTGCCTGATGAAGAATTGATAAAGACCAATATGGTGCGCAACGGGTTTGAAGGCAAAGAGAAAACTGAAGCCAAAGGTGTAATGTATGTGGAGCTTACAGTCGGAAGCAAAACTTTGGCTACTGCATTCTTTGTCGCTGAGGTGCAAGGTAACTACAATGTTATACTAGGCCGTGATTGGGTTCATGCAAACCAGTGCGTGCCGTCCACTATGCACCAGTTTTTGATTCAGTGGGTTGATGATGAAGTGGAAGTCATTCATGCGGATAACTCGGTCTGTGTTGCTTTGGCCGATGCATCGGTGGATTGGCAACATCCCAATGCTACTTGCTTGACGGGACGTGACTTATCAGAGTTTGATTTTCTCAGCGCGACCAAGAATGGTTTTGTGCCCGTGTCTTTAAAGCCGACTGAATGCAATCGGCTCCAAGGTATGATATGTTTAAATGGATCCTAGTTCCGAGTGGTTACAAAAACGTCTTGCAAAATATCGGTCCAGCGAGAACGATATGTATGAGTCTATTGAGGAGTTGGATGACATGGATAAACTTGGACAAGGTTTTACATCAACCGATCCATTAGAAGAGGTAGATATCGGAGATGGATCAGTCAGTCGACCGACATTTATAAACAAAAATTTGAAAGCCGATTGTAAAGCTAAATTAATCGAGCTATTGAAAGAATATGTTTGTTGCTTTGCATGGGAATATCATGAGATGCCAGGGTTGAGCCGAGAGCTAGTGGAGCATCGGTTGCCTATAAAGGCCGGTTTTAGACCTTATAAACAGTCGGCCAGAAAGTTTAATCCGAAAACATATGACCGGATCAAGGAAGAGATCGGTCGACTGCTTGAAGCTAAATTCATTCGACCTTGCAGGTATGCCGAGTGTATTTCTAACATTGTCCCAGTGGAGAAGAAGGGATCCGGCAAGTTGAGGGTGTGCATTGACTTCAGAGATGTGAATAGGGCTACACCCAAAGATGAGTATCCCATGCCAATAGCCGATATGCTTATTAATGATGCTTCTGGACATAAGGTTATTAGCTTTCTAGATGGTAATGCCGGATACAATCAAATTTTTATGGCCGAAGAGGACATGTACAAAACAGCTTTCCGGTGTCCTGGTTTCCTTGGTTTATTCGAGTGGACAGTGATGACATTCGGATTGAAAAATGCTGGGGCCACATATCAAAGGGCTATGAATTTGATTTTTCATGATTTACTCGGTGTCATACTTGAAGTTTATATTGATGATATTGTTGTCAAATCGGATGCTTTTGAATCCCACTTGGCCGATTTGCGTTTAGCTTTTGAAAGGATGAAAAAGTATGGACTGAAGATGAATCCTTTGAAGTGTGCATTTGGCGTGTCAGCTGGCAAATTTTTGGGTTTCATTATTCATGAAGATGGCATCGAAATCGATCCCAAAAAGATAGAGGCCATACAGAAAGTGGAGGCTCCGACATGCAAGAAAGATATGCAAAAGTTCCTTGGCAAAGTCAATTATTTGAGAAGGTTCATAGCTAATCTGTCAGGGAAAGTTGATGCATTTACTCCTATCCTTCGGTTAAAGAATGATGTTGATTTCACTTGGGGGGCAAAACAACAAGAAGCCTTTGATATGATCAAGAATTATTTGTGCACTCCTCCGGTGATGAAAGCACCCAAGCATAGAGAGCCTTTCAAACTTTATATCGCAGCAGAGGAAGGTGTTATTGGTGCTGTTTTGACTCAAGATACCGAAGGAAAAGAGCATGCCATTACATATTTGAGCAGACGTTTATTGGACGCCGAGACAAGGTATACATTTATTGAAAAACTATGTCTATGCTTATATTACGCTTGCACAAAATTGAGACATTACCTAGTGCCGAGTGCTTGTGTAGTAGCTTGTCAAACCGATGTCATTAAGTACATGTTGCATAGGCCAATTCTTAGTGGTAGAATTGGCAAGTGGGCTTATACTTTGATTGAGTATGATTTGGCTTATGAATCTCTAAAATCCATGAAAGGCCAAATTGTTGCTAATTTCATTGTTGAACATCGGATTAATGACAAGCATGATGTTGATATGAACCTTGTTTCATTAGTGCCATGGAGATTGTATTTTGATGGTTCAGTTTGTAGCAATGGCCAAGGTGTTGGTATTGTTTATATATCTCCTCATGGTGCTGTTTTTGAAGCCTCATGCCGCTTAGAATATTTTTGCACAAACAATCAAGCCGAATATGAAGCATTGTTATTCGGTCTAGAGATGTTACTTGCTATAGGTTTACACATATTGAGGCTTACGGTGATTCGTTACTAGTAGTGCAGCAAATATCTAGAATCTTTCAGTGTTTTGACGAATCACTTAATGTTTATCTTGATAAATGTCTAGATATAATTTCTACTTTGGATTGTTTTAGCATTGCACATATATCTAGACATGACAACTGGAAAGCAAATGAGTTGGCGCAGCAAGCATCTGGATATCATGTTGATCGTGGCATGTTTCATATCTCTCAAAGACCGATGTCTTGTCTTGCCAATATGGGAGAGGCCGAACCATGAACCCACTGATTCGGCCATTAACAAAAAATCTAGTGCAGGTGACAATTCCGACTGGAGGAAGCCCATTGTTGCTTACTTGCGCAATCCGAGTGAAAGGGTGGACAGGGCTGTTCGGCGTATGGCTTTTAAATATACTATGAGGGACGATGACCTTTATCGCCGAACAGTTGATGATGTTCTTTTAAAATGCTTGGATGAGGATCAAGCAAGAGTTGCTATGGGAGAGGTACATGAGGGCATTTGTGGTACTCACCAGTCGGCTCCTAAGATGAAATGGTTATTACGACGTGCTGGGTTTTATTGGCCGACCATGATTAATGATTGCTTCAGATATTATAAAGGGTGCGAAGCTTGTCAAAAATTTGGTGATATTCAATTGGCTCCTGCTGCTATGTTGCATCCTATTATCAAGCCGTGGCCTTTCAGAGGATGGGGTTTAGACTTTATTGGGCAAATTCATCCATCTTCCTCAAAGGGGCATCGATTCGTGTTGGTGGCAACTGATTATTTCACTAAATGGTCTGAAGCAGTACCTCTCAAGAACATGACACATACGGAGGTGATTCAATTCATAACCGAGCATATTATTCATAGATTCGGTATTCCTCAAACGTTAACTACAGATCAAGGTTCATCTTTTATGTCACACCAAGTCAGAGAGTTTGCCGAATCTTATAATATAAAGTTGCTCAATTCCTCTCCATATTATGCCCAAGCTAATGGACAAGCTGAGTCTAGCAATAAAATTTTAATCAAGCTCATCAAGAAGAAGATTGAGGATAATCCAAGGAGATGGCATGACTTGTTGTCTGAGGCATTATGGGCACATAGAATCTCAAGGCATGGTGCTACGAAGGTGACTCCATATGAGCTAGTATATGGTCAGGAGGCTGTTTTACCAGTGGAGGTAAATTTGAATGCTTTGAGAATAGCCAAACAAAATGATTTATCGGCAGTAGACTTTTATAACTTAATGATGGACAATATTGATGAGGTTGCCGATAAACGTTTGGTTGCTTTGGAGTCCATAGAGAGAGATAAGTTGAGGGTAGCAAGAGCTTACAATAAGAAAGTTAAGTTGAAGCATTTTCAAGTTGGTGAACTCGTCTGGAAAGTGATTCTGCCAATTGGTTCGAGAGATAGAAAATTCGGGAAGTGGTCTCCAAGTTGGGAAGGTCCTTTTAGGATTATAAGGGTTGTTCCTGGAAATTCATATTTGGTAGAATCAATACAAGGGGCAGTGTTACCTCGAGCTCTCAACGGAAAATATTTGAAGAAGTACCACCCGAGTGTGTGGCAGGAAGCCTAAGTAGGCAATGGCCGATATACAATTATCGCCCTTAGCACAAACATGGCCGATACATAATTATCGCCCTGAGAAAAATAAAATGGCCGATGGAGTGTTAACATCGTCCTTAGAACGAACACTATGCATATTATTTTTCGGCATGCAAGCTTTGCCGAAAAACAGGGGGGCATGTGTTGACACCCGATTTTGGCAAGATACAAAGTGAAAGGGTTTTCAACATGAGAAAATTTCATATCGCCGAGTGGAATAACTTTGATGTTTAGGCTATCGACATTCGACCTCATCTCAGTGGCCGAAGCTGTACTCCGAGTGACAAAATTTAATATTCTGAGTGCTTTTCGGCCGATTACGTCCTCAATATGACCTCAGATGAAGGAGTGCTCTAAAGGAATTGTCTTTGTCTCGTCGAGACAGTCGATTTTCATATATAAATCATCTCAATCCGAGTTCATATGCAAAAGTTATAGTCAATACGGTCTGGACAGGTCAGAGACCAAAATATTACGCTTGACACCAGACACATGTTGATAAGTGTCTGACGCAATGCGTGAGCAATTCGGCCTTCGAGACGGCCTTGAATTGAAAAACCTTCAACACGGAAAAGTTTCGTCTCGTCGAGCCGATCGATTTTCATATATAATTCGTCTCAATCCGAGATCGTATGAGACTTGGAGAGACAAATCAAGATCAGGCTATGTTTTTGGTCGAGTGAAAAACTTACCATCCGAGTGAAAACTCACCGGTCGAGTGAAAACCTACCGATCGAGTAAAAGGTCGAGTGAAAACCTACCGATCGAGTAAAAGGTCGAGTGAAAACCTACCGATCGAGTAAAAGGTCGAGTGAAAACCTACCGATTGAGTAAAAGGTCGAAAGCCTACCGATGAGTAAAAGGTCGAGTGAAAACCTACCGACCGAGTAAAAAGTCGAGTGAAAACCTACCGATCGAGTAAAAGGTCGATTGAGTAAAAGGTCGACTGAAAATGTGGTCATCATCCGAGTGAAAGATTGTCTTCCGAGTGAAAATATAGTCATCCGAGTGAAAAGGTCCAGTCGAGTGAAAGACTCTAATATCCGAGTGGATGAGCTCAAATCCGAGTGAAACTGAACATGTGCCCAAAAGTTTATCAAGATAATCTCGGATGAAGAAGTGTTCAATACAGAAGTTGTGCGTATCATCAAGACGGTAAACTTTGGTTTTGGAGTCATCGTCATCAGAGATAGTATATGACCTGCAAATTCACTACAACACTCGGATAATTCAGTCTACCGCAAGACCGAGTCCGACTGGAAGGTAAAAACGACCTCGAAAAGTATTCAAGATGGCTTTATTTGAAAAAGTGGTCAACATGAGAGTTGTTCGTATCGTCGAGGCGCACAAGTTTGATGTTTGGGCCATCTTGATCGGAGGTCATATGGAGGCTCGGCGGCCTGCACAAGGAGGAAGACAGAAGTTGGGCCAGATTCAGACTGAATCCGAGTTGGAATAGAACTAGGACTCTAGGACGCGAATTGATGTAATTTTTCTTGTAAGGAAAGCCTAGATGAATCCTTTACTTGTACGGGAAGTCCAGCCGCCTCTTATATATGTTGGGGGTGACGGCCGATTGAACAACACACAATCGAACAAATCAATATACTACTTTTTTATCTACGTTTTATCTCTCCACCGTTTTTCTCTCTCGTTCTTCGCTGTTCTTCGTGTTTGAGAGCTGCGAATCCCGAGGCTCTAGGGGTGAGCGAATCGACCTAGGGCAACCCATAGCCACCGCAATCCCTGACGGGGTCCCTCCCGGGTGCGCGGGGTTTCGGGTCTGCAAAAGCACCCGCCGACTGTCTTGCGTATCGCGCTGTTGGTCGGGTCTCCTTCGACGTGAGCTGCGGTGCATCACCCCCGGCGTCGAGGGTACACGTGACGTGTTCGTGTGTCAACACAATGATGGTACTCCACATGTTGGGTACTATAGTGTATGCCTCTGACAATCTGACACCGAATGGACCGATGCATGTCCACCAAGGGTAGGTTGCATTAGTCAAAAGGCGTAAGCGAGCTTCACCTTGTCCTGCAAGCTTCTCCTCATTTTGCAAGTTGACAGGACACACCAAAAAGTAGTGCTAGTCCATACTCCCTCCTTTCCGATTAATATGGCTTAATCTTTTTTGTGGGTAAATGAGAGAGCTTTATTCATATATAAACATTCATAGGACGATCCGCCAAGACACTGGTCACTAGGAAGCGATGTACCCCGCAAAAAAAGAAGTAGGAAGCGAGGTGTTTCATCAAGCCAGCTCTCGGCCACATTCAAAGTGCAGCAAGCACGGTTCGCACGAAGATGCGTCGCAAGGTTTGCTGACCAATTTACATGCTGAATAACAAAAAAAGAGGAAATATTACCGAGCGCTCCTATTTGTAACAGGATATGAACCGGAATTAAGCAAGAATTGTGGCGAGTGATCCATGCAATCAACTTCCATTATCACATGCGAGATCCCTTGAAGAGAACCAAATGTGTTGAAGATTGCTTTATCACATTTTAAAATAATAATAAGAGTGCAGACGCTCCTCCATTCGGTTCCTAGTACTCCCTTCTTTCTGGTTTATAGGGCTCAATTCAAAAATCTCACCAACCAAGATAGATTGTGAGTGGTGGAATATTTTTTGTAATTTGCAAAAGCACCCAATTAATTCTCTTGTTTTCCTCAAAAAATTATGTCAACCAATGTATTAATTGCAATGCATACATGCATTGGTCAATTTTCTCTTAATACTTGCATGCAATGATTTAATGCACCTTGGAACCTGAACTTGTGATGGGGAACAACCAAATTGAGCCTCTATAGACTATAGTAGTAGTACTAGTACTACTAGTAAACTTTGCGCTTGGTTGTTCGCCTATTCAGGAAGTCGAACAATAATAGTACTAGTGGTATAGTGTATGCTTCTGGCAATCTGGCACCGAATTAACTGTTGCACGTCCACCGCCTGAGCGAGGGAGAGCTTGCATTAGTCAAAAGTTTCTCCTTGTCCTGCGAGCTACCGCGTGCAAGCTTCTCCCGTCCTGCAACCTTCTCCTCGTTCGGCAAGTTGACGGGACACAACAAAGTAATACTAGTCCATACTGCCTCCTCTCCGGTTAATATGGCTTAATTTCAAACGAGATAAATACACTGTCTGTCACTGTATGTTTGTAAAAATACGGTCCGTGGACTTCATAATACGCTCATTGCGCTCAATATATATGTATATATATTCCGGTGTTTATACAGTCACTAGCTCACCCTGACTGAGTATGTGTGTGCATGCACGTGTAGGTTGAGCACTTGAGCATGACCGTGTGTGTTCCATCGTGTGCTCGGACATGCATGCATTAGGGCGTCGCGCGCGTTTTTGCATCCATGTGTATGTATGACTGTTGCATACACGTAGGGGGGGGTACGTGTAGGGGCCACTAAGGAGCAGTCAAATCACACAGTAAGTTAGTCAGAAGAAGCAACCATCATTTCACTCTTCAATGACACGTATGCAATATAAAATGGTTAATATGGAGAGAAAAAGAAAACCACTATATATACACTAGCAGGAGCCTAAGATACAAGCCTGCTTGCTTAGGTAGCTCTCTTCACAAGCATAGAACGACAGGCCTGATCCCGCAGCTGGGGAAGGGAACAATGTTCTGTGTAGACGCGGTCGACATCTGCGAGCGAGAAAACCCATAGTCGGTGCATCCCAATCGGGGGTCACCGCGGTATGGGCCAATGCCGTGTCCCAACCGCCCTTCTAGCTATAGCCCGACGTCCCAGGTAGTCCATCTTCCTTTTGGAACCAGCTTGCTCCACTGCCGTAGCTCCATCTCCATGTCGATCTTTCTCTACTTCTACCGGCTTCTACTTGTGATGAGTTTATGTGTCATGAACTAGTGCCAGTACTATTATTATAATCACACTTCTTCAATATTTTTGCCATCAGGGATGCTTAGGTCGATTTTAGTGGAACTGCACAAAAGCATCGTATGATCCGAGGGTGTCGGCCGTCTTTCTTTCGACATGTTCTACATGGCCAGGAAATTAAATCGTGTTTAGGGTTTAGGGTTTAAGTCGCGTGACCCCATTATTAGTTTTTCTTTCATACACGCTCTCACAACTTTTGTCTTTAGTTGTGAAGTAAATATTGGCTATGATCTGTGAATCATTGAGATGCATCAGCATGCGTGTTAGTTTTCCTTTGTATTTGATGGAATGTTGTAACATGGCAACCTTGGAATAGGAATGAAAATGGAGTGGAAAGTTTCCGTTTTTCCGGAGAAAACATGGAAACGGAGAGAAACCAAGGTTTCGTTTCGTTGGATCGTGCCATCGAGCAAAACCAACGTTTAAATCACGTCTATCGTGTTTGTGTCTCACCCTCCTCCACGGGTCGACCCCACACGGTCGCTCGGCATGCCACTCACAGCAAACCGAGTATACGATAACTTTCCCACCTGCTTGTCGATGGATCGTGCCATGGAGTACTAGCACTACTAGAAAAGATTGACGAGTTGGGGGAGGACAGCTAGCTGTAGCACGGACTCCCAAGAACTTTTTACATGCATGTTGTAGCCGGCTATTGCGACCTTTGAACATGGAGTAGTAGCGTGCACCATGAAGTGGCGCGGGCAACGCTCTCTCGGCTGGCGCGCCCGTTCAATGCCGGCGCCAGTGAGGGGCCGCGTCCGCTCTAGTCGGGCATGAATGCGGCACTGACCGTTTTGGGCGGGAAGCACGCGCGGGTGATGAAGAGTGTCATGGAATTAACACGTCAGATGTCCTTAGTGTCAGGACTTAGTCGCGAGGCCAACGCATGTATGTGGTAGCTTGAGAGGGGTTGAGCGGAATCGAGAGACACAACACAAGACAGGGATTTAGACAGCTTCGGGCCCTGGGAACCATCATCCGGTAAAAACCCTACATGCTGTTTGAGGCTAGGTCTCATTATGATCATGAGGGAGTCGCTGTAAACCGGCTCTCCTCTTTGTGTCTAGCCCTAAGATTATTTCTTCCTGCTTGTAGCCTATCCCTCTTTGGGGAGCCCTACCCCTTCTTATATATGTTGAAGGGGCGGGTTACATGTGGAGTCCTATTAGGATTAGGACTAGTCTATCTCTAATTCAAACCGGATACAAGTCCTGGTCTTAATTCCTTGCAAGGTAAATATTCGTCATGCCTTTCCTCTTAAACCGGCCCACCATAGTATGAACCGGCCTTCATGAACCGCCAGTTGGGCCGCCGGGTCTTGTCGATCTTCTGACCCGCCTGCCAGATTACCAATGAACCGTAAACCGCCGGGTCGCCAGTGAATCGTCAAGTCTTAGCCGGGTCTCAAGTAAACCGCCAAGTCCGGCCGGGTTATTCTTCCGGCCGGTTTATGCCACGGGGTATATCCCCGACATTAGCCCCCAGTTTAATTTGGATTTATCCATGTTAAACTGATCCTGAGGATCTTTAAATCCTTGTCATTTCCTTCTAGAAAATCCGGGTCAATAGGCCAACTTCATAATCAATTTGCTGACATTGGTTTGTCACAGAGAAATATTGTGAAGAATAACTTCTTTGACTCAGCTCCCAATGCTTAACAAAAATATTGGTCTTTGAAATACTCATCTAATCTTCAGCCAGTTTAAGAATGTAGAACTTCGCCATTTTACAAATATTGATGGCACCGGATCATAACTGTCTGTTAACATCAGCTTTTGAAAATATACCTCTTATATGCCTATCACTTGTAGCCCTCAAATCTTAAGAAGGTAACATAGTGACAACTTAAGATTTGATTCAATATGAATGTCACAATCTTGAAGAAATCCAGGTTGTTCATCCCAGTGACTAGTAAAAACTGAATACTCCATACTATGTAGCCCCCAAGTGCCGGGTTGTCATGCTTGCAGCAACCTGGGAGTTGTAATTGTCTTATACTCATAAAAACTTCAACCAGTGTAGCCCCCAAGGGCCGGGTCATTATGCAATGATGTGTAGCCCCCAAGGACCGGCTCAGTAAGATAATATTGAGCTGGGACTTAATATATACTTCAATGAAAATAACATCATATGATGTAACCCCCATCATGGGACTTGAATCCACGTCCACAAGGTTAAGAGGCTTGTGCTTTACCAACTGAGCAGTGGACCCTTCAATATAATGAATAAAAAGCTTTGTATCTTCAACTGTTGACAGAAGCAATTGGTAGGCCCCAAGGGCCGGCTCATTACAATGTGATGAGTTGGGTCTTCAATAAGCCAGTAAAAATGACTTTGCATTAGCCCCAAAGTACCATGGTGCATGCTGGCAGTGACATGGGACTTGCATATTTGATGTAATCTCAACTTTGAATAATGTAGCCCCCAAGTGCCGGGTCGTAAGCCTGCAGCGACTCGGGACTATTCCTTCAATTATAGAATAAATCATATCCATTAATAATATGATAACCATTGCGCTAAAAGCGACTTTGAAAACCTCAATTATAATATTGGTTATTGATAACCATAATAAAAATCCAGCCATGTTGGCTATTAAAGATAACATAATCTGGTATGAAAAACCTTATTCATTCAATATCATAATGAAAATTCAGCCAAGTTTGGCTATTTGAATAATATAACCCAATGATTTATAAGCGCATGATTCCAATGGCGCAATCCAAATATGTACTGGCGACTTATAGTCCAAAGGCAGGCCGGGTTAACAAACACCGGATAATTTCTCATCATATACTGGCGACTTATCATCTTAAAGCCAGTCCGGTTTAATAAACACCGGATAATTTATCATCATGATTTCTTCAACCTGTCTCTGCATACAACAAGTTTAAAGTGTCCTGGCGGTTTACCGCCGGACGGGTCATAATGCCCAACATATAACCCAGGTTTATAACCAAGGCTGCACTTAAGAATAATCAATGAAATATATCATACCTGTGACATTGAATCACATCATTGGTTTACCAACTTTTTGTAGTAAGGGTGATAACCCCAATCTTGAGTAATGATAACTCCTTTCATACTGTGTCGATTTATGATAAAACCGTACCGGGTTGTGATAAACACCGGTTTAACCATATATAATACAGACGACTCATAGTCAAACCAGACCGGGCGAATAATCTCCGGATTATGATTTGATCATGTACTGACAATTTGTAATTGAAAGTCAAGTCGGGTTAATGAACACCGGTTTACTCCATAATAAGATGGTAACATAAAATCAAACCGGGCAGATAGTCTCCGGATTAGGATTTGACCGTGTTCCGCCAATTTGTAATTGACAGTTTGAAACGGATTAATAATGTCGGTTTAAAAACGCAACAAAAATCAAATAACAGTTATGAAAAAATATGGAAGCAAAGGCAATGATAAGACCATTTGCAAAAAGAGGATTTACTGAGCCGATCAGATGGTGTTACCATGGTCGGACACGACCAAGCTCCCAATAAGGTGTAGCTATGGTTCAAGTCAGCCAGGTCCCCAACTGAAACCGTGGCATTATGCCGATCAAGTGGCGTGGCAATGGTTCGGGTTTGACCAAGCCCCCAAGTGACTCTATGGCCTTAGGCCGATCAAGAGGCGTGACTGGTTCAGACTTGACCATGTCCCCAAGTGATTTGGTGGCTTTCGCCTATCAAAAGGTGTCGCATTGGTTCGGACACGACCAAGGCCCCAAGTGATGTTGTGGCACTAGGCCGATCAAGAGGCGTGGCTATGGTTCGGATACGACCAAGCCCCCAAGTGATCAATAATATGATAAGCCAATAAGGCATGATACCCATGTTTGGACCGCGCATCATGGCAGCAGGTCCTCTTTGGCACCCTTTAACTTTTTTCAAGAGATAAATCCTTCTTGAACCGGGATTTTGAACCGGATATTGAGAGCTTCAAAGCTTTGTGGGAGACATCTTTCCCTTAAATCGGATTGTAAACCGGAATCTTCATTTTCAGCCGGAAATTTTCTAATGGCCTTTCAACTCGAACTTGCGAGAAGTTAATTCCTTTTTGAACCGGACATTTTTAAACCGGATTTGAGCGCTTTAGAGCTTTGTGGGAGAATATATTTCCCTTGAACTGGATTGTAAACCGGATACTTGAGAGCTTCAGTGAGACTAACTTCCCTTGAGCCGGATTTTAAACCGGAATCCTTTCTGATGATCCCAAACTTCTTCATTGAGCCGGGATTTTGCAATTGTCATATACTTACTAAACCGGAAATTTTCTGACGGCCTTCAAATAACAGTAGCCTCCGGGACCGGGTTATCTTTCCCTCCATCGTCCTGGGGTTCTTAAATTTGCTGGCAAGATTTGCTTAGTCATATCATCATAGCCCCCGAGTCTCAAGGTGACTCGAGGAGTTGGCTTGAAACTCTCCATATTTGACCGTGATATAAACCGTCATAACTTGTATATCATTGGTGTTGATAGCACAATGTGAATCCACAGAAGGTTGAGGTGACTGCGGCGGGTTATAAATGATCCCGTATGAGCCGTATCAGCAACTCGGCCAATGGTTCCTTCCATCTAGCGATTTGAAGTTGACCAAAATTGTAGTGGCGACGACTTGCGCACCTGCCCATTGAGCCATCCAGTGCAAACGGCGGTTGATGATAATTTGCCTCCAATTTGAAAGAAAACCGGGCTACCCAAGCTGTGACTTGCTCATACTCAATAAACAGCTTCACGCGGACAGGTGCGGCCCGGTGTTTTGATGTAGACCAGGCCACGAGAGGCGGACGGAAAAGATAATCTCAGCATCAGAGGTGGCTCAAACAGATGAACCGGCTGCGGTGTTGTAAACCGGCACGGACGGGCGAGTTAACCACGTCATTTTGATTTAGTGAACAATTGTCCTGCATCAACAGTATTGCAGACCAAGACAAAGATAAACTGCTCTTTGACAAAAAATAATATGTACCAATAAAATATATTTTAGATGGATATCACCTGATGTGCCAGGCCGGAAATAATCCGCCATGAAATTGATGATCGCTAGGTGAGGTTGAAGTCGCTCACGGGTGAACCGGCCGCGGCGTGGTAAACCGGTGTGGACGGGTGAGTCAGCCACGACGTTTGTAAGCCGGTGCGGACAGGCGAGTTGTCCGTGGCGTTGTAAGGCGGTACGGACGGGCGAGTTGGCCGGCACGTTGATGTAAACCGGACCGCGATATGCGTGTCCATTAAGCTGCGTGGCACAGCCAAACGTGCCTCCATGGTATAATACCACCCCTTTTTAATAGTCGTCCTGCATAAAAACATGACATGCCAGAGTAACTGTTGTCGGATGAATTTAACATGTAATTTAACAAAATACATAGAATAGATATCACCTGATATTTTTTATTCGATGAATACTAACGCTGGCATTAAATAATGTTGAACAGCATCAGACGACCGCAGGTTGTCATTTGATTTTTGATGTGATGGCTTGTCCCTTGTAACCATGTGAGAGCTTCCTTGGAGGTCTCATTCCAGCAGATGCCAAATCCTCCACGTGATGGATGCTTGTCCTTCTTGGAAACAACGCCAAGTGTACAAACAACTAGTACTAATTGTGCTAATAAATATGTTGAGTGGTTGTCCAGAGTCACAGGTGCTGATGCGACCCCCCTTGTGCTGTTTCTTTTGTCCGCCACTGCCAAAAATTATACTATGTTTGATTTTGCATGATATATTGGGTTGATGATAATCCAAGCACTTGACCGTCATAGGAGCAGCCTTCTCCGCGTGGCCTTCTCCAGAAATTATAGTCGTAGTCAGTGTGAGCCGGCTGGCTAGAGGGACCGATTAATCACGTAATATACTGTCCATGTTGCATAAAATTTTGGTTGGACCAGTCGATACATAGTGTCGCTGACGTTTCTCAAGTACCTTTTACTCGAGAGAGCAGCATGCCGGCCCTGCTATACTTGGCACGGCGATAGTGGAAGCGGGCGGCAACGGCGGCTCGCGCCGGAGCCGGAGGCGGCTTGAAACACAGCAAAGGTTCGACCACGGAGGCAGTTTGCAAGCGGCAGGTGCTGCAACTGTTGAGGCTCTTTTGGTGACTTGGAAGCAAACGAGGGAGCACCAGCGTCGGCGGTTTAACTCGGGGGAGCGCGGGACTGTAGGGTCATCAAGGCGAGGCCACGGGGTGGCTTGGAAGCAGAAAGGCAAAAGCAGCGACTTGGCAGCGGCGACGGTTTGGTGGTGATGTAATAAGAGAACGGCGGCTTCGAATCCGCAGCAATGACGGTGAGGGTGGCTCTTCATCAGTACGTTGACGGCGGCCCAGGGCCGAAGCAAGGCCGCGACGCGGGCATCGATGATGGCTCAGGGCAGCGGAACGGGGTCATAGTTAAGACGGGATGAGGCCATGGCGGTTCAGCAATGTCACACTGGCGAGACAACTCGCGGCCTGCAGCACGCGAGCGACTCAGTCCTCGCCGACTTGAGGCGACCAGGCCTAGTAGGAAAAGGCGGGGCCGGCGCTCGCGAGCGCGCGGATGGCGAGCCGGTGCTGCCGGCTGTACGTTGGCCACAACATTGGCGGCTTTGAGGCAGTAGCAGTAGATGCGAGCCAGACCGCTGTGTGCTCACCCGTGCGCGCGGAGCCAAGCAGTGGTAGGCGGGGCCAATCCGAGTTGGAAACAGAGAAAGACCGGCCGGCTCTTGACCGTCTTTGACTCCCTTCAGGTAACGGGCAGTAGCACCAATTAGTCAAATCCCCTCTTGACTTGCTAAAACATTGAATTGTCTTGGGATCTCAGCTTAGCCTTGCCTTGGTTGATGTAACGTACGCCAGCTGGTAGGATCAGCAATCCAATTGAGATAAAACTGGACCCTAGTCCTTGGACAACTCGATGACGCACGACTTGACAATTCCAACTTGACAGCAGTTATCACTTGGGACTTGACGATTCGGCCAAATAGTTGCAGCGGAAAACGCCGGTCTCGACGACTTTTTTATTTGATCGCTCATCCAGACGAACGATGGTTGATTTCTCTTTTGAACCCAAATCTCGTGATCCCAGATCCAAAGTTGAACAACAAATTTAATCCGCCCAGTAATTGCTCAGATCTGACTTAGACTGCTGATAAAAAACATAGCCCACGTAGATTTCTTGCAGACTGGCTCCCCTTTACTAAAAAAGCCGTGAATCTCTTGATCCCTGAAAAAGATCCCTTCAAGAACTCAACACCACCGTGGACGGGCCCCACGGTGGGCGCCAACTGTCGTGGAATTAACACGTCAGATGTCCTTAGTGTCAGGACTTAGTCGCGAGGCCAACGCATCTATGTGGTAACTTGAGAGGGGTTGAGCGGAATCGAGAGACACAACACAAGACAGGGATTTAGACAGCTTCGGGCCCCGGGAAACATCATCCGGTAAAAACCCTACATGTTGTTTGAGGCTAGGTCTCATTATGATCATGAGGGAGTCGCCGTAAACCGGCTCTCCTCTTTGTGTCTAGCCCTAAGATTATTTCTTCTTGCTTGTAGCATGTCCCTCTTTGGGGAGCCCTACCCCTTCTTATATATGTTGAAGGGGCGGGTTACATGTGGAGTCCTATTAGGATTAGGACTAGTCTATCTCTAATTCAAACCGGATACAAGTCCTGGTCTTAATTCCTTGCAAGGTAAATATTCGTCATGCCTTTCCTCTTAAACCGGCCCACCATAGTATGAGCCGGCCTTCATGAACCGCCAGTTGGGCCGCCGGGTCTTGTCGATCTTCTGACCCGCCTGCCGGATTACCAATGAATCGTAAACCGCCGGGTCGCCAGTGAATCGTCAAGTCTTAGCCGGGTCTCAAGTAAACCGCCAAGTCCGGCCGGGTTATTCTTCCAGCCGGTTTATGCCACGGGGTATATCCCCGACAAAGAGGGTTCGGGTTGGTTAGGACCGGCTGTGGCAGCGGTCCGGACGTCCGCAAACAAGAGATGATGCATGTTAATATTGCTGCGTATATAATTAACAACGTAAATAATGTGCCAGTTGGACAAATATGATTGGAGATGGAGATGGAAATGGAATTTTACGTAAACACGGATAGGCATGTCTATGTCTATGTGTGTGTGCGCGACGACTCTCGCGACCTGGAAGCGGGGGCGTGTTTTTGATCGAGTTTTCTTTCTTGGTATGTTAAAAAATTGTCTGCAAGTTTTCGTTTCTTTTTTCCGGGAACACGCGTATTCTATTTAAAAGCACTGCTATGGAGAGATTTTTTTACTCCATTATAGCCTCTTATTTGATAGAGTTTATCGCGTCTTGCTCTCTCACCCTCTCCATATCAAAACAAGATGACAGAGTCCACTCTATCTCTCTCCTCACCGGTGGTCACAGATCCGGCCGAATCCCGTCCGCTGCGGGAGGTGAGGAGGTGCAGCGTTGATGTTGTCGTTGTCGGTGATGGAGGAAGCCGATGCGCACCGTCCTCTCGGAGCCGGTGCTAGTGCGGATGAAGATCCTCTGCGCCCTTGTTCTATGCCGTCGTGTGGGCCGATCCTGCCCGCCCGCCTGAACGACATCTCGCCCACCTGAGGTATAACTTCTTGTACTGGTCAGCCTCCCCAGGTCGTTGCATGCGGGTTTTCTTCTATGCGACTACTCCCCAGCTCCCCATGTATAGTAGCTAGGGTTCGTCGGCTGGTTCAACATCACCTACTAGTGCTATTACAGAGGAAATGCCACTCGAAAAGTTGTCCTGATTTATGCCTCTGTGGAGGTATACATGTTGTTTCAACAAAAAGTACATGGTGGTTGTGCGGTCATTGTCCATATGGTGGTAGTACTATCACTAGTTAAATGAAGAAATGCTTTTTTTCTCGGGTATCCTGGTTTAGTTCCCATCAAGATAATTATGATGCTTCTGTTTGTTGGTATACTTTTCATTAATTCTTATTGACAGTTGAGACGTCGTTGCGAATCTTGTAAAACAAAGCAAGAACACTATATCCCTTTTTTATATTTTTGGAAACAGCGATGCGTATCTCCATACCTGGGCATGTCTTCCTCAATTTTAGTGGAACTGCACAAAATTGGATGGCCATTGTTGTTCCGCCTCACTGTCCTCTGCCACGTGGTTCTTCCTTCCTCGAGCTTGATTACTGAGAAGAAACATACCACATTGAGGATTTGTCGAACTTCATAGGTGCCTCACCCAAACTTGATGCCAAATGGATGATGCATCACCACGATGACCTATCGAAGCTCATGCATGCGCCTCATGGTTGCGTCGGCTGGTGAAGATGATCGATTTTCAATGAAAAACAAGTTGTCTTTCATCGGTGCTTTTTGCTTGTTACGCACAAAGATGATATCCTTCGTCAGTTCACCTTGGTTGCGTTGGAGACGCAGTCGTCTTTCATGTTGGTGCAGTTTTATCACACAATTGACTATGAACCAAATGTTTCCTCGAAGAAGGATCGACGTTGGTACTAAGAGCATAAGTTTTGTATTGATTTCTAAGCCTTCTCACAACTTTGTCTCCAGCTCCCCTGTAATTTTATTTGTCCAGCTATTAACTTTGATTTAAAAAATGGTGTGGACTAAAAACCCAGATGGACGTAGTAGCCCTCCATTTTTGTTTACTCCGCATATTAGATTTGACTGAAGTCAAACTTTTTAATACTCTCAAACCTTTCCGATAATTGAAATTAAAATTCTTTATTTGTACACACTCTCACACGTTTCTGATAATTTGGCGCATGTGTGGTTGTTCACTTAAGGGAGGGTAGTGTACCGCACGTGAAGGACAGGAAGTGCAACCAGGACGCGTGGATCGTTAGTTCATCGGAAGTAGTAGTAGTTTTCTTCACTGTTCGTTAAATAAAGAGTTTCATTTCGTACTTACACAATTTAAAACGATTGTTATGGAGAGAATAAGAAAACCACTCCACTATATATTAGTTGTATACACGAGAGTACTATATGGACACAGCTTCATTGACTTAGTGCACCTGCCTTTGGGTTTATGACAGGTGGGCCCAAAATGTGGCAGGCTCACCTGTCATACAGCCAAAAGCAGGTGCAGTGAAGGCACCGGAGCTCAGTCCGTACTATAGTAGTATATATATAAGTTGGAGCCTCAGCGCTTGTTCGCTAGGGTTTGCACTCTCCACACTCTCACCGCACTACATATATATATATATACACACGCTGGAGGCTCAGTGTTCATTTGTTAGGGTTTGCTATATTCAGTGTCCCTCTTCACCAGATCTAAACAAGACTGCGTTGGCCTCTTGTCTCTCTCTCCCCCCTCACAGCTGGTGAAGGAGGCATCCGTATCCCATCGCACCAGGAAGGGGAGGAGGTGCAGTGTTCACTCTATCGCCTTCGGCAAGGGAGGCAATCCACTGCCGGCTGCGTTGTTCTCTTTCACCCAGCACCTGTGCGGGAGGGCCACCGACCCCTTCTTCCTCACTGTCGTACATAGTGTGGGTAGATCCGGCCTCCCGCCGCACGCCTTGCCACATCCCGACGGCCCTAAGGTATAAGTTTCTTTGAAACCGTCGTTGCTCTAGCTGCATGTGGATCTTTTTCGATCTGTAGTCGAATCTAGGTCTTGGTTCAAAGAGGAAAGAAGGGTGCGGTGGGCTGCAGTAAGAATCTAGGACGTGGTTCAATGAGGAAAGGAGGGACGAAAAGTAGTGTAGACTGGCTATCCAGCTGCTTTGTGGTCGAAAAGGGAAAAAGGTGGTAACCCAGTACACACATCTGTAAGGAACCGATCTCTTTGTTGAAATGGGAAAGAAACTGGGGGTCGGGTAGTTTGTGCAGGACTAGATTTGCTGCCCTCACATAGGAAAAAGGTTCAAAGAGAACAAATATGGGACCAACGCATATATGCTGCTTGGATACATACTCTGCATCACCCATTTATACGTGTGGACGCACATGGTGCTGGCATGTCCCATACAGCTATTTTGTTGTTGTTAATCTATGAATGCCACCGGAAAATTGAAGCAATTGTTAAAAGTAAATTACATTTTTTAACGAATGTTGTTTTAAGAGAATGTCTCTGTTAATATGAATCAATGCAACCGTTTTACAAATGCTACTATCCTACTTTGTTTTCCATCCAAGATAAGTTAGATGCTTCTTTCTGTCACCGTTTGTTTCATCCTCCTTTATCGGCCAGTAATCGATTCCTTTTTTGCCTCTATTTAAACAGGGATATCTATTCAACTTGTTGCTATTGCGACATTTTGCTTCGCTACGCGAAACACTTTTCTTGATTTCAGTGCAACTGAACAAAACGAGATTGGATTTCCTATTCGTGTTTGCAGATTCATACATTATCTTGTGAGCGTCATGACAGGTTGGTACTTGCCTTCATCCACATGATCGTGCAGTGTGTTTTGAGATGTTGTGCTACTTGTATTGGTATATTGTTTTAAATAAATATTGAATTTAAGCTATTGTACTGGTCTCTTTTCCCATTAAGTAGTGAACAAAAATGTTACGAACCCAGACATGATGCTTGTTGCTTTGTTACAACAAACTCTGCATCACCCCCTTTACAAGTAGATGGAAGCACATGGTCTTGTTGCGCCCACTCTCCCCTGGAACTGTTTATGCTTTTTGTTAATCTAATGCCGCTGGTAAAATTAAGCAATGCCACTCTCAGAATTAACTACTGAATCTTATTTCAAAACTACAACACTTGTTAGGGATTGGCGGGATTACCATTTTTGTGGCCGCATGTTTCATCATCCTTTATTAGCCAGTAATTGATTGCTTTTGTGCCTCTGTTTAAACAGGGATATCTATTCAACTTGTTGCTATTGCAACATTTTGCTCCGCTACGCGAAACACTTTGCTTGATTTCAATGCAACTGCACAAAACAAGATTGGATTTCCTATTTGTGTTGGCAGATTCCTAGGTTATCTTGTGAGCGTCATGACAGGTTCGTACTTGCCTTCATCCACATGATCGTGCAGTGTGTTTTGAGATGCTGTGCTACTTGTATTGGTACTATTTTAAATAAATGTTCAATTGAAGCTATTGTATTGCTCTCGTTTCCCATTAAGTAGTGAACAAAAATGGTACCAACCCAGACATGATGCTTGTTGCTTTCTTACAACAAACTCTGCATCACCCCCTTTATAAGTAAATGGAAGCACATTGTGTTGTTGCGGCCCCTTTCCCTTGGAACTGTTTATGCTTTTCATTAATCTAATGCCGCTGGTTAAATTAAGCAATGCCACTCTCAGAATTAATTAACTACTGAATCTTAGTTCAAAACTGCAACACTTGTTAGGAATGGTACTATCCTGCTTTGTAGTTCTTTTTACCTCTTTAACCAAGGTATTGTTAAGATAATGTCTTTGTTAAAATGAATCAATTGCACTGTTTTAGGAATGGCACTTTTCTGCTTTGTCGTTCTTTATACATGTTGAAACAAGGCATTGTTAAGATAATGTCTCAGTCAATATGAATGAATCACACTGATGGAGAATTGCTACTCTCCTGCTTTGTTTCCCATTAAGATAAGGTCGATTAGTAGATGCTTTTCTTCTGGGAGTACAAGTCATCAACCATTATTTCTCAGTAATTGTTTCCCTTATACCTATTGTTGCTTACAGGGATATCAAAATTAAAGCTCGGTTTTATTCCGACTTCGATTTTAGTTGAACTGCACAAAAGGAGCCAATGTGTCCAAGGCAAACTGCTACATTACTGCGTCCAGTTGGTCGTTCCACTTTGCAGAAAGAAGCAGTCACTGTTTGCGCTACATTACAGAAGGAATGACCGAGAAGCTTTACAGAGTATTATTAGACGCTGGTGACATGACTAGTCTGCAGAGAGCATTGGCAATTCTACAACACATGGAGTGCACTGGGCAAAAAGTGCCCAAACAAGTACAAGAAGCTACGATAGGACTCCACGATCATAGGCATTACATATTTTGAATGGGAAAAGCTTGTCAAAGTTTAATCATTGATGTTAGCAAGAAGACGTTAGTTTAATATATTGGAATTGGAAAACCCTGTCAAAATTTGCTCATTGATGTTAGCCAGAAGACATGCATTTGATATATTTGAGTGGGACACCCTTGCTGTGAGCAGCGTCGATTGTTTTTTCCTATTCCTGTGTTCAGTTTAGAAGTAAATAGTTACTCTGCTGAGATATTACTGTGTTAAGAGTTTGTTCTGAATATTGTCTATTTAATGCCAGGCCTTGTGTTTGATTGCAAAGTTGAGCTTGGAATGTTGTGGCATGCGGCATCACGAGCTGTTCACCGTGTCTCCTGAGAATAATGCTTCGTATTGTTTTGCATGTCGATCTAATACTAGTGATTTGCTTGTTAAGAAGATCATCCTTTTCTGTTGTTTCTGTGCTTAAGAAGTTCATCGTCTTATGTTTCATTCATAGCCTATACGACAAGTCAGGTAGGTTAGCGTGAAGCCATATGATCTTCCAACCAACTCATGATATTAGGCCATGATTGGATCGTCGTTTTACAACCAAAACCGCTTGTAAAACTGATGCTTGTAAATAAAAGCAGATGGTCTCAGGCGAAGCGCTTGGTTGGTCGATTTCGACTAGTAAAATATCGGAAGTACTTCACACACGATAAAAATGCTGAACGACACTTGGACGATTGCTAATCCAGCCGTTAGCTGCTGTTTCAGCCTTGCCCATGGATGGCATGATACGCACGTCGTGCATGTATCATCTGGTAATGTCATCCATATAGTAGTGCTCGTAAAATATACACTCGTCTCTCAAATTACACGCGTAACCCGCCGGTTTTACTTACAAACCTCGGGCCCTCGGTTTCATTACGCATGTATTTTACACGTTGTTTCCGATGACAAGTAAATTACACTTGTATGTTAATACATGTTTGAAATAAACCAGAGCTCCCGAGCACGGCCTTACCATTTCATGCCGTCTTAGTTTCTCGAAGGTGCTCATATGTGTCCGATGATCCTGGCTTCCTGAATGAGTAGCGGGCGCTGTATCAGACCATCCGTAGGGCCCGCGAGGCCCTATTCGTCGTCCTTCGAGTTGTTGCACTCGCCGTGGCGCCGAGCATTGTTACCATCGTCAACGAACATGAGGATTCAGGAGATGAATTTTTTTGACTAGATGACACTAGGGACCCACTAGGGCCATAGTCGTACGAATGCAAGTGCCTCCTTATTATGTACTACTATATTTTTTTGCTTCCTCCTGGTTTCCTAACATCACGGTTCCACACCATTGTCAACCTATGTAGTCAATATAAACGAGAGAATTGCACAAGGTGCGGCCGACAACTGGGACCAAGCAGCTCGAGCAGTATTTGTGTTTTTGAGGCGTGAGCATTACAGAGTTTTTCTTGGTGATGATTTCGTTGTTGTTCAGAGGAGAGCAGGGTATTAACTGGGCGGGCTGTGGCCCGTCTAGCCCAGGCCAGATATCCAACCCAGATGTTAATTTTTTTCAAGATGAAAATGGCTAGCCCAGCTATACATTTTTTTTAGGAATACCCAGGCAAGGTAACTTGTTATTCTCCGCCCACTGGGCTGCAAATCTTTCCTAGGAGGGATGCCTTAGGCTTAATAGGAAAATGGGTTTTAATAAATAATAAATGGGATTAATTATAAAAACTGGTCAGTAACTATAAAAAATGCACCAAACACGAAATTAGTTTATAAAATATTATTTATGGATTTTGATAATCTTAAATTTTCATTGTTGCGCGTGCAATGTTTTGTTGGATTTTTACATAATACAAATTTATATTTAATCTGACTAGAAATTTTGGGACAAAAATATTTCGGATCCCATCAAAATGTGGGAAATTTTATTGAATTCTCTCTTCATGGTTGGTTGAAATTATTAATCATTGTCCTAGCTAGAAAATGGGTTGTACTTTTAACAAACTGTAAATGGGTTGTAGTAAATTACATTAGAACTAAAAAATGGGTTGTACATTCTTACAAATCGCAAATGGGCTATAAGTTCTCTGCCACACACTTGTGGGCCTACTAAGTTGACGCGTCCCCTAAAAAAATAAGTTGACGCGTATGCAAGGCTTTATCAACTTATTATAGTCAACACACGGTTCTAGCAGCACTGGCCGTTGGATGTATATCCAACGGATGTCGTGCTTCTTCTTCAATCTCGGATATTCTTAGCTTCGGCCGCCCAAAAAATGATTCCTCCCCCTGACATCTGGGGCGCACCGTTTCGGAGGCTGACCTATGGGCCTACTAAGTTGGCGCGTACCAAGGGCTTTGTCAACTTAGTCAATGTAAATGATTCTAGCTTCAGTGACCGCACGATGTCCATCCAACAGCCGTAGTGCTTCTTCAACCTCTGGTCTTCTTGCTCCAGCCACCCAAAGCAGCCCGGTCGTGCCGCCTGCTCCTGCCTCCCGTGGTCGGTTGTGCTGCCGCGGAGGCCTCACCGCCCCCATACTACTCCCACCGCTGGCCAGGCCATCCCTCCACTCACCCACACCCCTTGCTATTCTGCGGCGACGGTAACCTCACACCACAGCCGAACCAGTGAACCCTCATACTCCTCTCAGCGCGGGCTTCCACTGCTGCGTCTTCCCTGGCTCTGTGTCATCCCCTTCCTAGGCTTCGCCGACGTCCACCGCCCTGGTGCTCTCGGCGCGGTGTGGTCAACATGGTCAACGACCGAATTCCATCGGAAGAGTACTGTACGTGGAGAGGCTGACAGCTGGGTCCACGCCGGCCACAAGGAAGTGCCTCCTAATTACGCGCAAAATAATTATTCCTGCACCTGACAGCAGGGACCCACCGGACGGGCCACCTTATTTCACGAAAAAACGTTTCCCCCCTGACTGCTGGGACCCATCGGACTGGCCATCGTATTTTGCGAAAAAATGTTCCCCCCGCTGTCAGCTCGGACCCACCGGAAGGTAGTGCCTCCTTATTACGCACAAAAAAATGAATACTCCCCCTGCTAGCTGGGACTCACCTTGGTGGGAGGCTGATTTGTTGACGGGGACGGAGGGCTTTGTCAACTTAGTCAATATGAACGATTCTAGCTCCAGTGACCGTACGATGTCCATCCAACGGCCGTAGTGCTTCTTCAACCTCTGGTCTTCTTGCTCCAGCCGCCCAAAGCAACGCCGGTCATGCCGCATGCTCCTGCCTCTCGTGGTCGGCTATGCTGCCGCAGAGCGCTCACCGCCCCCTACTATTCCCACCGCTGGCCAGGCCCTGCGGTGACGGCAGCCTCACACCACAGCCGAACCAGTGAACCCCCGTACTCCTCTCCGCGTGGGCTTCCACTGCTGCGTCTTCCCCGGCTCCGCGTCGCCCCCTTCCTAGGCCTCGCCGTCGTCCACCACCCTGGTGCTCTCGATGTGGCGTGGTCAACGTGGTCAAGGAACGACTTCCATCGGACATGAACTGTATGTGGAGAGCCTGACAGCTGGGTCCACGGCCGCACCAAGGAAGTGCCTCCTTATTACGCGGAAAATAATGATTCTTCCACCTAACAGCAGGGACCCACCAGACAGGCCACCATATTTCGCGAAAAAAATGTTTCCCCCCTGACTGCTGGGACCCACCAGCTATATCTTCGCACGCAACGCAAGGAAGTGCATCCGAAAAAAAAACGATTCGCCCCCCTGACTGCTGGGACCCACCAGCTACATCTTCACACGCAAGTAAGTGCCTGACAGTCGGGACCCACCTGGTCGAAGCGTACGTAGCGTTGTCATTCTGGTCGCGAACATGTACGTACATATATACTGGTCGATGTAGAGGCGCACACGTGTCGTAGTAGAGGCGCGCACGTAGCATGTACACGTACATACAACGACCAGGGTGCAAGAAAGAAAATACGGCCATTTACGTACATACGGGTGGGGTCTCGAACACCTACATGCGCATACATACGGCCAGGGCTCGTGTACATGGCTGGATCGGGACGTAGAAACAACGTCGTCGTCATGTTCATAGGGAGCCAACCGGCTGGCTCGGAATGGAACACGTCGTCGTGTTCATCGGGAGGGCTTGGACGGAACAGACGAGGGAAACGAGGCCTGGCGTACCGCAGAACGGAGGAAACGCCCTTGTGTTCGACCGTCCATGTTCGAAATAGGATCCTGTTCATCGGGAGGGGTCTGGCGTACCGCAAAACAGAGGAAACGGACCTCCTATGGTCGAAACGGGGGTCCTGTTGATCAGGAGGGGTGTGGCATACCGCTAAACAGACAAAACGTACTTGTGTTGGAGTGCTACGGTTGAAACGGGGGTCCTGTTCATCGGGAGGGGTGTGGCGTACCGCAAAACGAGACTCCACAGGATACTGTTCATCTCCACCGTCGACCTCCTCCAGCCTCCACGGGCTACTGTTCATCCACCGTTGACCTCCTCCAGCCTCCACGGGCACCTGTTCATCCAGCCTCCACCGCGCGCTACTCCACCGGCTACTGTTCAACCACCCCTCCACGGGCTACTGTTCATCCACCCCTCCACCGTCTTCTGTTCATCCAGCCCTCCACGGGGTCGTCCTGTTCATCCAGCCCTCCACGGGGTCCTGTTCATCCAGCCCCAACCGTCTCGATCGATCGGGGTCCTCTTCATCTAGAGGCAACGCCACGGGGTCCTGATCATCCACCCCCACTGCTCACTGTTCATCCAACCCCCCCCTCCGCAACGCTCACTGTTCATCCAGAGGCAGCATCGATCGGCTTCAGTTAGAAGCAGTAGCGAAGGAATCGCTCGATCGGGTTCAGTTAACAGCCATCGATCGAGCGATCGGGTTCAGTAACGCATAGCCTGCAGTGTAATCGCTCGGGTTCAGTTAGAGCCCAACGCCTCCCTTGGGTTCAGTTAGAGCCAACGCCTCGCACACACGCGCGTACGTGTATGAGAGAAATGTGCATCGCTCGGCCCCCGACCTCCCACCGTAACCGGGAACTCGCCGAAAGTTTCCTCGACCTTGCTTCTACCACGGTTTTTTCTGTCATGGACGGCCGAAAGAATGTCATGCAGTTGCGTGTCCGGCCCGCCCAGGACGAAAAGCCCATTTTATGTCATGATTTTTTGTCATAGAAGTAGGAGCCCACCACATCTATGATGATACCGGGTTTTGTCACAATTATCGTCATAGAAGTGTCATAAGTATGACCGATTTTTTTTTCGTTCGGCCCAAAATTTCAGGATGTGTCTTTTTTGTAGTGTTAGTTCAATGAGATATATGTTGTTATGAATTACCAAAACCACCCGGGAATTAATTGCACTTTCAATCTCCCCCTTTTTGGTAATTGATGACAACATATAGATCAAAGCTTCGACAAATGATAATATGAATGAAATACATCGTCGTTTTGAGAAGTATGTGATAAGCAAGAGCTCCCCCTAAATTTGTGCATTATCTAAAATTTGCATTTGAATGCAAATCCACGATCGATTATGATCATGGGTCACTCTTCCATGTCACATACATCTTGGTGGTGCACTCAAAATGATAGAATGTAAACAACATGCACTCATCACGAAGGATAAACATGATTGATCATACACATATATCATAGATAGCATCAAGAAAGCACACATTAAGGCATAGTATGATCAAACACATGATCATAAGAGTATCTCACACACATAACACAAAATAATGTAGCATGCATCAAACAAGCAAGGCAAATGACCAAAGTAACAAGAGAGGCAACAAAAATCAAAACACACACTCTCTCTCGAAGCCTAATGATCTATACACTTTCTCCCCCTTTGGATACAAGTTACCAAAAAGCTTGAAAATGGATAGTGCTATGCGGCACTCGAGGCACGATCTCTGGGAGCTCGTGAAGTGATCTTCTGGCTGGTTGCTCTGGTGTGCATAGATGGCATGGAGAGGAGTCATTCAACAAAAGCATTTTTAGAAGAAAATGGAGCTGGAGGGGTTGATACTGGAGGTACAACCATGGTAGTTGCCGCAGGTGCTGAAAATGTAGTCCTAGTATCACTGACAACTGGCACTGCTGAAGACCTTTGTACCCTTGGCACTCTCTGAAATGTATATGTGGTCTGTCTCCCCTCCCTTCCCCCAGCTTCTTCTTGTAGCTTCTCAATAGTGGTATGAATCTTGGTGATGTTCACATCTAGATCATGAAGTTTAGTCTCAATGATCCTATCAAAACTCTCTTGATTCCGAGTCAGGGTTGCCAATCCCTTCTCAATCCTCACAGTAGCCTCAAGCAGATAACTGAGTTGATCTTGTTTGGTCTTGAGCATCACAGTTGAATCATCTAGTGTACTGGCTGCCTTTGGTGCTTTTGCAGCCTTTGCTCTCTCTTTCTCTCTCTTCTCCTGAGCTTCTGCACAAGTTGGATGAGATGCATCCATGACAACCTCATTGTCCTCAAATTCTAGCTTCAGGGGAAGGTGCTCTTTTGTCTAGAAGTTATGTCCCTGTTCCATCTTGGAGTTGATCAACATCTGTATATGAGGGGCATATCCACATTATCTCTTCTAATCAGCTGCAGTTATCTTCACTGTCTCAATAATCAAAGTCATCACTTTAAATTTCTATGACACATTAAAGATATGGAGCAAGTTGATTGAGTGACCACGGATCATCCTATGATCTCCCGACTTGGGCAACAGAGTGTGCCTCGAGATGGTGTTGATTGTGGTCAGACCTGACAGCAGATAGTATATTGACCCAAGCTTCTGAGTCTCCAAGGCATCATCAGGAATAGTCTTGTACATATTTTCCATGGAGTTGTGATCCTTTCTTGGCTTGGCATATACATCAATGTCATTCTCATCCTCCTCAGGGCATTGATCAACTTGGCCCACTCAGAGATTGTTGATTGATACCTTGTACCTTCAGTCATCTAGACAATCTTTCCATCTGGGTAGAAATGAGTAGTGGAGTAGAATTGCATTATCATTTCATCATTCCACTTGGTCAACTTCTGACCAACAAACTTGTCAAATTCATTCATTCTGAAGCTCTCATGCGCTCCTAGAAAGTAGTCCTCATTATCATCAATGTATGTCCAGTCAACCCATCTCATGTCACACACTATGGGCTTCTTGTTCGGTAAGACTGTCTCATAGAAGTCCTGTTGTTCCTTAGTGTGGAGACGATAGTCTACAATAGTTTTCCTTTTGATAGCATAGGGATCAGTCTGTCTCCATAATCTCATACCTGCATCCCCAGACCTTATCACGATCTGGAATCTTGGGCTTCATATTTTCAGCAACAGGATGATTCTTATCACGATCTGGAATCTTGGGCTTCAACTTTCTAAGCACCTGTGACTCTTCATCTTATTGAACTTCAGGAACTGGGGCCTTGTTCTTCTCGGCAGCAGGGATGTTTCTGGTAGATCCCTAGGGAGCAGAAGGTTTTGGAGCTTGAGCAGATGGCTTGGGGGTTGTCTTGGGCTTAGATGGAGCTGCCCTAGACCTTATAGCATCACCCATGAGTGTTTGGGTCTTTGGTGGAGGTGCAACAGCCTCTTCCTCCTGCTCTTCTTCATCATCAGAATTGTGCTTTTGAAATTCAGCCATAAGACCAACTAGCTTGCACCATCTGCCTCTCTTCCTTTCCTTCTTCTTCTCTCCAGCAGCACTTGGTACAACAGCAGCAGCTTGAGTAGAGGCTTTGACTTTTTTCATAGGGACTCTGTTAGCAGGAGCCTTCTTCTTTATACCAGGCTTTGTGGCAGCAGCAGCAACATACTCCTTCTTCAGCACTTTTTCTTGGAGGTCACCTCTGAGGGAGTCCTGGACTAAGGGGTCCTTGGGTGTCCGGTCTATTCGATTTGGGTCGGACTAATGGGTCATCAAGATACAAGGAAGATGACCACCTCTCATGTCCAGTTGGGACTCCCGTATACGTGGATGGCAAGTTTAGGTGTCCGGATATACTCTTTCCTTTCTGTTAAACCGACTTTGTAAAACCCTAGGTCCCTTCGATATCTATATAAACCAGAGGGTTTAGACCGAAGGAAGGATCATAACATTGACAGGCTAGCCAAACTAGGGTTTAGCCATTACGGTCTCGAGGTAGATCAATTCTTGTAACCCCTATACTCATCGAATATAATCAAGCAGGAGTAGGGTTTTACCTACATTAAGAGGACCCGAACCTGGGTAAAGATTGTGTCCCTTGTACCACTGTTACTATCGATCCTCAGACATACATCTTGGGGCCCCCTACCCGAGATCCGCCGGTTTTGACACCAACACTGGTGCTTTCATTCAGAGCCCCTTTGTATCATCGGCGTAAGGATTGATGGATCGCCTCTTCATCGATGATGACGCTGTGCCTAGGGAAACCTTTCTCTCCAGGCAGGTCTTTATGTTCGGCGGCTTCGTGCTTCATGCCAACCCGACGGGCCACCTTGAGCAGGTGGACAGTTATGCCCCCGGCTACCAGATCAGGTTTGGAAATGTGAACTACATCAGCGATATTCGAGAAGATATGATCTTTGAGGGGTTCACGGCCTCGGTTGCCGCCCCTTGCCCCCATGAAGGAAGCTCTTCGGATTCGCTTTCAAATCCCGTCCAGGGGTCAACACTCATGCCCGCCTCGGCCTTAGATCCTAAGAAGGTCGTATCGTCTGAAGACGGGAGGATCAGCCCCGCCGGACTCTTTTCTATCATGGAAATTCCGACCAGAGACCCAGACGCGATCTTGGACTCATCTTTGGATGACAACTCTGAACTGTGGAAGTCTGCATCGATCGGGCCCGATCAAGTGTCTATCGTCGAACTCAGCCCTGTAGATCTGCAGACTCATGCCCAGCCTTCGCCCTTAGACGAAGCATTGGGCTTAATGTGATCTCTCGCCATTACGGAAGCCTGGCCTCCGACTGCACCCAGCATGGGCTGGGGGCTAAGAGAGGGGAATTTTATCACCCGCCCACCACCCACTTAATAGCCATTATCGAGGATCTAACCGACATGCTGGACTACGCGTCCGAAGACATCAATGGTATGGACGACGATGTCGACGCCGAGTCAAGCCAAGTCCCACCCATCATAGGGCGTTGGACGGCCACTTCAACCTATGACGTATACATGGTGGACACTCCTGAGAAGAAGGACGATGATGGCATTCAAGATCCAGACAAGGACAAGTCCGTCGATGAACCACCAAAGCGCTGGTGCGAGCGGTGCCACTCACGATTGCGTTGGGCGAAGGATAGTAATACCGGCACCGGAGATAATGAGACTCTGGATAATGCTGAAGATCCCGAACCTCCCGTCGAGCCCACGTCCGAAAAGGATGAGAGGGAGGAGGGTGAGTATAGCCCTGAACATGCTGATCATGAAGATTCAGAAGACAACAATTATATGCTAGTCTTCAAAGAGGATGTTAGCCTCGGGGACGAATATTTTATCATCCCAGAGGAACCCCTCGAATAAGAACGCTTCAAGCGACAGCTCATCGCCACAGCACAGAGTCTGAAAAACAAACACCAGCAGCTCAAAGCTGAACAGGATACGCTTAATGAAAGGTGGACCAAGGTCCTGGCCGCCGAAGAGTACGACCCCGATCGACCAGTAAAGAGTTATCCCAAGTGCAAGTTGCTGCCACAGTTTAACGATGAAGGCCTAGAGCCAATACCGTCGAAATACAATTATGCAGATCAACCAGACCGACCACCACATGGACGGGACAAAGCGGTACATCATGCCGAACACCGACTTGCGCCCCCTCACCGAAGAGGCAAGTAGACAACGGCTGTAGGCTATACATATGATTTGTATCAGGACCTGGCCAATAAAGCCGGCTAGACTAGAGCAATCTATGGATCAAGAGGCCGTGCCCCGGCGAGAGATAACAGCTATGAAGCCCGACACGATGAACATTACAATATTGGGGATCCACACCAAACACAAATGTCATCCGACCTCCGCCGTGATGTTGCACGGTATAGAGGTGCCGCACACCCTATGTGGTTTACCGATGAGGTAATGCAGCACCAGTTTCCAGAAGGGTTTAAACCCGTAAACATCGAATAGTACGACGGAACGATGGCTCCGGCCGTATGGATTGAAGATTTCCTTCTCCACATTCATATGGCTTGTGGAGATGACCTCCACGCCATTAAATATCTTCCTCTAAAGCTGAAAGGACCAGCGCAGCACTGACTGAACAGCCTCCCAGAGAACTCCATTGGAACCTGGAAAGATTTAGCAGATGCTTTTCGGGCCAACTTTCAGGGCACTTATGTCCGGCCACCGGATGCGGATGACTTGAGTCACATAATCCAGCAACCAGGCGAATCGGCTCGCAAGCTTTGGAATCGGTTCCTAATTAAAAAGAACCAAATCATGGACTGTCCGAACGCCGAAGCCTTAGCGGCTTTCAAACATAGCATCCGAGAGGAATGGCTCGCCCGACACCTAGGGCAGGAGAAGCCGAAGGCCATGGCAGCTTTAGCTACACTCATGACCCGTTTTTGTGCGGGTGAAGACAGCTGGTTGGCTTGTAGAAGCAACAAATCTGGTGATCCCGACACTTTTGAGGCCTGGGATGGCAATGGTAAACCACGCCACAGTAAAAACAAACGTCGGAGCAACAATGACAACATAGATGATACAACAGTCAATGCCGGATTCAGTGGTTCTAAATCTGGTCAGCGGAATAAACCTTTCAAAGGCAACAGGGACGGTCCATCCAGCTTGGACAAAATCCTCGAAAGGCCCTGTCAAATTCATGGCACACCCGATAAGCCTGCTAACAACACCAACAGAAACTGTTGGGTTTTCAAATAGGTCGGTAAGATAAACACCAAACACAAGGGAAAGGGACCTCCAAGTGAGGACGATGATGAGCCTCATCATCTGAATACCGGGGGCAAAAAGCATTTTCCCCCCAAGGTGAAAACAGTGAACATGATCTATGTCACTCACATTCCCAAAAGGGAGCGCAAGCGCGCACTTAGGGACGTCTACGCAGTAGAGCCCGTCGTCCCAAAATTCAATCCATGGTCATCCTGTCCGATCACGATCGATCGCAGGGATCACCCAACCAGTATCCGTTACGGGGGTTCGGCCGCCCTGGTTTTCGATCCAATAATCAACGGATACCATCTCACTAGAGTCCTCATGGACGGTAGCAGCAGTCTCAACTTGATCTATCAAGATACTATTTGCAAGATGGGCATCGACCCATCAAGAATCAAGCCTAGTAACACTACCTTTAAAGATGTGATAGCTGGTGTGGAGGCCTGTTGTACGGGCTCATTAACACTGGAGCTAGTATTCGTCTCCCCGGATAACTTCCGAAGTGAAGAATTGATCTTTGACATTGTACCCTTCCGCAGTGGTTATCACACACTGCTCGGACGAACTGCTTTCACCCGCTTTAATGCAGTCCTGCACTATGCTTATTTAAAGCTTAAGATGCCCGGACCACGTGGCGTTATTATAGTCAATGGAAATATGGAGTGCTCCCTCCATACTGAGGAGCTACACCGTGGCCATTGCAGCGAGTGTATGGCGGCCTCATTAAGCCGGATAGTTCGTCGGACATTAAAGCCAATGACATCTCTAAATGAGTTCGGTCCGCCCATCACTGCGATAAATCGATGGATCCGGACCTCGATTAGCAGTTCGGCCTCCGCCGACTGCCCCATAAAGTTGCGGCTTACATAACACGCGTACATAACTACGCACTCAAAATACCTTGGGAAACGCCGGAGGCACACTGCAGAAAATGTCCATAGTACGGCTTGACCCTATTTGGACCTCATACAGTTTTTCACTACAGGTTCATTAAGAGCCCTATTTTCTATATGGTTGCATCAGGGATCCTTTCAAGGCTAGAGTTTCCCTTCTTTATGGCCAACCATCAAATACTCATATCAAAGGATTTGTTACTAAGGAGAAATGGCGCAAACGTGCGGCAGGTCATCATTGGAGTGTTCGAACCATTACTTTTAGGCCCTGTGCTAGACATTCCCTTATGTAGACGTATTGATAAGGATAGAAAGGAAGCAAATGATCACCACCTTTTTGTTGGGTTCTTATATTGTCTCATCATCCGCGTTCCCTCTTTCGACTGACATACACGCTTCAGCACGGCCTTCATACCAGGGGCTGCATTCGGCCCGCAAACTCTTAAGTCCGAACACCTATAGGGAACTCTTCGGCGTCTCGGATATTGCACTATATGCATCGGCTCCAAATCATGTCTTTGGTCTATAGTTGGGTTGCCCGGCTCCTGTGTTTGCCACCTTACATACCAGTAGTTTGGCTAAGGCAGCAAAGGGAGAACTACTGCGATTGTATTACTGGTTCGTCCAGTTAAGTATCTCAGTAGAGAAAGCCGAAAACTGACTGTCATGATATGCGAGAGCAGGTCAGCGATCCGGTGACTTAGTGTTATACTACAAATCATTCGCGATTTATGTCGTGTTATACGAGGGACTGGGATTTGACTAGCCGTGTTGCAAAGGCACCGTAATCCGGATTTCGCTTCATGCAAAAGGGGCTAGTACTTAGCCCCACCAAAGGACTCTTGTGGCTAAGTGAAAGTAATAAAGCCTCATAGTCTGATTGCCTAGTTCATCTCACAGGACGCCTCCTATATAGGACAAAGTTGTTGGATAAAGTGTGGCCATGCGTTCCTGAACACCCCTGTAATATTTGCATGGGTGCAGAAGCCGACGACTGGTAACTTTCAGACTTGTAGAATAAACGACCAAACAGGAGTATAAACTAACAAAATCATAAAGCACAAGCATAAATATTTCACATCACAAGTTCATTACATGGTTCTCACAAACCGAACTCCACTACTCAAATACGACATCCATTGAGCATTGGCCCTCTACATTTCGGGCTCCCTCGAGGACCTAGTTGAAGTACCTCTCCGGCCTCCGGTGATCCTTGCCGTCGGCGGCCCTGCGGTGGCAATTTCGATAGCGTTAATCTTCGCCAATTGCACCTTGACATGGGCGAAGACCATTCGTGCACCTTCTATGTGAGCCGACCGATTTATGGCATCAACCCGAGGGCACGCTTCGACCAGCCGCTTCAAGAGTCTGAAGTAGCTGCTGGGTATGGGCTCAGCTGGCCAAAGTCAGACGATTACGTCCTTCATGGCCAACCCAGCCACCCTATGCAGCTCGGTCGGCCGCTTCAGCTGATCACTGAGGGGCACCCGATGCTTTGGCGTAAGGTACTGCGACCAGAACAACTTCTCCATTGAGCTCCCCTCTTTGGCTCGCAAGAACTCTGCGGTGTCAGCAATACTCCTCGGCAGATCCACAAACGCGCCTGGAGAACTCCAAACTTGGGTCAGTGATACGTCTCCATCGTATCTACTTTTCCAAACACTTTTGCCCTTGTTTTTGACTCTAACTTGCATGATTTGAATGGAACTAACCCGGACGAACGCTGTTTCAGCAGAACTATCATGGTGTTATTTTTGTGCAGAAATAAAAGTTCTCGGAATGACCTGAAAATCCATGGAGCAACCTTTTGGAATTAATAAAAAATACTGGCAAAAGAATCAGCACTATGGGGCCCACAATCTGTCCATGAGGGTGGGGGCGCCCCCCCTAGGGCGCGCCCCCTGCCTCGTGGGCCCCCTAAAGCTCCACCGACCAAAACTCCAACTCCATATATTCCTGTTAGGGGAGAAAAAAATAAGAGAGAAGGATTCATCACGTTTTACGATATGGAGTCGCCGTCAAGCTCTAAACTCTCTCAGGAGGGCTTATCTGGAGTTCGTTCGGGGCTCCTGAGAGGGGAATCCATCCTCGTCGTCATCATCAACCATCCTCCATCCCCAATTTCATGATGCTCACCATCGTGCCCGAGTAGGCTTGCTGGACGGTGATGGGTTGGACGAGATTTACCATGTAATCGAGTTAGTTTTGTTAGGGTTTGATCCCTAGTATCCACTATGTTCTGAGATTGATGTTGATATGACTTGGTATGCTTAATGCTTGTCACTAGGGCCTGAGTACCATGACTTCAGATCTGAACCCATTATGTTTCCATGAATATATGTGAGTTCTTGATCCTATCTTGCAAGTCTATAGTCACCTATTATGTGTTATGATCCATTAACCCCGAAGTGACAATAATCGGGATACTTACCGGGGATGACCGTAGTTTGAGGAGTTCATGTATTCACTAAGTGTTAATGCTTTGGTCCAGTACACTATTAAAAGGAGGCCTTAATATCCCTTAGTTTCCAATAGGACCCCGCTGCCACGGGAGGGTAGGACAAAAGATGTCATGCAAGTTCTTTTCCATAAGCATGTATGACCATATTCAGAATACATGCCTACATTACATTGATGAATTGGAGCTAGTTCTATGTCACCCTATGTTATAACTATTACATGAGGAATCGCATCCGACATAATTATCCATCACTGATCCAATGCCTACGAGCTTTTCACATATTGTTCTTTGCTTAGTTACTTTATCGTTGCTACTGTTACAATTACTACAAAACTGCTATTGTTACTTTTGCTACTGTTACCGTTACTTCCATACTACTTTGCTACTAAATACTTTGCTGCAGATACTAATTTATCCAGGTGTGCTTCAATTGATAACTCAAGTGCTAATACTTGAGAGTATTCTTTGGCTCCCCTTGTGTCGAATCAATAAATTTGGGTTGAATACTCTACCCTCAAAAACTGTTGCGATCCCTTACACTTGTGGGTCATCAAGACTATTTTCTGGCACCGTTGCCGGGGAGCATAGCTATATTCTTTGAGTCTCTTGGGATTTGTATCTGCTGGTCACTATGAAGAACTTGAAAGATGAAAGAACTAAGATTTATCCCTCAACTACGAGGGGAGGTAAGGAACTGCCATCTAGCTCTGCACTTGATTCTCCTTCTGTTATGAGTAAACTTGTGACACCTAAACCTGCTTCTCCTATTAATTCTGATATGTCGCATGTTCTTGATGATGCCACTCCTATTATGCATGATACTTATGATGAAACTACTTATATGCTTGATACTACTGTGCCATTAGGTGATGAACAACTTGCTAGGGCTAGAGAGAATGAAATTATTGAAACTGATAATATTGATGAAAGTGATGATAAAGGTTCTCCCCCTAAATATGAATTACCAATTGTTCCTGAGGATTATGTTATGGATGAAGAAACTGCTAGAGATTTTCTTGCTTGCAATGATAGATCTGGTCTAAAGAAATTATTAGCTAAGCTGAAACAAAATTCTCTGAATGCTAGAATGAAACATGACCCTGCTTTTGCTACTTCACCTATCTGTGTTACTGATAAGGATTATGATTTCTCTGTAGATCCTGAGATAATTACTTTGGTTGAATTTGATCCTTTTTATGGCAATGAATCTGAAACTGTTGTGGCACATCTTACTAAATTGAATGATATAGCCACCATGTTCACTAATGATGAGAAATCTCGTTACTACTATATCCTTAAGATTTTCTCGTTCTCATTAAAGGGTGATGCTAAAACTTGGTTTAATTCTCTTGATCTTGGTTGTGTGCGAAGTCCCTAGGATATGATTTATTACTTCTGTGCTAAATATTTCTTTGCTCATAAGAAATAAGTTGCCTTAAGGGAAATATATAATTTTGTGCAAATAGAAGAAGAGAGTCTCCCACAAGCTTGGGGGAGGCTTCTCCGATTACTTAATGCTTTGCCTGATCATCCTCTTAAGAAAAATGAAATACTTGATAACTTTTATAATGGACTAACCAATGCTTCCAAGGACCACCTGGATAGTTGTGTTGGTTGTGTTTTCAGGGACAGAACAGCTAATCAAGCTGAATTGCTATTGAATAATATGTTGACTAACGAAAACAATTGGACACTTCCTGAACCAACTCCTAAGCCAACCCCGAAGAAAAGAGGTGTTCTATTTCTCAGTCCTGAAGATATGCAAGAGGCAAAGAAATCTATGAAAGAGAAAGGTATTAAAGCTAAAGATGTTAAGAATTTACCTTGTGTTGAAGAAATACATGGCCTTGATAACCTGACACAGGTAGTAAAGGTAAATTCTCACTATAGATATGATAAAGTTGAAATCCCGTCTACTAAATTTGCTAGTCAATGCTTGGATGAATTTGATGACTTTATGGCTAAACAAGAAAATTTCAATCCTTATGTTGGTACACAATTGAAAAGTAATACTTATATGATTGGACACTTGAGTGATTATATGTCTAGAGTTAAGGATGAACTTAAACTCACTACTAAACATGCTTCCATGGTTACCACACAAGTAGAACAAGTGCTTAAGACTCAGAATGATTTGCTCAGTGAATTAAATAATAATAAACATGAATTTGTTGTTAGAGTAGCAACTAGAACGGGTAAAATGACTCAGGAACCTTTGTATCCTGAGGGCCACCCTAAGAGAATTGAGCAAGATTCTCAGAGAAATAATGTTGATGCACCTAGTCCTTCTAAGAGGAAGAAAAAGAAAAATGATAGGACTTTGCATACTTTTAGTGAACCTGTTGTTGACACACCTGAGAATCCCAATGATATTTCTATTTCTGATGTTGAAACACAATCTGGTGATGAACATGAACCTAGTGATAATGTTAATGATAATGTTCATGTTGATGCTCAACCTGGCAATAACAATGATATAGAGGTTCAACCTGCTGTTGATCTTGATAACCCACAATCAAAGAATCAACGTTATGATAAGACAGACTTCGTTGCTAGGAAGCACCATAAAGAAAGAGAACCATGGGTTCAGAAACCCATGCCTTTTCCTCCTAAACCATTCAAGAAAAAGGATGATGAGGATTTTGAGCGCTTTGCTGAAATGATTAGACCTATCTTTTTGCGTATGCGTTTGACTGATATGCTTAAAGTGAATCCTTATGCTAAGTATATGAAAGATATTATTACAAATAAAAGAAAGATACCGGAAGCTGAAATTTCCACCATGCTTGCTAATTATACTTTTAAAGGTGGAATACCTAAGAAACTTGAGATCCAGGAGTACCAACTATACCATGCTCCATTAAGAAACTATGTTAAAACTGCTTTATGTGATCTTGGAGCCGGTGTTAGTGTTATGCCTCTCTCTTTACATCGTAGACTTGAATTGAATAAGTTGACACCTACTGAAATATCTTTGCAAATGGTCGATAAATCAACCGCTATACCTGTCGGTACTTGTGAGGATGTGCCTGTTGTGGTTGCAGACGTTACTATTTTAACGGACTTTGTTATTTTTGATATTCCCGAGGATGATAGTATGTCGATTATCCTTGGTAGACCCTTTTTGAATACTACAGGGGCTATTATTGATTGCAACAAAGGCAATATCACTTTTCATGTTAATGGTAATGAGCATACAGTACACTTTCCGAGAAAACAACCTCAAGTTCACAGTATCAATTCTATTGGAAAAATACCATCGATTATTATTGGAGGTTTTGAATGTCCTCTTCCTACTATCAAGAAGAAATATGATATTCTTATTATTGAGGATTTTCATATCCCCGTTGAGGTAACCTAGTGTCATTTCAAAATTTCTCCAATTTCATGCAATTCGGAATGAGTTTGTTAACAAGACTTGATCAACCTTGTTAGTAGATTCCTTTTGATGAGCATGAGATGGATGAAGTTTGAAGGCATAACCTTCTGTACCTTCCTTTTACTTTCTGTTATTTAGATTAAATAAAGTAAAAATAGTATTTTCTATCTGTTTTCTGAATTATCCATGCAATAAAAAATACCCCGAAAATAAAAGTTCTCCAAATGCCCTGAAAATGAAATATGATTTTTTTCTAGAATATTTGAGAATATCTGGCACTGAGAACACAACAGGGGAGCAAGAACCTGGCCACAAGGGTCCAGGGCGCCTCCCCTAGGGCACGCCCCCTGACTCATGTGCCCATGGTGGCCCCCCTTCCGCTTATTCCTGCACCCATGCTCTTGTTCTTCCTCCCAAAAAAATCACTATCCAGCTCAAGCACGAGTTCTAGCTCACAATGCTTCCATTTTTGATCTCCTTGCTCAAAGCTCCATTCACAAAACTGCTTTGGCGAATTTTTCTTTGGTATGCAACTCCTCCAATGGTCCAATTAGTTTTTGTTCTAGTGCTTTATTCATTCCAAATTTTTGCTGCTTAGGTGACCCTGTTCTTGAGCTTGCATGCCAAATTTATTTGGTCCCAAGTAGTTTTAATGCATGATATAGTTTCTAGGCACTTGTGGGAGTAGTTGCTATCAATTTTGTTAAATTTGATTCACTTTTATTTTGAGTTACTAAAAATTTCAGAAATTTTTCAGAGAAAGGAATATGTCTAGGAAAATGTTCCAAGGTGGTTCTTCAAGGAAGCAAGGACCCAGGCTCGCAATACGTGAGCAGGACGATGAACCGCCGAGGGAAGCTGTCAGTGTCAAAACCGGCGGATCTCGGGTAGGGGGTCCCGAACTGCGTCTAGGCGGATGGTAACAGGAGACAAGGGACATGATGTTTTACCCAGGTTCAGGCCCTCTTGATGGAGGTAAAACCCTATGTCCTGCTTGATTAATATTGATGATATGTGTTACAAGAGTGGATCTACCACGTGATCAAGGAGGCTAAACCCTTGAAGCTAGCCTATGGTATGATTGTTGTTCGTCCTATGGACTAAGGCCATCCGGTTTATATAGACACCGGAGAGGGCTAGGGTTACACAGAGTCGGTTACAATGGTAGGAGATCTACATATCCGTATCGCCAAGCTTGCCTTCCACGCCAAGGAAAGTCCCATACGGACACGGGAAGAAGTCTTCAATCTTGTATCTTCATAGTCTTGGAGTCCGGCCGATGATGATAGTTCGGCTATCCGGACACGCCCTAGTCCGGAACTCCCTCAGTAGCCCCTGAACCGGGCTTCAATGACGACGAGTCCGGCGCGCATGTTGTCTTAGGCATTGCAAGGCGGGTTCTTCCTCCGAATAATTTATAGAAGATTGTGAACACCAGGATAGTGTCCGGTTCTGCAAAATAAATTCCACATACCACCGTAGAGAGAATAATATAACACAAGTTCAATCTGCTGACGTATTTTGTGGCATGACGTCACACCACTACCAAGCCTTTACTCAAATTGTTTTTATTGTTCCACCTCAGCGTGTTTAGCGAGGCGGTTTCCTTGGCACGTCTTGTCGAAGCAGAGATCATGTTCCCCTTATTCCGGGATTCCCATCAATACGGACGTGGGTAACCCAACCGCGCCCATTGCCACGGCCCCTCCAGCGAAGGCGGGTTCCAAACGGTCATCGGGACGACTCTTGGTATTCTCCCTCTTTATAATGAGACCAAGGCCCGTTCGTTTCCTTCAATCCTCTATCGAATCCGCCCCTCGCTCCGAGTTCCAACACCCAGGGCTCCATATTCGGGTACCTTCGATCTTCGACAATGTCCGGCCCCGACCTACGAGGCCGGTGGATGCCCTCCTCCATCACGGAAGTGGACGTGCTAAAGCTAAGAGACGCCAGGTACTTAACCTACGAGATTTCGCATAGGCTGCCTCCCCGAGGGAAAGTTATTCCTACTCCCGAGCTTGGCGAGAGCGTCGTGTTCGTGTCTCACCTCCGTCGGGGTTTAGGCTTCCCGACGAATCCCTTCGTGAGGGGGCTCATGTTTTACTATGGGCTGGAATTCCATGACTTGGCTCCAGAGTCTATCCTCCACATCTCATCATTCATTGTCGTCTGCGAAGCCTTCCTCCACACTACCCCTCACTTCGGCTTGTGGCTCAAAACCTTCAATGTGGAGCCGAAGGTGATTGAGGGGCGTCAGCCAGAGTGCGGTGGGGCCGTTATAAGTAAGAGGGCCGATGCTCCATGGCCCGAGGGCTCTTTTCAGGAGGAGCTCGGCTTGTGGCAACAGGAGTGGTTCTATATCACCGCTCCTAGGGGCAGCAGGCAGAGGATGTCGCCCGTCTTCCGCTCGGGCCCTCCACAACGGCTGACGTCATGGGTCAACAAGGGGCGTGACTGGGGGCCGTCCAAGGACGTTCCCCTGTTGCAGGACCGGATTCGAGGCCTCCAAGAAAGGGAGATCAATCTGGCCGTAGTGGTACAGGTTATGTTGATCCGGCGCCTATTGCCCTGCAAACGTCGCCCCCTCCGCCTGTGGGAATTTAATCCAGAGGGGCCACGAGCTCTTCAACACTTCATGGGTTTGACACCCACAGAGATGTACAAACTATTCTTCGGATCGCAAGAGATGCGTCCGGAATTGACCGAGGATGCTGGCCTAAGCTGCAATCGCCCGGATACTCAAGTAAGTAGCCCTGTGTCCGGACACATCGTCCATTTATTTACTGTGGGTTTGCCTTTTAACCAGCTATCCCTTGGACAGGAGTGGATAGCGCAAGCAAAACTGATACGGTGTCTGGCCCCCCTCCTGAGACCATGCATGATCCCGTGTTACTCAGAATGTTAGAGGTTGCACCTTCGGAGGAGGGCGAAGAAGGGCACAGGGGATTTACCACCTCAGCCACGGAGGCTTTCGGTAAGGGAGGAATCGAGAGTCCCTCCTTCCAGGGGGAGAAGAACCGCTTCCGAAGACCCGGAGGCCAAGGCCTCAAAGCGAGGAAAGAAATCTGTACCGGAAGGTCCTGTGCCGGGAAGAGCCCCGGCCGTACTATCTCCTCGAAGGAATCAACCCTCTAGCGAGCCGTAAGTAAAAAGGGGGAATTTTGTAATAGTGAACATCCCTGTTTAATTTCTATGGGTAACCGAAGTTTTCACCTTGTAGTTCGGATCTCAGCCCATCTCAGCACAGCTCATCTTCGGGAGACCTTCGTCCGGAGATGATGGAGAGCGAAATGCCTCCATCTGCCGCCCCATCATGCGGGGCGGACGACCCTGAGGTGTCGTCGCGGAGGGTCTCCCCGAGTCCGGCGGGGCCAGAGAGTTCGGCACCCATTGGAGTACAGCCGGTGGAGCTGCAGGATTTGCTTAAGAGGGCGTCCATCTCAGAAGATCACCGCACATTAATGAGTATGGTGATTGAGAGGGTCTCATCTGCCGAAAGCGGGTTGTGTGAGGCCGTCGGAAGTTTGCTGACGGGATTTGAGGTACGCAAAAAATGATATACCTTTTGACAGTTTTTGCACATGAAGTGCGCCCTGTATAGATAGTAGCCCCTGAGACTTGGTATGCTGTCGAAAACGGCAGCGTGCCGAGGATCATAATCTCAGTTATAGAATGTCGCCTTTCCTATGCAGGTGGCGGAACGTTCGGTGGCCAGCCGGACTGATGGAGTTGCCGAGCTTAAGAGGCAACTCAACGTTGCGGATGCGGACATCTCGCTGGTCAATAAACGACTTGATGAGTCACAAGGTATGTGGTTGCTCTGCGGTCGCCTAGTAAGGGAGCTGACGCCCATTCCTTACAATTTGTATGCCTGATGCAGATAGTGCTGCTGTTGTGGAAGGCATTCGAGCAGAACTTGCTCAGGCCAAGGAGCAAGCCAGAAAAAGCAAGGCAGCTGCCTCGAAGGCAGCGGAAGAGCTAGAAGCCAAGAAGGCTGCTCACTACCGAAGTAGGGAGGAGATGGCCGGAATGGCCACGAAATTAAAAGTTGCTACCGACCGCCTGGAGGTTCTTGAAAGAGAACACCAAGCGGAGCAAGAGGACCTGAAGAAGGCCGACGCCGAAGCCAAGGATGCCCGTAGTGCGATGCAGGCTATGAAGGAGGAACTGCGTCAGGTCGAAGACATTGTGGCTGGAAAGCCCTTTATGCTGCGTAGGAAGTTCACAGATCCGAAGTATGCTTAGCTGGGCTGATTGTACGGTGCGGAGGATCCTTATCTGGGCTTGGCGGCGAGGCGGCGGACGCAGTCGTGCACTTTCGAAGCCAGAAGGATCACGAAATGGAAGAGCTTTTCTGGTCTCAATTCCATAGTCCGGAACGTCCACTTCCGTTGAGTGATCGGCTGGTTGAGTGGTCTGAGCTAAATAGATTGTCCGGACTTGCCATGACGGATGTAGTCGCTCATCTGTGGCCGAAAGGGCCCAAGCCGAAGAGTTATTTTGGCTTGTTGCAGCAATTCCTTGGGGCGGTGCCGCGTATTGGGGCGATGAAGCGGTCGGCATGCATAGAAGGTGCACGGATGGCTCTCGCCCGTGGTAAGACATACTGGGCGGAGATGGATGCCACCGTTGTTGCATCCCGGGGTTCAGACAGAAGCCGATTCCCCACCGAGCACTATTTTGAGGAAGTCCTGCAGGGCGCTCGTTTAATAGAGTCGTAGTGCTCGAATGATGTTATGTTTGAATGACATGTATGATTTCTGAGATCAAGTTTATAATGCAATAGCTTTTTATACTTGTGCGTTCAAGTATTGAACTATCTCCTATGCGGCCGTATATGTATGAATAACCTGAAAGTTGCAGTCTTTGGCTTCAGCCCCCCCGCACATGGTGCGGGGGTGTTTGCAAAAAGAAAAGCACTTTTTCACACTTAATCCAACGTCTTGGTCCTTTTAGGGAGGTGATAGCGTAGTAAACTAGGCAACCGGACTATAATGCTTTATCACTTTCACTTAGCCATAGGAGCTCGAATGTGGGGCTACTATATAGCCCCTAGCGGCACCGCTCTTCTCCAAACTTCAGGGCACGTATGTGCCTGACCGGGAAGCGGTCCTTCGTCAAAGCGGAGGAATTCTAAACATTCCAATGGTCGATCGAGTGGTTGACCAGTCTCTCGCTATATCATGACAGTCAGTTTTCGGCTTTCTCTACTGAGGTGCTCGCCCAGCCGAACCGGGGCACAATCGCAGTAGTTCTCCTGGTGCCGCGTTAGCCGATGATACGGAACATAAGGCAGCAAAACACAAGAGCCGGGCAAACCCAACATTTGACCAAAGACATGATTCGGAGCTGATGAATATAAGGCCTAACTCGAGACGCCGAACACTCCCTGAGGTGTTCGGTCTTTATGATACCGGGCAGAACAATGCCCTAAGCCCCTAGTGTCTAGGTACAGGCGGGAACTTCTGACGCGGCCGATGCCAAAACGCCATCCTCCTCCTCGGCTATGATGGGAAACCGGGGGATGTGTATCAACAAGAGACAGTAAGAAAGGTTTACGCAGGGTCTTAATCTGAAAAGAATCCTTGCAACAGGTCCCTGTTGCACGTCTGCGCCTGTGTCTCTGTTGTGCTGTATCCTGGACGGGTGTAGCACATGCTTCATCTGTAAAAGAGAAGGACTTAGTTTCCAAGAAATATCGTGCACAAGTTGTATTAAAATAGAATAAAGGGAAGAAAGTTGAGCTTTATTGGCTCTCATCATTTATACACGCGGCCCCTTATAAAGGGGATATGCGGCTGGGAAGCCCCTTGCCGGACTCGCCTAACCATGTCTAAGGTCTGAATGACCTGTTTTTCGGGGCTTTGACCCGCAAGGTCTCATTAGTGTGTGGCTGTCGAAGCAGTCTCACGTTCTCCGTGGTCGAGGAACACTCGGAGTTACTTTTTAATGAAATTATGCCACGTTGACCGGGCATTCTTAAGCGTAAAAAACGCGTAATGTGGTATTGCATTAGGGCTGGAGATAGCTGCGCGCCCCAGTAGTGCTTAAGGGCTACTATTTGAATGGGGCGATGGAGAGTGAGCTTTTCGCGACGGAGGTTGTCGGATGAACCGAACACAACCTCTAGTGGTACAGAGCGTGTATAATTGGCTTAAAGGCCTGGCGTCACTCCTTTGAAGGAAGTGCTGCTACGGCAAATTTTGGTAGGGTCTATCCCCATTCTGCGGGCGGTGTCCTGGTATTGCCGGTGCCGCGCTGTATTTTCGTGTTATCACATGAAGTGAGTTCACTGTTTTGACTTCTAGTGGAAAAGTCTTCTGTTTTCCGGAGTGCTGCTTTTGGGTTTCGTCACTTTCGCTTGGTGTGTCGAGCCCCTTGTGTTCGGTGTTAAGTCGGCCGGACTGTTTGAAGACCCAACAATCTCTGTGGGTATGATTTGCAGGCTTCCCGGAGGTACCATGTATTTGACATAGTCTATCCAGAATCTTATTTAGGTTCGATAGCTCGTCACTGTTGTCCTTGAGGGACGGTGTTTTGTTGTTCGGCCGAGAGATTTTGAATCCGGCGTTAACCGCCGTACTATTCGGGCCATTTTCCTTATTCCGGCGTTGATCTTTTCTGCGTCGTGATTTCCCATTTCCATCCCTGACTTCGGATGTACTCGGGTCGCTGGTGCTGCATCTAGCCAGCCAGCTGTCTTCCCCCGCACAAAAGCGGGTCATGAGGCTTGTTAGTGCGGCCATTGTTCTTGGTTTTCCCTGGCCGAGGTATCTGGCAAGCCATTCGTCTTGGACGTTGTGTTTAAAGGCTGCTAAGGCTTCAGCGTCCGGACACTCGACTATTTGGTTCTTTTTAGTGAGGAACCTGTTCCAGAATTTGCGTGCTGATTCTCCGGGCTGTTGAGTTATGTGACTTAAATCGTCTGCATCCGGAGGGCGGACATAGGTCCCCTAAAAATTTGCTCGAAACGCATCCTCAAGCTCTTCCCAACTTCCAATGGTATTTTCTGGGAGGCTTTTAAGCCAATGCCGAGCTGGCCCTTTGAGCTTGAGGGGTAGGTATTTTATGGCATGGAGATCATCTCCTCTGGCCATATGTATGTGTAGGATGTAATCCTCAATCCAGACTCCGGGGTCTGTTGTTCCATCATATGCTTCTATGTTTACGGGTTTGAATCCCGCTGGAAATCCATGATCCAGTACCTCGTCGGTAAAACACAGTGGGTGTGCAGCGCCCCTGTATTTGGGTGTGCCGTTGTCTTCGAATGCTCGGCAGGTTATGTTGCTTCCTGGAGTCTTCTTTTTTGGCCCATAAATAGATCCTACTGGGTCGTCCTTTTTCCGAGGATCTTTATGCTGATAGTGTGCCGGCTTATGTGCGGCGCCCCTTGTTGCTCTTGGCCTGTCATCTGGTCGTCTATCCGGCCAAGCGGCTTCTTTCTTTTTTGACTGCGGGGGCTCTAAGGCCTCCTCGTCAAATTCGGGCAACAACTTGCGCTTTGGGTAGCTCTTTGTCTGGTGACTAGCACCATGTTTATGTGCGTTGTTCAGTACTTTGCTCCATCTCATTCTGAGTGCGTCCTCCGCTGTTTTGAGCCTCCGCTTTTGCTTGTTCAAACTTCTTGCAGTGGCGACGAGCCTTTTATGAAGATTCGTATGCTCTGGTGATGTGAGATCATCTTTGTCGGGGATGGGTTGCTTGTCCAGTTCATGTCCGGCTGGCTGCTAGTTGACATGTGCGTCGTCCACTGCTTCGCCCTGCTCTAGGGCCGGGTCCGTATGGGTGTCGTTTTTATCGAGGCCGGTCTTCGGGCGGTGCTTGCGTCGCCGTTTTGGTTGTTTGTTGGGGGAGTTGTCCTTCGCCACGTCCCGTTTTTCCTCATTATCGCTTCCTTTTGGTGTATCCACCATGTATACGTCGTGAGTTGGGGTGGCTTTCCCGTGCCCGGTAGGCGCTGGTTCTTGGTCGTCTTCGGCATCGTCGTCCATACCGTCGATGTCTTCGGAGTCATAGTTTAGCATGTCGGTTAGATCGTCGACAGTGGCTATTAATTGGGTGGTGGGTGGGCTTTGAATTTCTTCGTTGTCCGCATCCCAACCGTCCTGACCGTAGTCCGGCTAGGCCTCTCCTGATAACGAGAGATACTTTAGAGAACTCAAGATGTCGCCAAAAGGTGAGTGTTGAAAGATGTCCGCTGCGGTGAACTCCATGATCGGCGCCCAATCAGATTCGATCGGAGGGGGCGCGGGAGGTTCAGAGTCCTGCGAGGAGTCCGGCACCTCGGAGTCACGAGCTTTATGAGGGACAAGGTCAGTGTTCGGCTCTATCGCCGTAGAGGTTGCAGCCCCCGAGGCGGTGTCTAGCCATCTGTCCTCGATTTGCGCAGCCGGCTCCGAATTGAAGATCGGAGCGGGTTCGAGTGCGGCCTCCAGGGTACTGTCCGTCTGCAGAGTTAAATCATGCTCGCCGTGACAGTGCGGCACGCTCAGCTATGGCTCGAATCCATCGAGGATCAAGTCCCCGCGGATGTCCGCCGTGAAGTTCAAACTTCCAAATCTGACCTGACGGCCAGGGGCGTAGCTTTCGATCTGCTCCAGATGACCAAGCGAATTGGCCCGCAGTGTGAAGCCGCCGAATATGAAGATCTGTCCCGGGAGAAAGGTCTCACCCTAGACTGCGTCGTTGATGATGGTCGAAGAAGCCATCGAGCCTATCGGTGATGACACAGAGGAACTCTCAATGAAAGCACCAATGTCGGTGGCAAAACCGGCGGATCTCGGGTAGGGGGTCCCGAACTGTGCGTCTAGGCGGATGGTAATAGGAGACAAGGGACACGTTGTTTTACCCAGGTTCGGGCCCTCTTGATGGAGGTAAAACCCTACGTCCTGCTTGATTAATATTGATGATATGTGTTACAAGAGTGGATCTACCACGAGATCAAGGAGGCTAAACCCTAGAAGCTAGCCTATGGTATGATTGTTGTTCGTCCTATGGACTAAGGCCATCTGGTTTATATAGACACCGAAGAGGGCTAGGGTTACACAGAGTCGGTTACAATGGTAGGCGATCTACATATCCGTATCGCCAAGCTTTCCTTCCACGCCAAGGAAAGTCCCATCCGGACACGGGACGAAGTCTTCAATCTTGTATCTTCATAGTCTTGGAGTCCGGCCGATGATGATAGTTCGGCTATCCGGACACCCCCTAGTCCGGAACTCCCTCAGAAGCTTATGTGCGGCCTTGTGAATGGCCATCAGAGGAGTTTATGGTCAAAGGAGGCATCAAGGATGAATTTGAGGCATATGTGCATAATGTTGATCTTGAGGACTTCATGCAAGATAAGTGTCCTCAGTACTACCATTTAACTGATTCCTTTGTGAGAAGGTTTAAATTTACATCTTCGCGCAATTCTCACAATGTCCTGTTTGATCTTTATGAAAAATCTTATACCATGGACATGGAAGATTTTACTACTGCTTGTAAACTCCCGCAATGGGGTAGTGCTAGTGAACCTCGCAAATCTGAATTTAAAGATTTTCTTGCTAGTATCACTATGGGGGAATCCAGAGAAATAGCACAAGCTACCATAGGGAGCATTCATTTTCCTGCTATACATTATTTTGCTCTCTTTATAGGTAGATGCATAAATGGTAAGGATGAGGCATGTCACATGTGTGTTCCTGATCTTAGTGTTCTCAGGAGTGCAGTGTTAGGAGATAAACAATATAACCTGGGGGCTATCGTTGCACGTAGGTTGCATAATAGTGGTTTAATTGGAGATTTGTTTGGTGGGATTTATGCAACTCGTGTAGCTAATTATCTTGGGGTAACCATACATGAAAATGATAGGGAGGTTCCTCCTGCTTATCTAGATTATAGTGCCATGGTTAGCCATCAGTTTCTTGAGAGGAATGAACAGTCCTCCAGTACCGACTAATCTTTGACAGGTGATGTACTGTCCATATTGTTCTCCCTGTACCTACTTTCTTTGACTTTCAGGAAAAAAGGAGATACTTTATAACCAGGGAGGAGGCAAAAAAATATGAGAGGAGGACGGAGGCAGCTCGCCTCCAAGCTGCAGCTCGTGAGGCAATGGCCGCTGCATCTCGGTACAACCCCAGCTACAACTACAATCCATGGCCATAGACCAACTTAGGCCAAAAGCCTAAGCTTGGGGGAGTACGTATTTCTCACTGGCATTACATTCATGTTCACACACTTATTCCAGTTGTTGGTGCTCATACTTTTTCACTGTACTATCCATGCTAGTTTATTTTCTTTTTCTCGCTTTCTTCTTGTGTGTTTGAATAACCTTAAGAAAATCAAAAAAATTAGTTAGTTTACTTTCCATGCTTGTAGTAGTAATTAAAAGAAAACCCAAAAAGATTTCTTGTTATTGTTTTGCTTGTTGAGAGCTTTCCCGTGTAAATAGTTTTATTTCTTTTCTGTGGGGATCGAGCGGAGAAGACCATAATGAAAATGTTGAGTGGCTCTTATATGCATTATTGTTGATTTAACCATGAACCCATATTACCTTGTCCTCTCCTTTGAATTGAATGCTTGCAGATTCCAGCTTAGTCCAATGCACGTGCACTATTATTATTATCCAAATCACTCGGTCGTGCAAGTGAAAGGCAATAATGATGACATATGATGGACTAATTGAGATGAGAGAAGCTGGTATGAACTCGACCTATCTAGTTTTTGTAAATATGATTAGTTCATCATTCCTGATTCAGCCTATTATGAATAAACATGTTTGCAATGAAAATTAGAGATTATAGTTGCTTATGCCATGCTTAATTAGCTAGGAGTTTATAATTGTTTACCTTGCGTGCCAACATGCTATTAAAATGGTTGTGATGTGGTATGATAGGGTGGTATCCTCCTTTGAATGATTCGAGTGACTTGACTTGGCACATGTTCACACATGTAGTTGAAACAAAATCAACATAGCCTTCACGATATTTATGTTCATGGTGGATTATATCCTACTCATGCTTGCACTCGGTGTTGATTAATGCATGTTCATGACTGTTGTCGCTCTCTAGTTGGTCGCTTCCCAGTCTCTTTCTAGCCTTCACTTGTACTAAGTGGGAATACTGCTTGTGCATCCAAACTCCATAAACCCCAAAGTTATTCCATATGAGTCCACCATACCTTCCTATATGCGGTATCTACCTGCCGTTCCAAGTAAATTTGTATGTGCCAAACTCCAAACCTTCAAATGAAATTCTGTTTTGTATGCTCGAACAACTCATGTATCAACTAGGGTTGTCTATATCTTCCATGCTAGACGGGTTATTCTCAAGAGGAGTGGACTCCTCTCCTCATTCACGAGAAAATGGCTGGTCACCGGGATGCCCAGTCCCATGCTTAAACCAAATCAAAATAATTGCAAACAAAACTCCCCCAGGATTGTTGTTAGTTGGAGGTACCCGTTATTTTGGGCAAGCCATGGATTGATGCTTGTTGGTGGTGGGGGAGTATAAACTTTACCATTCTATTTGGGAACCGCCTATAATGTGTGTAGCATGGAAGATATCGAGATCTCTTGGTTGTTATATTGACAATGAAACTATACCGCTCAAATATTATTTATCTCTATTTCAAAATCGAGCTCTGGCACCTCTACAAATCCCCGCTTCCCTCTGTGAAGGGCCTATCTATTTACTTTTATGTTGAGTCATCACCCTCTTATTAAAAGGCACACGCTGGAGAGCACCGCTGTCATTTGCATGCACTACTATTAATTTATATTGGGTATGACTATGACTGGATCTCTTTTACCATGAATTACAATGTTTAGTCAGTCCTTGATCTTTAAAGGTGCTCTGCATTTATGTTTTTGTAGGACCTTGAAGTATGTCTAGAGGGGGGGTGATTAGACTACATTACCAATTGAAAACTTAACCTTTTCCCAATTTTAGAGTTTGGCAGATTTTAGCAATCTTTTGACAAGTCAAGCAATCATCACTCAAATCAAGCAAGCATGCAAAGAGTATATAGGCAGCGGAAATTAAAGCATGCAACTTGCAAGAAAGTAAAGGGAAGGGTTTGGAGGATTCAAACGCAGTTGGAGACACGGATGTTTTTGGCGTGGTTCCGATAGGTGGTGGTATCGTACATCCACGTTGATGGAGACTTCAACCCACGAAGGGTAACGGCTGCGCGAGTCCACGGAGGGATCCACCCAAGAAGCGTCCACGAAGAAGCAACCTTGTCTATCCCACCATGGTCGTCGCCCACGAAGGACTTGCCTCACTAGCGGTAGATCTTCACGAAGTAGGCGATCTCTTTGCCCTTACAAACTCCTTGGTTCAACTCCACAATCTTGTCGGAGGCTACCAAGTGACACCTAGCCAATCTAGGAGACACCACTCTCCAAGAAGTAACAAATGGTGCGTTGATGATGAACCCCTTGCTCTTGTGCTTCAAATGATAGTCTCCCCAACACTGAACTCTCTCTCATAGGATTTGGATCTGGTGGAAAGAAGATTTGAGTGGCAAGCAACTTGGGGAAGGCTAGAGATCAAGATTCATATGGTAGGAATGGAATATCTTGGCCTCAACACATGAGTAGGTAGTTCTCTCTTAGAACTGGTAAGTTGGAAGTGTAGGTTTGTTCTGATGGCTCTCTCCACGAATGAAGAGGAGGTGGATGGGTATATATAGCCTCCACACAAAATCTAACCGTTACACATAATTTACCAATCTCGATGGGACCGAATCAACAAACTCGGTCAGACCGATTTAGTAAACCTAGTGACCGTTAGGATTTTCGGTGGGACCGACATGCAACTCGGTAGGACCGATATGGTTAGGGTTAGGGCATAACTTAATCTCGGTGAGACCGATTACACAAACTCGGTGAGACCGATTTTGGTAATTAGCTAACCAGAGAGTTGGTCAGGTAAACTCGGTGGGACCGATTTGCTCTTTTCGGTGAGACTGAAATGTTACAAAAGGGAAACAGAGAGTTTACATTGCAATCTCGGTGGGACCGGTCGCTCACATCGGTTAGACCGAAACATTACGAAGGGAAACAGAGATATTACAATCCCATCTCAGTGAGACCGAGATCCCTATCGGTGAGACCGATTTGCCTAGGGTTTGTGGCAGTGGCTATGACATCTGAACTCGGTGGCGCCGGATAGAAAGAATCAGTGTGACCGATTTTTGGCTTTAGTTTTAGGTCATATGAGGATGTGAGAAAGTAGTTGAGGGTATTTGGAGCATATCACTAAGAACTTGAAGCAAGAGGCTCATTAAGCAACACCTCATCCCTCCTTGATAGTATTGGCTTTTCTTATAGACTCAATGTGATCTTGGATCACTAAAATGTAAAATGAAGAGTCTTGAGCTTTTGAGCTTTAGCCAATCCTTTGTCCTTGATATTTTGTGGGGTCCACTTTCATCATCCATGCCATGCCATTCATTGAGCTTTCCTGAAATAATAGTCTTGGAATAGCATTAGCTCAATGAGCTATATGTTGTTATGAATTACCAAAACCACCTAGGGATAGTTGCACTTTGAATCTCCCCCTTTTTGGTAATTGATGACAACATATAGATCAAAGCTTCGACAAAAGATAATAAGATTGTAAAACATCGTCGCTTTGAGAAGTATGTGATAAGCAAGAGCTCCCCCTAAATTTGTGCATAGTTTAAGATTTGCTTTGGACTGCAAATGCACCAGGAATTAGGCTCATGGGTTACTCTTCCATGTCACATACATCTTGGTGGAGCGCTCAAAATAATAAAGATTGAATACATGCACTCATCACCAAGCAAAGTGAATGATCATATAAGGATAGGTAAGATAATATCATCAAACAGGCATAAGTGTAGCTTATGATCAAACACATGAACATCAATGTCTCATAGGTAGTTGCATAGCATCTCAAGCAATCAAAAGCAAACAAAGTTTAACCAAGAACACAAGAGAGAACAAAACAACCGACACTCTCTCTCTCGAAGCCTATGATCTATACATTTTTCTCCCCCTTTGTCAACAAGTTACCAAAAAGTTCATAAAAAATGCATAGTGCTAGATCGACTCTCAGACTTGGTCTTTAGGTGGTGGTGGTGTCCGGATAACTCCTTGAACGAAGGCTTCAGTTGATGTAGAGGGAGCTGGAGGAGTTGGTGCTGGAGATGGTTGTCCTGGAGCTGTAGAAGTTGTTGCTCGTGCAGATGATGTGGCTCTAGTGTCTGTCACAGGCACGGCAGCTGACCTCTGAGCTCTAGGCACTCTAGCAAATGCATCAGTGGTTGTCTTGCCCTTCCTCTCCTGCATGTCTTCCTGAAGCTGCTCCACAACTGACTGAATCTTAGTTACTTTGACATCAAGATCATAGAATTTTTGTTCCATGATTCTTTCCAGGCTCTCCTGGTTTTGAGTTAGGGTGGCCAACCCCTTCTCAATCCTCAGTGTTGATGCTATCAAGTAACCAAGCTTCTATGGTTTGTTCTTCAAGAAAAATACTCATATGCCTCCTCTAGAGTTGGCATCTTGGCAGCCTTCTCTTTCCTTGCCTTCTCCTTCTTTTCTTGAGCTTGCACTGATGATGGTTCATTCTCAGTCATGACAACTTGATTGTCCTCAAAGTCTGGATAAAGAGCAAAATGTTCCTTATCCAACAGATATTTGCCTGTGGCCATCTTTGAGTTTATCAACTCCTGAATCTATGGGGCATATCCACAACTTCTCTTCTGGTCTGCTACAGTCCTCTTAATGGTCTCAACCATAAGGCTCATGACTTTGAATTTCTATGGCACATCAAATATATGCAGCAAGTTGATGGCATGCCCTCCAATCATGTTGTGGTCACCTGACTTGGGAAAAAGAGTGTGCCTTAGGATCCAGTTGATTGTAGGCAGCCCTGACAGAAGAAAGTGGACTGATCCAAACGAGAAAGTCTCAAGAGCTTTGTCTGGGATCTCCTTGTACATATGTGACATAGTATTGTGTCCCATTTTCTTCTTGGCATAGACATCCAATGTCACATCCCTAGTTCTGGCCTGACCTATGCTTGCTAGCACCTGTGCATCATGTTTAAATTTTGAAACTTGAACTGAGGAAATTTGGAAGCCTCAAAACCCTAAATAAAAGAAGGGCAAAAACCCTAAAATCTCATTCATTGTTCCAAAATGCTCTCTTAGATGTTTAATATTTTTGGCAAGGGTTTTGATCCAAACCAAAAATAATGGACATTTTAAAAGGATTTATTTTTGGGACTTTGAATTTAAATCATTAGCTATTTGAATTTGAATTATATTCATATAACTAGAATATAATTTCAAATACCCCTGAAATATTTTATGAGCTTTTGGAAAAGTCCATCTAGCAAAATAAAAATATTCAGCGGAGCTTTTGGCATTGTTTGAATTATTTTAAATTCAAAACAGTGGCAAAACGAAATTAAATAAAACAAAACAGAAGAAAAAAATAAAACAGAGCAGAGAAAACCATACCTAACGCAGCCCACCTGGCAGCCCGCTGGCCGGCCCAGCACTGTGCTAGCCCGTGCCAGCCACCTGCTTCCTCCCGCCAGAGCAGGCAGGCAGCTGCCTGTCGGCCGCGCGCGCCGCCGTGCGCCACCTCCTGCTTCCCCGGCCCTCCTAGACGATGCCACGGAGACACCCAGAGCCTCCCCTCATTCTCCGCTCTCCCCTGGACCGCTCCCCCTCCGCTGGCTCTCTCTTCCCTCTCTTCCCTGTGAGCCCCGAGCGCAGCCGTCGCCGCCGTTCGCCATAGCCGCGGCCACTGGCCACCCCAAGCAATCGCGACGCGCCCAGAAGCTCCGCCACGTTGTCTTCTTCATCTTCGATGAGCCACGCAAGCCGGGAGGGCCTGGAACATCGCCATCACCGTCGTCTTCCACCTCGGGCTCCGACCACCGCCGCTGTCGATTCGCCGCCTCCACCGCCTCCCCGAGCACGCCGACCTTCTCTTCGAACTCACCGTGAGCCCCTGTCCATTTCCCCTCTCTCCCCGTGCCCATCCGCGCCTTCTAACCACCCTGGCTGTCGGAGCCGATAGTTCCTCGCCGCCGGCGATGACGCAGACGAGGCTAGAGCCACCGTAGCTAACTCCCGAGCACGGCAACGTGCTCAGCACTCTTCCAGGAGCCGGGCACGCCCACCCGTGCAACCTGCCGTGCGCCCCTAGCGCCAACCCCGACCTCGCCGTGCTCCGGCCGCCGCCCCGCTGGCCGCCGTCGCCAAATCCGACCTCCCCAGCATGAACGGATGCCACGATTCGATGCGCGCACACACCAGCTACGCGTAGAGCCCCTCAGTCGCCGTTTTGGTCGCCGGAGGAGGAATTCCGACCCCCTCCGCCGTCTCGGGCTTCACCGGCGACGAGCCGTGGACCAAGTCCGGCGGGTTTGACCCCAGCTGGACGCCCCTGACTCAATGACAGGTGGGGCCCAGCCCTATTAGTTAATTAGGATTAGTACTAATTAAATTAGTTAAACTAATTACCCCTGCTGACACTGACAGTGGGCCCCGTGGCTATTAACCTGATTAGTTAGAGTTAATTAACTCTGTTAGTCACCTAAGTCACTGACCAGTGGGCCCCACTGGTCAGGTTTGACCTGGACCAGCCCCTGTTGACTTGCTGACGTCATGCCAACGTCATGCTGACGCAGTAATGTTTTCTGGATTTAATTTAATTCTGAAATTCCAGAAAATTGTATAAACTTCAATAAATCATAGAAAATTAACCGTAACTCCAAATTAAATGTTTTATATATGAAAAATTATCATAAAAATTCAAGGAATCCATCTGTACCATTTCCATGCATGTTAGAACAACTTATCACTACTGTTTAGGACAAATGAAGTGAATGGCATTTAAATAATCACATATGGGGTTTGAATTTGAATCTTGTATTCAAACCAACCCCATTTAACTTGTTGCTAGATGCATTAGCCCAAAACACATTCATTTTGCCATGTCATGATCATGCATCATATTGTGCATTGCATTGATTGTGTTTCTTCTGTGTTTGCCGGTGTTGTTCCCCCTCGGTAGACGTTGTACCGACGATGTGATCGTTGACACTGATGAAGACTCAATGTTATCTTCAGAAGTGCCAGGCAAGCAAAACCCCCTTGTTCATTTCGATACAATCCCACTCTCTCGCTCTTGCTCTCTTTTACTGCATTAGGACAACACCGATTCAACTGTTACATGCTGCGGTAGCTGAACCCCCTTATCCTTTGCATGACCTGTCATTGCCACAGTAAATAGATGAAACCCACTAGCATGAGTAGGAGTTGTTTGAGCCCTGATGTGCCTACTCATTTATGCTTGTTTGTCATGCCTGCTATTGCTTAGAGTTGAGTCAGGTCTGATTCATCTGGGATGAATCAGAGGCGTGTGAACATGTCCTACTGTGTGTGAGCTAAGTGTGTGAACACGATTTGGTAAAGGTAGCGGTGAGAGGCCATGTAGGAGTACATGGTGGGTTGTCTCATTGCAGCCGTCCTCAGGAACTGAGTTCTGTGTTTGTGATCCATGACCAGCTACTACCACACATTGGAATGCTTAAGTGCCCCTCTCGACTTATTAATCAACTTGATCTCTGTCCAGGAGTTGCAACTAGTTTCTGGTGTTTGTAGGTAGTGTTAGTAGTCTACCAAGTGGCACCCGGTACAGGTGGGCTTGGGACAGACTAGGCACAGTGGCCCGGTGTACCAAGTAGCACCCGGATGGTGGGCTTGGGAACCCTGCTCACATCGTTTGGGGCCGTAAGCGACACCCCGGCCGGATCTCCTTGCGGATGGAACCTGAATAGGCGATAAACCTGGACTAGAGACTTGTTCGGTTAGTCAGGTCGTGGCCGACTCCCTTGCCCGGCTTCCGCTTGAAGGTTGCCGAGGTACATGACGTGTACAGGGCGGTAAGTGGCGAGAGCGTGTGTGAAGAAGTACACCCCTGCAGGGTTAACATCATCTATTCGAATAGCCGGATTCCTCGGATATGGAAATGTGGACCCCTTGCATAGTTCATAGACAAGTGTAAGTGGATACTCTAAAATACGCAAGATAAGCGTGAGTGCTATGGATGGCGTTCTCGTAGGGAGACGGGAGCGGATCCATAGTGGTGTATTGATTTGGTGAATATGTGGACTCGTGTGCGCCACCTCAAAAGAGTTACTTGCAGTCGTAGTTCAGGTTAGCCACCGAGTCAAAGCTGGCTTGCTGCAGTCAAACTCCACCACCCCCTTTGTTGATAATGATGCATATGTGGATAGATCTGATGTAAGTCTTGTTGGGTACATTTGTACTCACGTTGCTCAATTTATGTTTTTGCAGAGAGACTTCAGTCTCACTAGTAGTTCCACGTGGACTTCGACGTTTAGCTTGTTACCTCAGCTACGATCTTGTGCCCTCGGCAGGATCTGATAGATAGTCAGGCTTTCAAGCCTTTTTCATTTATAGATGTCTGTACTCAGACATGATAGCTTCCGCTTGTGCTTTGATTTGTATGCTCTGATTGTTGGGTCATGAGACCCATGTTTGTAATATCTCGCTCCTCGGAGCCTATTGAATAATTACTTGAGTCATAGAGTCATGTTGTGATGCCATGTTGTATTTGCACATATCGAGCATATTGTGTGTATGTTATTGAAATGCTTGGTATGTGTGGGATCTGACTATCTAGTTGTTTATCCTTAGTAGCCTCTCTTACCGGGAAATGTCTCCTAGTGTTTCCACTGAGCCATGGTAGCTTGCTACTGCTCCGGAACACTTAGGCTGGCCGGCATGTGTCCTTCTTCGTTCCTGTGTCTATCCTTTCAGGGAAATGTCACGCGATGAATACCGGAGTCCTGTTAGCCCGCTACAGCCCGGTTCACCGGAGTCCTGCTAGCCCAGTGCTACAGCCTGGATTCACTCGCTGATGACCGACACGTTTGATGCTGGGTCATGGATGCCTGTCCCTGTAAGTTTGTGCCACTTTGGGTTTACGACTAGCCATGTCAGCCCGGATTCTTTGTCATATGGATGCTAGCGACACTATCATATACGTGAGCCAAAAGGCGCAAACGGTCCCGGGCCAGGTAAGGTGGCACCCGTGGGAATACCGTGCGTGAGGCCTCAAAGTGATTTGATGTGTTACATGCTAGATCGGTGTGGCATTGAGTCGGGGTCCTGACAGCGTTGGTATCAGAGCTTGACTGCCTGTAGGATTACCAAGCCAAACTGGTCGAAGTTGAGTCTAGAAATTCTTTGGTTATATAAGGGAATTGATTGTGGGATGGAACATAAGGCTCTTTTTACTCCTTATACCTTATGCCCTTCTGATCTGAGTCATCTTATCTTTCCTACGGGGATTAAGAACTAGGCTTTCTCTTCTTTCTATCAGGATCACGTGTTACTAATCCGTAGACTTATAAGATTGTTGGATTTAAGCTTGAGTTCAGTTCCTACTACTTCCGTATGTTAATTGTTGATCTCGAAACCTTGATATTGTGCTTTTGAGTGGTTATGCCACCATTTTTGTGAATGTCTTAAATCTTTTCTGAGCATTTACAGCCGTTATGCTGTCCGAGTCATCTCAGGTCTCTAAACAGTCTGATGCACTTGCAAATTCCTTCCTCCCGTTTTAATGTTCCTTTGGGCCAGATTAACCACACTAATCAGTGAGTTGAGGTACTCTGTTATCTTGACATATATGTTGGAGATATTATTATGACCCTAGGTGTCTCAGGGGATCATCTAGTAGTCTAGCCATGTTTTGTGTCCCAGTGTGATGATTCTGGCTTTTATTCTCGAAAGCATCCCGTGATGCCACTTAGTAGTAGGTATTCTACTCCTTGGGTTTTGAACCCGAGATTCACCCTACTTACTTCATGTTGATAGTAATTGCTAGCTCCCTTAGGTTATTAGTAACCTTTGCGATAGTCCTTGGAGTCCGTGGTATCTTCTTCTTCCAAATACCATGAACTACTTATGGCAGAAGTTCCTCGTTGAACTGAACGATCACAACCAGAGTGCTCTTGATGAGTTCTCCATTATATATTGTGGCTCTGCCAGTTCTACCTTTCTGCATGGGTTATCCGGAAGAAATATGTTGAACTTCGTTCGACATGCTAAACCATGCATCCACAACTCAGAAAATCGTATGTTCCTTTGAGTTGTCCATCTTTAGTTGTTTTCTGGCCCTTGTATATCAATTGATATTCAGGAGTAGTTATGCATCCGTGTTCATCGTTGCCACTACTCTTGTGGTCTGTCAAGCCACTCCATTCAGGATGAATAGGGGAAACAAACTCCAGAACCTCATCCATATCTAGGATTGGGTCAAAGCAATTGCATTCCGCAGATCACGTTGCAATCCAGCTTCTGGTCTGTTCTACCTTGAAGTATTACTATCTTTATATCAGGAATGTCATGGGAATTGCACACCATCTTATAAATTCTTGACGCAGTAATACTTCTTATCATCATTGATAATTTCTCGGTTTCCGTGTCATTATAACCGGAATACCGACAAATGAATTGTGATGTGTGAAATCAATACTCCTAGCCACCTTGTTGCTTGGTAGTTAAAGGACAATAATTTCATTCTTAGCGTGTTGGTTTTTGAATCATCCTTCTAAGACTGATCGTGCTACCTAGTCCTTATTTCGGTGCACCCTTCGATTGATGAGTTAGGATCTTGTCAAGTCCTCACTCATTTTGTCATATCGTCTTGCCCTCAAAAGCGAGATTGTTCTCGAGCTTAGTAACATATCGGTGGCTCGTGATTTTCCGAATATCTTCTCGGAAGTATTACCAGGTTGTCACCTGACTTCTATGTTGAGCTCGTGATCAAGTTGGTTTCTTGTGAACCACCCTCTCTCCAAGATCGGTGTTAGATATCCCTGAGCTAGTTGGTTAAGCTAGACAACAACTTGGAGAGTTGGAAGATAAAAGCTTGCCTGACTTAGTTCGTTCCAAAGGGATATTCTTGTGTAGTGTGTGTTGAAGAAAGATGATATCTTCATTGATTGGTCCCTGTGATCAGTTGCTGGACCTATTGTCTCATCAATCCTTTGATTTGAGTGTGGGCTATCGTCAAATCAAATCAGTACCAACGATGTTTGTAATGTTGTTTTACTCGTGGTTTTTTTTCCTCGAGCATACACCATTATGTTCTTTGGGTCTGACCAATTCTATCACCTGTTCACATAATTAGGGAATTCCATCTTCATGGGAATCTGGATGAATTGTTGTTGAGCCCATCGACAACATCCTTGTCTTCTCCATAATTTTGCTGAACATTAAGCTAGTGTTGGAACCTTTTGAAAGCATTTGTTCATGCTAGCTCATGAAGCATATGTTCGGATGTAAGGAGAGACTTCCTCTAGTTCATGTGCATTGGATGCAAGTTGCCGCCGTGGACTCGAGAAAGTCAATGTTGTTTCCTTTGGAATCATCCCAAATTAGTCATGCATACGTGCGAAGTATTCTGTGGTTCGGAGACTTGCAACCTCCATTCCATATGTATATCCTAGCACACCAAGCCACTGATTGATTTGTTCACGGAAAAGGAGTTGATGTGCTAATCCTAGGTCATGCACAAGACTTCAATATCCTCGATTATGGTTCCCCACCTGAACTCGGTAGTGTTTTATTGTAAGACTACCATGTGATAATGTTTGTCTAGGACAGCGTGTTCACATGTTTGTAGCAGAACCAGCTCATGTTTTGGAGCTTGCTATCACAGTTCGTCCCTCGAGAATCTCGCAACGTCATCTCGTCGATTTGTGTTGCAAACTTTCATTTTTCTTTCTAGACTTGGTGAGTCTGGAACATCCTGACACCAACCAGATCTGAATCTCAGGCAGATATGATGGTTGGAACATTTCCCCAAGAACTATAATATTGGTCCCTCGATAACTGGTAAAGTGGATGTCGTGGCCAGCACCACCCAGCCGAAAGACCTATTATTATAGTATCTTGATCGAAGAAGTTGTCCACCTCCCCATAAGGATTTCGCAGGATTTACCTCCGTAGTTATTCCTTATGGATTCTTGTGCTCCCGAAGTCCGACCTTTTACTTGATGTTCTAGATATCAAACCATTTCAATGAATGGGATATGCTAGCACATCAAGGAGAACATTAGGAGTGGAGTGCTAAATGTCTCTCGGTCGATCGTCCAGATTTTGTCTCCGTGGCCTCGCTAGGGTGAAATCTGAGTTGATGTTATCTTCCTATGCATCTGCATCGTCCATCGTTGTTCATCATGGTGGTATGTTGTGTTGCCAGGATCCTTGACACGGATGTTGGTAAAACCTTGATGAATATGGAAATGCTCAAGTTCTTGAGAGCACGCACAAGCGCTAGGTGTTATCATCGGCACTAACTGGGATTCCTCTCGGTTTCCTCGGCAATGCTATGACCTTTTCAAACAGTGAATCCACTCTCTATTGTTGGGTTCTTTCCCAGTTACCAGAATCATTCCCAGCATTTGCATTATGTTCCCAGCTTGCACCGCCAATGTGCCATTCTACCATGGGTCTCTTCCATTTCCGGTGGTAAGCAAATTCATCCATTACGTTGTCTTCAACAAGGTAATCCACATCATCCAAGTCCGAGTATTGCATTCTACCGACCCCCTCCAAACGATCGCTCGATAATTGCCTTAGGCTGGTTTAAAGAGTTTCAATGATCTCTGAATCAAAGGTAATTCTTTTTGCCACTTAAGGGGATATATCTACGAGTCACCATCCCTAAGATGCCTCGTTGTGGTATCATGGCAACTCAACTCCTCGCTACGTTGACAATCAATTACCACCTTCTTAAGCCTGAAATTGTTGTCTACCTAGTGAACCTTCGTCATCTGCTTCACTCCATTCCCATGGATGTATGTTTAGTGTCTCAGCTCGAGAGAGGTTGCTATGTCTCATTCCGTGAGTTAATCCTGAGTTGTTCGATCTTCGAGAAGATCGACCCTTCTAGAGTCTCCTTCTTCTCTCCATGTCATGTTGGCAGGATTTCTCAGAGCAAGACTTCGAGACAATGATGGTGATCGAATCAACGTTCATTCAAAGTGCAACCTGGATCGTGAAGATTATACTAGTTTGCGTTTCCCCTTCGTCTTACCCTACACTTGAATCTCGGATCGAGATTCTTGTTTAGTGGGGGTGAGTTGTCACATCCCTAGTTCTGGCCTGACCTATGCTTGCTTCCACCTATGCATCATGTTTAAATTTTGAAACTTGAACTGAGGAAATTTGGAAGCCTCAAAACCCTAAATAAAAGAAGGGCAAAAACCCTAAAATCTCATTCATTGTTCCAAAATGCTCTCTTAGATGTTTAATATTTTTGGCAAGGGTTTTGATCCAAACCAAAAATAATGGACATTTTAAAAGGATTTATTTTTGGGACTTTGAATTTAAATCATTAGCTATTTGAATTTGAATTATATTCAAATAACTAGAATATAATTTCAAATACCCCTGAAATATTTTATGAGCTTTTGGAAAAGTCCATCTAGCAAAATAAAAATATTCAGAGGAGCTTTTGGCATTGTTTGAATTATTTTAAATTCAAAACAGTGGCAAAACGAAATTAAATAAAACAAAACAGAAGAAAAAAATAAAACAGAGCAGAGAAAACCTTACCTGACGCAGCCCACCTGGCAGCCCGCTGGCCGGCCCAGCACTGTGCTGGCCCGTGCCAGCCACCTGCTTCCTCCCGCCAGAGCAGGCAGGCAGCTGCCTGTCGGCCGCGCGCGCCGCCGTGCGCCACCTCCTGCTTCCCCGGCCCTCCTAGACGATGCCACGGAGACACCCAGAGCCTCCCCTCGTTCTCCGCTCTCCCCTGGACCACCCCCCCTCCGCTGGCTCTCTCTTCCCTCTCTTCCCTGTGAGCCCCGAGCGCAGCCGTCGCCGCCGTTCGCCATAGCCGCGGCCACTGGCCACCCCACGCAATCCCGACGAGCCCAGAAGCTCCGCCACGTTGTCTTCTTCATCTTCGATGAGCCATGCAAGCCGGGAGGGCCTGGAACATCGCCATCGCCGTCGTCTTCCACCTCGGGCTCCGACCACCGCCGCCGTTGATTCGCCGTCTCCACCGCCTCCCCGAGCACGCCGACCTTCTCTTCGAACTCACCGTGAGCCCCTGTCCATTTCCCCTCTCTCCCCGTGCCCGTCTGCGCCTTCTAACCACCCTGGCTGTCGGAGCCGACAGTTCCTCGCCGCCGGCGATGACGCAGACGAGGCTAGAGCCACCGTAGCTAACTCCCGAGCACGGCAACGTGCTCAGCACTCTTCCAGGAGCCGGGCACGCCCACCCGTGCGACCTGCCGTGCCCCCCTAGCGCCAACCCCGACCTCGCCGTGCTCCGGCCGCCGCCCCGCTCGCCGCCGCCGCCAAATCCGACCTCCCCAGCACGAACGGATGCCACGATTCGATGCGCGCACACACCAGCTACGCGTAGAGCCCCTCAGTCGCCGTTTTGGTCGCCGGAGGAGGAATTCCGACCCCCTCCGCCGTCTCGGGCTTCACCGGCGACGAGCCGTGGACCAAGTCCGGTGGGTTTGACCCCAGCTGGACGCCCCTGACTAAATGACAGGTGGGGCCCAGCCTTGTTAGTTAATTAGGATTAGTACTAATTAAATTAGTTAAACTAATTACCCCTGCTGACACTGACAGTGGGCCCTGTGGCTATTAACCTGATTAGTTAGAGTTAATTAACTCTGTTAGTCACCTAAGTCACTGACCAGTGGGCCCCACTGGTCAGGTTTGACCCGGACCGGCCCCTGTTGACTTGCTGACGTCATGCCAACGTCATGCTGACGCAATAATGTTTTCTGGATTTAATTTAATTCTGAAATTCCAGAAAATTGTATAAACTTCAATAAATCATAGAAAATTAACCGTAACTCCAAATTAAATGTTTTATATATGAAAAATTATCAGAAAAATTCAAGGAATCCATCTGTACCATTTCCATGCATGTTAGAACAACTTATCACTACTGTTTAGGTCAAATGAAGTGAATGGCATTTAAATAATCACATATGGGGTTTGAATTTGAATCTTGTATTCAAACCAACCCCATTTAACTTGTTGCCAGATGCATTAGCCCAAAACACATTCATTTTGCCATGTCATGATCATGCATCATATTGTGCATTGCATTGATTGTGTTTCTTCTGTGTTTGCCGGTGTTGTTCCCCCTCGGTAGACGTTGTACCGACGATGTGATCGTTGACACTGATGAAGACTCAATGTTATCTTCAGAAGTGCCAGGCAAGCAAAACCCCCTTGTTCATTTCGATACAATCCCACTCTCTCGCTCCTGCTCTCTTTTACTGCATTAGGACAACACCGATTCAACTCTTACATGCTGCGGTAGCTGAACCCCCTTATCCTTTGCATGACCTGTCATTGCCACAGTAAATAGATGAAACCCACTAGCATGAGTAGGAGTTGTTTGAGCCCTGATGTGCCTACTCATTTATGCTTGTTTGTCATGCCTGCTATTGCTTAGAGTTGAGTCAGTCTGATTCATCGGGGATGAATCAGAGGCGTGTGAACATGTCCTACTGTGTGTGAGCTAAGTGTGTGAACACGATTTGGTAAAGGTAGCGGTGAGAGGCCATGTAGGAGTACATGGTGGGTTGTCTCATTGCAGCCGTCCTCAGCAACTGAGTTCTGTGTTTGTGATCCATGACCAGCTACTACCACACATTGGAATGCTTAAGTGCCCCTCTCGACTTATTAATCAACTTGATCTCTGTCCAGGAGTTGCAACTAGTTTCTGGTGTTTGTAGGTAGTGTTAGTAGTCTACCAAGTGGCACCCGGTACAGGTGGGCTTGGGAAAGACTAGGCACAGTGGCCCAGTGTACCAAGTAGCACCCGGATGGTGGGCTTGGGAACCCTGCTCACATCGTTTGGGGCCGTAAGCGACACCCCGGCCGGATCTCCTTGCGGATGGAACCTGAATAGGCGATAAACCTGGACTAGAGACTTGTTCGGTTAGTCAGGTCGTGGCCGACTCCCTCGCCCGGCTTCCGCTTGAAGGTTGCTGAGGTACATGACGTGTACAGGGCGGTAAGTGGCGAGAGCGTGTGTGAAGAAGTACACCCCTGCAGGGTTAACATCATCTATTCGAATAGCCGGATTCCTCGGATATGGAAACGTGGACCCCTTGCATAGTTCATAGACAAGTGTAAGTGGATACTCTAAAATACGCAAGATAAGCGTGAGTGCTATGGATGGCGTTCTCGTAGGGAGACGGGAGCGGATCCATAGTGGTGTATTGATTTGGTGAATATGTGGACTCGTGTGCGCCACCTCAAAAGAGTTACTTGCAGTCGTAGTTCAGGTTAGCCACCGAGTCAAAGCTGGCTTGCTGCAGTCAAACTCCACCACCCCCTTTGTTGATAATGATGCATATGTAGATAGATCTGATGTAAGTCTTGCTGGGTACATTTGTACTCACGTTGCTTAATTTATGTTTTTGCAGAGAGACTTCAGTCTCACTAGTAGTTCCACGTGGACTTCGACGTTTAGCTTGTTACCTCAGCTACGATCTTGTGCCCTCGGCAGGATCTGATAGATAGTCAGGCTTTCAAGCCTTTTTCATTTATAGATGTCTGTACTCAGACATGATAGCTTCCGCTTGTGCTTTGATTTGTATGCTCTGATTGTTGGGTCATGAGACCCATGTTTGTAATATCTCGCTCCTCGGAGCCTATTGAATAATTACTTGAGTCATAGAGTCATGTTGTGATGCCATGTTGTATTTGCACATATCGAGCATATTGTGTGTATGTTATTGAAATGCTTGGTATGTGTGGGATCTGACTATCTAGTTGTTTATCCTTAGTAGCCTCTCTTACCGGGAAATGTCTCCTAGTGTTTCCACTGAGCCATGGTAGCTTGCTACTGCTCCGGAACACTTAGGCTGGCCGGCATGTGTCCTTCTTCGTTCCTGTGTCTGTCCTTTCGGGGAAATGTCACGCGATGAATACCGGAGTCCTGTTAGCCCGCTACAGCCCGGTTCACCGGAGTCCTGCTAGCCCAGTGCTACAGCCTGGATTCACTCGCTGATGACCGACACGTTCGATGCTAGGTCATGGATGCCTGTCCCTGTAAGTTTGTGCCACTTTGGGTTTACGACTAGCCATGTCAGCCCGGATTCTTTGTCATATGGATGCTAGCGACACTATCATATATGTGAGCCAAAAGGCGCAAACGGTCCCGGGCCAGGTAAGGTGGCACCCGTGGGAATACCGTGCGTGAGGCCGCAAAGTGATTTGATGTGTTACATGCTAGATCGGTGTGGCATTGAGTCGGGGTCCTGACAGCGTTGGTATCAGAGCTTGACTGCCTGTAGGATTACCAAGCCAAACTGGTCGAAGTTGAGTCTAGAAATTCTTTAGTTATATAAGGGAATTGATTGTGGGATGGAACGTAAGGCTCTTTTTACTCCTTATACCTTATGCCCTTCTAATCTGAGTCATCTTATCTTTCCTACGGGGATTAAGAACTAGGCTTTCTCTTCTTTCTATCAGGATCACGTGTTACTAATCCGTAGACTTATAAGATTGTTGGATTTAAGCTTGAGTTCAGTTCCTACTACTTCCGTATGTTAATTGTTGATCTCGAAACCTTGATATTGTGCTTTTGAGTGGTTATGCCACCATTTTTGTTAATGTCTCAAATCTTTTCTGAGCATTTACAGCCGTTATGCTGTCCGAGTCTCTCAGGTCTCTAAACAGTCTGATGCACTTGCAAATTCCTTCCTCCTGTTTCAATGTTCCTTTGGGCCAGATTAACCACACTAATCAGTGAGTTGAGGTACTCTGTTATCTTGACATATATGTTGGAGATATTATTATGACCCTAGGTGTCTCAGGGGATCATCTAGTAGTCTAGCCATGTTTTGTGTCCCAGTGTGATGATTCTGGCTTTTATTCTCGAAAGCATCCCGTGATGCCACTTAGTAGTAGGTATTCTACTCCTTGGGTTTTGAACCCGAGATTCACCCTACTTACTTCATGTTGATAGTAATTGCTAGCTCCCTTAGGTTATTAGTAACCTTTGCGATAGCCCTTGAAGTCTGCGGTATCTTCTTCTTCCAAATACCATGAACTACTTATGGCAGAAGTTCCTCGTTGAACTGAACGATCACAACCAGAGTGCTCTTGATGAGTTCTCCATTATATATTGTGGCTCTGCCAGTTCTACCTTTCTGCATGGGTTATCCGGAAGAAATATGTTGAACTTCGTTCGACATGCTAAACCATGCATCCACAACTCATAAAATCGTATGTTCCTTTGAGTTATCCATCTTTAGTTGTTTTCTGGCCCTTGTATATCAATTGATATTCAGGAGTAGTTATGCATCCGCGTTCATCGTTGCCACTACTCTTGTGGTCTGTCAAGCCACTCCATTCAGGATGAATAGGGGAAACAAACTCCAGAACCTCATCCATATCTAGGATTGGGTCAAAGCAATTGCATTCCACAGATCAAGTTGCAATCCAGCTTCTGGTCTGTTCTACCTTGAAGTATTACCATCTTTATATCAGGAATGTCATGGGAATTGCACACCATCTTATAAATTCTTGACGCAGTAATACTTCTTATCATCATTGATAATTTCTCGGTTTCCGTGTCATTATAACCGGAATACCGACAAATGAATTGTGATGTGTGAAATCAATACTCCTAGCCACCTTGTTGCTTGGTAGTTAAAGGACAATAATTTCATTCTTAGCGTGTTGGTTTTTGAATCATCCTTCTAAGACTGATCGTGCTACCTAGTCCTTATTTCGGTGCACCCTTCGATTGATGAGTTAGGATCTTGTCAAGTCCTCACTCATTTGGTCATATCGTCTTGCCCTCAAAAGCGAGATTGTTCTCGAGCTTAGTAACATATCGGTGGCTCGTGATTTTCCGAATATCTTCTCGGAAGTATTACCAGGTTGTCACCTGACCGCTATGTTGAGCTTGTGATCAAGTTGGTTTCTTGTGAACCACCCTCTCTCCAAGATCGGTGTTAGATATCCCTGAGCTAGTTGGTTAAGCTAGACAACAACTTGGAGAGTTGGAAGATAAAAGCTTGCCTGACTTAGTTCATTCCAAAGGGATATTCTTGTGTAGTGTGTGTTGAAGAAAGATGATATCTTCATGGATTGGTCCCTGTGATCAGTTGCTGGACCTATTGTCTCATCAATCCTTTGATTTGAGTGTGGGCTATCGTCAAATCAAATCAGTACCAACGATGTTTGTAATGTTGTTTTACTCGTGGTTTTTTTTCCTCGAGCATACACCATTATGTTCTTTGGGTCTGACCAATGCTATCACCTGTTCACATAATTAGGGAATTCCATCTTCATGGGAATCTGGATGAATTGTTGTTGAGCCCATCGACAACATCCTTGTCTTCTCCATAATTTTGCTGAACATTAAGCTAGTGTTGGAACCTTTTGAAAGCATTTGTTCATGCTAGCTCATGAAGCATATGTTCGGATGTAAGGAGAGACTTCCTCTAGTTCATGTGCATTGGATGCAAGTTGCCGCCGTGGACTCGAGAAAGTCAATGTTGTTTCCTTTGGTCACAAAATGCAGAGATTTTTGCAAAAGAATGATTCAAAAACTTAGTTTTAGTTTCCACAGAAAGCATTTCGGATCTACCGACTTTCAAACCCGGTGATACCGAAGCAGTTTTGGAACCTAAACTAGTGAACTCGGTCAGACCGAGTCACAGTTTGGTGGCACCGAGACTGCTAGGGTTTCACAAAGTTCTAAAATCGATCACACTGATTTGTAATTCTCGGTCAGACCGAGAGTTACTAGTGCAATGGCGTTAGCCAAATTGGTGGGACCGGGTTTTTCAACTCGGTGGGTCCGAGATGGTTTCGGCGAAAACCTAACCCTAAATTCTTAAATCACATCTATTCTAAGGATCATATTGACTGGATAGGAGTGTTTCAATCGTGGCAAGATACATGATGAACACTATGTGCTAGGAATTAGACGAAGATAGCACTGTGATCGAGTCCATACCCTAGCTCGGTGATAAACTCGCTAGGGGGCAACGGTGAAGGTGAAATCCGTTGACGGCGGCAGAGACCAGCGACAGGAGGCGGCTGGCGATGAGGAGATGATCCGGAGACCCTGGAGGCAGAGTGAGCAATGCGCGGGCGAAGGGGTTTGGAGGAATTTCCAAAAATTTTCCCGTGACTATATATAGCCCGACCCTGTTGGTGTGACCGAGTGGAACGACTCGGTGGCACCGAGATACATAACTGCAAGCAGTTGCTGCAACTCGGTGTGACCGAAAAGTTAAAATCGGTTGCACTGAGATTGGAAACCTAGATCGACTTAGTGATCTCGGTGGGACCGAAATGGAGGAATCGGTCAGACCGAGAATCACAAAGAAGTTTTGGAAGTTTAAGTCTCTGACGAATCGGGGACTCCGAGTGCTCCTCACACAGAGTGGTTTGAATCTGACTTGATTAAATTTTGTGATGTAGCATGAATAGAGTTTGAGACGAGAAAAGCATAGATAGCTAGAGAAGGTTCTTAGGCATTCTTGTCCATCCACTTGGCCAAAGAAATAGAAACCAATCAATTAAAACAACAAGTGGATGTCCTCGAATGATTAAAATATGCAACCAACATGCTCACACAATAAAATGACAAATGAAATATGTGGCAAAGCATGCACAACCAAATCTAGCATCTATCAAACAATTGGCGACGACTAGGTCCTCTATATATGAGTATATTGACTTAGGAGTCAAATGAGAACATTTGATCATAGGTCATACTCATCGTTTAAGCTCAAGTGGGGTTACCACTTTTACATAATGCATTGATGTGTTCACACCATTAGAGTTGCTTTGACTCAATTCTTAGAGTTAATCTCCCCCTAGATGTGAGATCCCCTTTTAGAGGAATGAACTAACCTCGGGTTTTGTCGATGATGACTTCATGTAGGTGTTGAAGATGTGAATGCTCAATGTTTATGTAGATCATTTGGAGCAATCCTTTGGAGTGAGTTGCACTTTCAACATACCTACATGGGTTAGTCCCACAAGGAACAAACAAGAATATCCATAGACATAGAGTGATGCACACACAAGATGATGTCCATGAAATCATTAGGTTACCTTGTCCCTTCCCTTACCAACATGAGGGTTTGTGACTCCTTGAACTAGTGCAAGATGTGGAAGTTGATTGCACTTGTTCTTTCCATAATGATATGAGTGAAGAATGTTGGCGGAGTCACCCTCAAGAACTCTCTAGTTCTTGTTCTTCAGGATCCACATCATCTTGATGGGAATCCTTGGAGTTGTAGTTGTACTTGATGAAGTAGAACTTGACGTAGTCTTGGGAACCCACTTGACCAAGGCCTTGGGTGCTTCTTCAAATGCATCAATCTCCTCTTGAAGCTTGTCCTTGCCTTTGTTCTTGTGGTCTTGTGGTGGAAGATCATCTTGCGTTTGTGTTCCCTTGAAGGAAGTAGGTTCATACTTCTCTTGTTGAGGAACAAACTTTGTCTTGGGGTATTGATGTTCTTCCCACTCAACTCCATTGGCATTGAACTTTCGTTCAAAACCAACACCTTGATTCTTCCGGTGCCTTCCTTGCTTGCGTACAATTTCCTCGAATTGCTTACTCCCGGCAAGACTCTTGTATACACCTTTCTCTATAATTCCCTTCAATAAGCTATTTTCTTGCTCAAGTGTAACTTGGCTAAGAGAATCATTAGTGGAATCAAGTGAGCTACTAGAAGCAACAATATTTAATTTAGCATAATCATTGTTACTACTAGAGGAAGAATCTTTCTTGTTCTTGTTACTAGACTTGACTTGAGGCATCTAAGTGGATAAGAGTAAACACTTGGCAATATAAGAAGAACTTTTCTTGCGAAGATCATCATTGATTGCCTTTAAGAACTCATGCTCTTGCTCAAGATTGGGCTTTTCAAAGCGTAACTTCTCATGAGCCCTTAAAAGTTCTCGATGATTCTCGAAGATAGTTTCATGAGCTAACTTAAGAGTGTTTAGTTCTTTAGTTAGAAGCTCAATCTTCTCCTTATCATTGTCATTCGTTTTATCTTGTTTAGCATGATTAATTGATGTTCCATCATAGTATTCATCACTAGAGTTGTCAACAAGTAAATCATCATCACCTAGCAAGTCATCTTCATCACTATTGAAATCAACATACTTGGGATGTGTTACCTTTGGACCTTTGGCCATGAAGCATATTCCAATTCCTTCATTTGGTGAGTCAAATATGACGTAGGAGTTGGTTGACACAAGTGCTAGACCGGCAACACCTTCATCTTGAGTATATTCGGAGTCGGAGTGATCGCTTCTCTCGGAGTGATGGTCGGAGTCGGAGCCGGATACCCATTCACCAACATGAGCTTGATGTCTTCATTTTGTGTAGCTCCTTGATGACTTGTCCTTCCTTTTTGAATCCTTGCTTCTCCGTGAGGGTCTTCGTTCATAACGATCATCTCTACTCCTTCTCTCTCTTGGTGGTGATTCTTCTCTTCTACTTCTTCTCTTAGGAGAATCTTCTCTTCTTTTGTGGGGTGTCGTACACTCATTGGAATAGTGTCCGGGTCTTCCACAATTGTAGCAATTGTGCTCTCGACTAGAAGATCTTTTGTCATTGTATGACCTTGACTTGGAGCTTATTTCTTTGCTTCTACTCTTGTAGAATTTGTTGAAGTTCTTCACCATTAAGCTCAATTATTCATTGAAGGTTTGTTTCTCACTTGATGATGTGGGGGCTTCACATGAGGCTTTGTAAGCACCACTGACTTGTTGTGAAGTTCTTCCTTATCCTTAAGTGACATCTCATGAGCAACAATTCTTCCAATGACTTCTGTTGGCTTGAGATCTTTGTAGTTTGGCATCATTTGGATCAATGTGCACACGGTATCATACTTTCGATCCAATGCTCTTAGGATCTTCTTGATGATGAATCTGTCGGTCATCTCTTCACTCCCTAAGCCGGCAATCTCATTTGTGATAAGAGCAAGCCTAGAGTACATTTCAGCGACACCTTCACCATTCTTCATTTTGAACTTGTCAAGCTGACTTTGGAGCACATCCAACTTGGATTCCTTGACGGAGTCGGTACCTTCATGCATATCAATCAAAGTCTCCCAAATTTCCTTTGCATTCTCAAGACGGCTGATTATGTTGAATTCTTCGGGGCACAATCCGTTGAAGATGATATCACAAGCTTGAGCGTTGTATTGCAGCATCTTCAATTCTTCCGCATTAGCTTCACTGTTCGGCTCTCTCCCATCAAAGAATTCACCTTGCAAACCAGTACAAATAATAGCCCAAACGGTGGGGTTATGTCTGAGAATATTCATTTTCATCTTATGTTTCCAACTAGCAAAATTAGTGCCATCAAAGTAAGGACCTCTACGGTGATAATTTCCCTCGCTAGACGCCATACTCTCCTAGGTTGTGAAACCAAGGCTATGACCACCAAAAGCTATGGTAATCAAAGCAAATGGAGACCAAGGCTCTGATACCACTTGTAGGACCTTGAAGTATGTCTAGAGGGGGGGTGATTAGACTACTTGACCAATTAAAAACTTAACCTTTTCCCAATTTTAGAGTTTGGCAGATATTAGCAATCTTTGGACAAGTCAAGCAATCATCACTCAAATCAAGCAAGCATGCAAAGAGTATATAGGCAGCGGAAATTAAAGCATGCAACTTGCAAGAAAGTAAAGGGAAGGGTTTGGAGGATTCAAACGCAGTTGGAGACACGGATGTTTTTGGCGTGGTTCCGATAGGTGGTGCTATCGTACATCCACGTTGATGGAGACTTCAACCCACGAAGGGTAACGGCTACGTGAGTCCACGGAGGGCTCCACCCAAGAAGGGTCCACGAAGAAGCAACCTTGTCTATCCCACCATGGCCGTCGCCCACGAAGGACTTGCCTCACTAGCGGTAGATCTTCATGAAGTAGGCGATCTCCTTGCCCTTACAAACTCCTTGGTTCAACTCCACAATCTTGTCGGAGGCTTCCAAGTGACACCTAGCCAATCTAGAAGACACCACTCTCCAAGAAGTAACAAATGGTGCGTTGATGATGAACCCCTTTCTCTTGTGCTTCAAATGATAGTCTCCCCAACACTCAACTCTCTCTCATAGGATTTGGATCTGGTGGAAAGAAGATTTGAGTGGAAAGCAACTTGGGGAAGGCTAGAGATCAAGATTCATATGGTAGGAATGGAATATCTTGGCCTCAACACATGAGTAGGTAGTTCTCTCTCAGAACTGGTAAGTTGGAAGTGTAGGTTTGTTCTGATGGCTCTCTCCACGAATGAAGAGGAGGTGGAGGGGTATATATAGCCTCCACACAAAATCTAACCGTTACACACAATTTACCAATCTCGGTGGGACCGAATCAACAAACTCGTTTAGACCGATTTAGTAAACCTAGTGACCGTTAGGATTTTCGATGGGACCGACATGCAACTCGGTAGGACCGATATGGTTAGGGTTAGTGCATAACTTAATCTCGGTGAGACCGATTACACAATCTCGGTGAGACCGATTTTGGTAATTAGCTAACCAGAGAGTTGGTCAGGTAAACTCGGTGGGACCGATGTGCTCTTTTCGGTGAGACCGAAATGTTACAAAAGGGAAACAGAGAGTTTACATTGCAATCTCGGTGGGACAGATCGCTCACTTCGGTTAGACCGAAACGTTACGAAGGGAAACAGAGAGATTACAATCCCATCTTGGTGAGACCGAGATCCCTATTGGTGAGACCGATTTGCCTAGGGCTTGTGGCAGTGGCTATGACATCTGAACTCGGTGGCGCCGGATAGAAAGAATCGGTGTGAATGATTTTGGCTTTAGGTTTAGGTCATATGAGGATGTGAGAAAGTAGTTGAGGGTATTTGGAGCATATCACTAAGCACTTGAAGCAAGAGGCTCATTAAGCAACACCTCATCCCTCCTTGATAGTATTGGCTTTTCCTATAGACTCAATGTGATCTTGGATCACTAAAATGTAAAATGAAGAGTCTTGAGCTTTTGAGCTTGAGCCAATCCTTTGTCCTTGATATTTTGAGGGGTCCACTTTCATCATCCATGCCATGCCATTCATTGAGCTTTCCTGAAAGAATAGTCTTAGAATAGCATTAGCTCAATGAGCTATATGTTGTTATGAATTACCAAAACCACCTAGGGATAGTTGCACTTTCAGTTTTGCGGTCTCAGAAAGGGCTAGGGAGATACCATCTTGTTATATCATATTATGATTGTTTTGAGAAAGTGTTGTCATCCGAGTTTTATTATTATCGCTCGCTAGTTGATTATGCCATTGATATGAGTAAACATGAGACCTAAGTGTTATTGTGAATATGGTTAGTTTATAATCTTTGCTAAAAACTTGAATGCTAGCTTTACATATTTGCAACAACAAGAGCAAACAGAGTTTGTAAAAGTTTTTCTTTATCACTTTCAGTTTATCAACAAAATTGCTTGAGGACAAGCAAAGGTTTAAGCTTGGGGGAGTTGATACGTCTCCGTCGTATCTACTTTTCCAAACACTTTTGCCCTTGTTTTGGACTAAAACTTGCATGATTTGAATGGAACTAACCCAGACTGACGCTGTTTTCAGCAGAACTGCCATGGTGTTATTTTTGTGCAAAAATAAAAGTTCTCGGAATGACCTGAAAATCCACGGAGCAACTTTTTGGAATTAATAAAAAATACTAGCAAAAAATCGGCACCAGGGGGCCCACACCCTGTCCATGAGGGTGGGAGCGTGCCCCCTGCCTCGTGGGCCCCATGAAGCTCCATCGAACTGAACTCCAACTCCATATATTCACGTTCAGGGAGAAAAAAATAAGAGAGAAGGATTCATCGTGTTTTACGATACAGAGCCGCCGCCAAGCCCTAAAGTCTCTCGGGAGGGCTGGTCTGGAGTCCGATCGGGGCTCCGGAGAAGGGAATCCGTCGCCATCGTCATCATCAACCATCCTCCATCACCAATTTCATGATGCTCATCGCCGTGCGTGACTAATTCCATCGTAGGCTTGCTGGACGGTGATGGGTTGGATGAGATTTACCATGTAATCAAGTTAGTTTTGTTAGGGTTTGATCCCTACTATCCACTATGTTCTGAGATTGATGTTGCTATGACTTTGCTATGCTTAATGCTTGCCACTAGGGCCCGAGTGCCATGATTTCATATCTGAACCCATTATGTTTCCATGAATATATGTGAGTTCTTGATCCTATTTTGCAAGTCTATAGTCACGTATTATGTGTTATGATCCGTTAACCCCGAAGTGACAATAATCGGGATACTTACCGGTGATGACCGTAGTTTGAGGAGTTCATGTATTCACTAAGTGTTAATGCTTTGGTCCGGTACTCTATTAAAAGGAGGCCTTAATATCCCTTAGTTTCCAATAGGACCCCGCTGCCATGGGAGGGTAGGACAAAAGATGTCATGCAAGTTCTTTTCCATAAGCACGTATGACTATATTCAGAATAGATGCCTACATTACATTGATGAATTGGAGCTAGTTCTATGTCACCCTATGTTATAACTATTACATGAGGAATCGCATCCGACATAATTATCCATCACTGATCCAATGCCTACGAGCTTTTCACATATTGTTCTTTGCTTAGTTACTTTACCGTTGTTGCTGTTACAATTACTACAAAACTGCTACTGTTACTTTTGCTACTATTACCATTACTTCCATACTACTTTGCTACTAAATACTTTGCTGTAGATACTAAGTTATCTAGGTATGGTTGAATTGACAACTCAACTGCTGATACTTGAGAATATTCGTTGGCTCCCCTTGTGTCGAATCAATAAATTTGGGTAGAATACTCTACCCTCGAAAACTGTTGTGATCCCCTATACTTGTGGTTCATCAGTCAGCAAGATGTATCTCTTACTTGTAAATTTACTCTGCAGAAGAAAGGCCTTACCAGCCCCTATCTGCCTCGCCTCGAGGATCTCCTGGTGAGCGCCCTGGGCTTCAACCCAGGCCTCCTTCACGCTTTGGAGAGCCTTGGCGAGTTCGGAGGCTTGTTTCGAAGTCTTCAGCTCCAAGGATTCACACTTATTAATGGCGTCCTTGAGGTCTTGCTCGACTTCGCCTACCCGCGCCTCATGTTTTCGGCGGGTAGTTTGCTCCGCCTCCAGCTCCTTCGCCGCTTTGTCAGCGGCCACCCTGCTCACCTCCGCCCCTTTCTTGGCTTGGGCAAGTGCGCTCTTGAGGGACTCGACCTCGGCTGCGCCAATTATGATCACACATCACAAAATTTAGTGAGTTAAATGAATAGATACACATATCACTCCTGGTATGTAAGTTCCACATAGCTTATGTTTCATCAAACCGGTTATTGACGCGATCGAACTCCTCATCGGCTAATCTAAGTTTCCGGTTAAGCTTGGAAACCTCTGCGGCTTGGGCAGCAGCCGCCAACATGGATGTCCGTCCCACACAATAGCATAGTACATTAGTATCTTGTTTTGGGATCCTCTGTCCGGATTGTTCTAATCTGGACAGAGTCTCAGGGGCTACTGTCTATACATATGTCACGCCCAATATGCGACCCTATCCAAAAGGAACTCGAAGGTCCCACCAAGGATAGACCCGCATATTGAGACGCTTTTGCAAGGTGGATATCATTACATCAACATTACATAATACATGGGGATACATACATAAGGCATACAATGCCACACGAATACAACATCACAATACATTAGAGCATCATCCGACTACGGATGAAACACAAACAGAAACTCAACGACCTCCACCCTGCTAGCCCAGGCTGCCGACCTGGAACCTATCCCCTGATCAAAGAAGAAGCAGAAGAAGAACTCAACGCAAGCAAGCATCACTGTCGCGTCATGATCTTTGCACAACCTGTACCTGCAACTGTTGTTGTATTAATCTGTGAGCCACGAGGACTCAGCAATCCCATTACCATGGGTATCAAGACTAGCAAAGCTTAAAGGGAAAGGAAGGGGTAAAGTGGTGAGGCTGCAGCAGCGACTAAGCATATATGGTGGCTAACACACGCAAATGAGAGCGAGAAGAGAGCAAGCAGAACGATCGTGAAGTTAGCAATGAACAAGAAGTGATCCTGAACTCCTACTTACGTCAAACATAACCCAGAAACCGTGTTCACTTCCCGGGCTCCGCCGAAAAGAGACCATCACGGCTACACACGTGGTTGATGCGTTTTAATTCGGATCTGGTGTCAAGTTATCTACAACCAGACATTAACAAATTCCCATCTGCCTATAACCGCAGGCACGGCTTTTGAAAGATTATACCCTGCAGGGGTGTCCCAACTTAGCCCATGACAAGCTCTCGCGATCAACGAAGGAATAGACCTTCTCCCAGGAAGTCCCGATCAGACTCGGAATCCCGGTTTACAAGACATTTCGATAATGGTAAAACAAGACCAGCAAGACCGCCCGATGCGCCGACAATCCTGATAGGAGCTGCACATATCTCGTTCTCAGGGCAACACCGGATAAGCGAAGCGTACAGGAAACAACGTAACCCAAGTTGCCAAGGGATGGCCCCGCACGGTGCTCTAGTTTGGACCAACACTTAGACAAGCATTGGCCCGGGGGGGCTGTAATAAAGATGACCCTTGGGTTAATTACTCCCAAGGGAAATATAGGTGGTGGTGAGGCAAATGGTAAAACCAAGGTTGGGCCTTGCTGGAGGAGTTTTATTCAAAGCGAACTATCAAGGGGGTCCCATAAATCACCCGACCGCGTAAGGAACGCAAAATCCAAAAACATAACACCGGTATGACGGAAACTAGGGCGGCAAGAGTGGAACAAAACACCAGGCATAAGGCCGAGCCTTCCACCCTTTACCAAGTATATAGATGCATTAATAATATAAGAGATATTGTGATATCCCAACCAAAATCCTGTCCACCATGGAGCAATCTTCAACTTCACCTGCAGCTAGCAATGCTATAAGAGGGCTGAGAAAAGCGGTAACATAGCCAAGCAATGGTTTGCATAGGAAAGGTGTCAAAGGTTAGAGACTGACATGGCAATTTGGGAGGCTTGATGAGCAAAAGATAGGTAACGCATCAAAGCGATAGAACGAAGCAACTAGCATAGCAATGATAGTAGTGAGATCCAGGGTAGCAGTCATCTTGCCTGAAATCCCGCAAGGAAGAAGAACGAGTTCATGAAGAAGACAAGCGGACGTGGTCGAACGAATCCTCACAACTCCGGAACGAAACCGAAGGCAACCCGGAAAGAATCAAACAACATGGTAAATGCACAAGCGTAAACATGGCATGATGCACAAACAAGTATGATGCATGTCCGGTTTAATGAGGCAAGGCATGGCAAAGTGCAACAAACAACACTACAATTTAAGTGGAGCTCAATATGCAACGAGTTGCATATTGACGAAACACCACATCAATTATTTAGTTATCTCTCGGTTTTGTACCCAACAATATTAAATGTTATTAAACATGGCAAGGGGTGAAGCATATGAAAAACTACCTATCTAGACCAGTTTAAATGAGGCCGGAACAACAAACAACAATTCCGGAAAATCCCCATATGCAAATTATGCATTTGGTACTGTTCTGCCCTAAACACAATTTTAATGTTGTTAAACAGCAAAACAAAGTGCACCATGTTAAACTAGGCATTTATCCACCCCATTTACATATAAAGTTTATTTAAAATGGAGCTACGGTTATTTAGTTATGAAATAAAGCATTTTAACATGGCATTTATGCAAATTAACACAAACGGCATTTTAAACATTTTAAACATGGATGAAAGTGGCATATTATTAATCTACACAATTTTCTGAGCATTTTACATTTATAAAACATTTTAATATGATGCACGGTTCATGAGTTATTAAATGTATGATGTATGAGGGGTTTTCTGCAAATTCGTTAATTCTACGGATAATGTTAAAATCGCTGGACAGGGAAAAAAATAGCAACGGGCCGAATCTAGTCAGCCGCACAAGTGCACAGGAGAGGGGGCGGGGGCTGCTCACCCTGGGCCAAGGCCCGGTCGGTTTGGAGAGGAGGAAGGGGCGCGCTGGGCCTGCTTGCTGGAGAGGAAGGCCGGCAGGGGCCGCTAGGCCGAAGCCAGGCTGCTGCGGTCAACGGGGGCAGGACCCGGTCGAGCGAGGCGCTCGCTGTTGGTGCTCGATGCAGGAAAACAGAGGATGCATTTGCAGGAAAAGCAGCCGAGCAGCGGCGACGTGTGAGCCGGCAAGGAACTCCGGCAACGGGTGGTTGACGGCGACGCGAGCGTCGGGAACGGGCAGATCCGGGCGAGGGGGTCTCAGATCTGGCGGTGCAAGGGAGCTCGGTGGCGTCTGCTGCTCGAGGAAGGACGTCCATGGCGTCGGTTCCTGGGAGCAAAAGAGAGAGAGATGAGAGACGAGAGAGGAGAGCGGCAGGGGGAGATGGAAGGCAGGGGCGCCACAACCTGCTGGTGCTCGCCGAAAGAGATGCAGACGACGGGGACGGCGGGGATCCGGTTCAGGGCGGCGGAGTCCCGTTCAGGGCGGCGGATCGAAGAGGGGCAGAGGGTGGCGCTGGAGGTCTCTGGCGAGGGTGACGGACAGGCGCAGTTTGGGCGGCGGAGCTCGTCGCGGAGGGGCGGGGCGACGAGGAGGAGGCCGCAGGTTAGGTGGTCGTGGACGAGGAGGCTGCGGACTCGGACTCCGGCGGGAAAGAAGCAGAGGGCTCGGGCTGCCGCTGCTGGCTCCTGCGGGCGCGAACGACGACGGCTGCAGGCGGCCGGATGCGTCCAGGACCAAGGGAGGAGGAGGCACGAGGCGCCAGGTTGATGTGGGAGCTCCTGGACAGGGGCTCGATGGGCGCAAGCAGGGGGATCAAGCGAGGTGGGAGGAGAAGCGAAGAGCTTGGGCACTTCTCGGTTGGGAGGATTTGGATCAGGGAGGATCCCGAGGTGGATGCGGGAGAGAGTGGCGGCGGCGGCTGGGAGGATCCCTAGAAATTAGGGATTTGGTCTCGGTTTGGACTAGTATATATAGCGGGTGGGTTAGGCTAGGGGCTATCTCATCCCTCCGATCGTAATCGTGCGGACGGAAAAATAGGCTAGGGAAGTACAAATAAGAAAATGGAGATGTTTTCGGGATGTTTGGGGATGATCTGGATCCAACGGTAACGACTGCTCGGGTCGGGTTCGGGAAGCATTCGGACGCGCGCAAGAGGGGTTTGGCAAAACGCCATGGAGAAAAGGGGTTTTGATGGGCTCAGAAAAGAGAGAGAAGAGAGCGGTCCTGTCGGAGTAATGGGCCACGGGTAGGCTAACCCGAGCCCCAGGACATTTCAAGACATCGGGGCAGGCCGCGCCCCTCAGGCCGAGTCTCGGGGCCGACTCCAAGATATGCCGAGTCCCAGGCGGCAGCTCCCAGATAAGCCGACTCCCAGGCGGCGATTTCCAGGGAGGCCGACTACGGAGAGTCGGCCCAAGACTCCTCCCTTATCCTGAAGTACGATGCGGGGCACGGTTACGGCATGGCCGTTTCCCCCTGCCTACGAAGGGCCGGCGTGGCTACAGTAAGCCGTACCGCTGGAAGATCTCCGGCGGGATACAGCACTGTTGCCATGCCTGCCCTGACCTCAGCCACAGTACGCAGTGCACTATGCCCATGATGCCAGCCTATACGACCCGAAGGCGGCGGGGCCGCCTGTCAGTGGAAGGGCCGAAGCCGGCCTGGGCGACCCGAAGACGGGCCCGTGGGAGTCGGACTCCCTGGAGTCGGCCGACTCCTCCCGGGCCCACGAGCCATTAATCAGATAAGATGGGGAATGGCGACAGTGATCGCCCGATAGACGGCGGCACTGTTGCCACGACACGATGACCGAGCCTGCGTCATCAGGAGTGCCGCTACAGTATCAAGCCTGTCCGCGGGACCCGCCAGTCGGCGGGCCCCAGAAGCCGGCGGGAAGGACGGCGGCCTGAGAGACAATGGCTGGGACCCGCGCCCAGCCAGGTTACTATTGTACCCCCGGGGGGTAGGCCTATATAAACCCCCCGGGGCACCCATGCAAAGGGTTCGACCCTAGAGAGGAAGATAGACCAGATAGCCCAGGGAGGAGAAAGCTAGCCTTGCCCTCTTCTACCTCCAGAAACAGCTCCAGGAGCACCATTTTAGTTACCTTGCCTTAGTGATCATGTGGAGACCCCGCAGAGCAGCAGTAGGGGTGTTATCTCCTAGGAGAGCCCTGAAGCTGGGTAAGTTCCGCCGGCGTGCATGTCTTCGCCTCATCCCGCTTCCAGGCACCGGCGACGTTCTACTCGCTCCCACCATGATAAGCCATCCTTTGGCATATGTCGTATCCAACCCCCGACATTTGGCGCCCACCTTGGGGCGAGGTGCACCGTCGTCCGGAGATCTGCTCTGGACGGGAACCCTGTTCCTCCCCGGCGAGCACAGCCAGCCCGGCACACCGGACGCCATCTGTGCCGACGCGCTGTGCGGCGCTGAGATCGCCTGTGCCGCCAGCTGCCTCGCCGATCTTATCGGCAAGGTTTGCCTCTCCGACGAGCCTGCGCCCGACGCAGGCACGGGTGGCCCCGAGGGCCCCCTTGTGGGCCTCCTCGACCAGCTCCACGTCGCCGGCGAGCCTGCCGCGGACCTGGAGTCCATAGGATCCACCGACCCGATGCTGGTCGACTCCGACACCGCGTCGCTCGACGCGTTCCCCACCAATGTGGTGGTCTACAACGAGCCGCTCTTGTACGCGGGGAGCGGCGAAAGTGCCATCACTGAGGTCCTCGTCCTCGAGCACGGTGAGCGCTCCGGCAAAGGAGTGCATGACCCATTTGACGCGGCCCTGCGAGACCTTGCAGCACCGATTCCGGAAGACGCCGACGCCCGGACGCTGGAGGCGCTCCGCCTTTAGCTCATCGAGGGCGCGAAGAAACTGGCAAGCATGAGGCGCTTGTCAGAAGCTTACCAACGAGAGATGGATCGCGCCGTAGGCGGCTCGCCGGCTCCAACCGGGCCTAGCCGCCTAGGCGCGGTCCGACAGCACGGCGCGGCAATTGCCAGCCTCTTCGAGGCGGATCGCCCTGTGTATGCCACGCCCGCAGAAAATATCCGTGCTGCCCAGGCGGCAGCAGACGAGCTCGACAACTTCGAAGGCGAAGAGTGCCGCATAATGACAGAGCGAGTTCAGCAGCTCCTCGACGCGGCTCCCGCGCAGAATAACACCGGCTGCCGCACCGAGGTGCCGCAGCACCAAAACGACGACCCACCGCCTCGCCGAGACCAAGGTGCGACGTCCCGAGCACCGACTGGCGGGGCCCGTGGGAAGAAGGTCAAGGAGCCGGCTGCCAGCCGTAGTCGGACTCACATCACCATCGAGCGCGACCAAGACGGCCGCCCTAGAGCGGTGGAACGGCAGGACGACTACTTACCTCCCCCTCCTCGCAGAGAAAGACGAGTCTCCCCGTCGCCCGTGGAACATCCGACTCTCGGCGACCGCCTTGGCCGCCGAGAGGGAGTCGGAGAGAACGACGCCCGCCACTGGATCGACCGACTCCACCGATCCCTGGCGCTGGAACAGGAAGACGAGTTGGGTTCCCCCCTGCTTTGGACCCCGCATCCGGGTCGAGCCCTTTCCCAAAGGGTTCACGCTCCCCCGAGACACTCCCAAATATACCGGCACCGTGAAGCCGGAAGATTGGCTAATCGACTACTCCACAGCCGTTAACATAGCGAACGGCAACAAGCGTGTTGCCGTAAGATACATCCCACTCATGCTCCAGGGCTCGGCCCAGACGTGGTTAAACAGTCTGAAGCCTCGCAGCATCAATAGCTGGGTCGACTTCACCGAGGCTTTCGTCTGCAACTTCACGAGCACGTACAAGCGACCTCCCAAGCCACGCCAGCTCTCCTTGTGCGTGCAAGGCCCTGACGAGTCTACTCGCGACTACCTCACGTGATGGGGCGAACTCCGGAACTCCTGCGAGGGCGTGCACGAGGTGCAGGCCATCGAGTACTTCACTGCCGGGTGCAGAGAAGGCACCCTCCTCAAGCACAAGCTCCTCTGCGACGAGCCGGAGACCCTCGACGAGCTACTGATCACAGCGGACAAGTACGCCACGGCCGACTCCTCCATGAAGGCGGAGATTCGGGTCAGCACAACTGGTAAAGTCGCCCCTCAGGCTCCAAGAACTCCGGCTGGAGACACCAGTCAGCGGCAGCAGCAGAATGACCAAAAGCGCAAAGCCCCGCAGCCGATTTCCAACAGTCGGCAAGTGGCAACGGCAAAGGACCAACAGCTGGAGGGACCGCCTCCGACGAAGCGGTAGAAGGGCGGCAAGTCCAACTGGCTGCCGGCTTTCTCCTACGAGCAGACTCTAGATGGTCCCTGCAAGTTTCACAGCGGCGCGAAGCCGTCAAACCACACCCCCAGGAAGTGCCACTGGCTGACCAGAATCGCCAAGGGGGACGGCCTGCTCCCTCCCGCTCCTGCTGGGCCGCCTCCTCCACCACTGCCCCAGCAGCCGGCTATCAGGCCAGTCGGCGCGATACAAGACGAGTTCCCAGAGGAGCATGGAGCCTATGTGGTGTTCACCAGTGTAGCGGATGACCGGCGCAGCAGGCGCCAACAGCAGCAAGAAGTAAACGCGGTCGCATCAAGCACTCCGGAGTTCATGCATTGGTCCGAAAGGCCTATCAGTTGGAGCAGAGGTGATGCCGAGTCCGGGCTCCTATGCCTTGGTCTTAGGCGCCACGCTCGCCACAGATAGGTGGGCCGCTCGCTTCTCGTGAGTACTGATAGACGGAGGCAGCAGTATCAACATCCTGTACAAGGATACAATGGAGAAATTAGGAATCAAGCGAAGACAGCTTCAGAGCAGCCGGACTGTGTTCCACGGAATCGTCCCTGGCCTCTCCTGCTCACCAATCGGCAAGATCCTGGTAGATGTCCTCTTCGGAGACAAAGATCATTTCTGCCGAGAGCCAATTTGGTTTGAGGTGGTGGACCTTGAGAGCCCATATCATGCACTGCTTGGTCGACCCGCCTTGGCCAAGTTCATGGCGGTCCCCCACTACGCCTACCTCAAGATGAAGATGCCGAGTTCCAAGGGAATCCTAACCGTGTCCGGCGACTACAGGAAGTCGTTCGCTTGCGTGGCCGAAAGAAGTCGGCTGGCCGAGTCCTTGGTGATCGCAGCTGAGAAACGGCTCCTTGATCGGGTTGTGGCGATGGCCGGCAAGCAGCCCGAGTTATCGCCTGACCCCAAGGAGTCGGAAGCAGAAGGATCATTCAAGCCGGCCAGAGAAACAAAGAAGATACCATTGGACCCAGAGCACCCGGAGAGGTACGCTGTCATGGGCACAGGCCTTGACAGCAAATAGGAAGGCGAGCTCGTCGATTTCCTCTGTGAGAATCGTGACATCTTCGCATGGTCCCCCAAGGACATGCCTGGTGTCCCGACGGAATTCGCCGAGCACAAATTACACGTCCGATCTGATGTGAAGCCCGTCAGGCAGCCCTTGCGCCGCCTGTCAGAAGAAAAAAGAAGAGTTGTTGGGGAGGAAATAGCCCGGTTCCTTGCGGCCGGCTTCATCATGGAAGTATTTTTTCCAGAGTGGCTGGCAAACCCAGAACTGGTGCTGAAGAAGAACAAGCAGTGGCAGATGTGCACTGATTACACGAGCCTCAACAAAGCCTGCCCCAAGGACCCATTTGCTCTGCCAAGAATTGATCAGGTGATAGACTCCATAGCCGGATGCGAGCTGTTGAGTTTCCTAGATGCATATTCAGGATATCATCAGATCAAGCTGAACCCGGCAGACAGACTAAATACCGCCTTCATCACGCCATTTGGAGCCTTCTGCTACCTGACCATGACGTTCGGCTTGAGAAACACCGGCGCCACCTTTCAGCGTTGCATGAAGAAGTGCCTCCTGAAGCAACTCGGCAGAAATGCCCACGTCTATGTGGACGATGTAGTGCTGAAGACGGAGAAGCGTGGAACCTTGCTGGAGGACCTCAAGGAAACATTTGAGAATCTGCGCCGATTCCAGATCAAGCTCAACCTGGAGAAGTGCGTTTTCGGAGTGCCATCCGGCCAGCTCCTCGGTTTCCTGGTCTCGAAACGCGGCATAGAGTGCAACCCAGTAAAGATCAAGGCCATCGAGAGGATGGAGGCACCCAGACGACTGTTAGATGTGCAGAAGTTCACCGGCTGTTTGGCATCCATCAGCCGATTCATCAGTCGACTGGGCGAGAAGGCTCTCCCCTTGTATCAGCTCATGAAGAAGACGACCTTCTTTGAGTGGACTCCCAAGGCGGACGAGGCTTTTCTCCGGCTAAAGAAGATGTTGACTACTCCCCCTGTGCTTGCGGCTCCGACTCCCAAAGAGCCCATGCTCCTATACATTGCCGCCACCAGCCGAGTAGTCAGCACGGTCATTGTAGTCGAGCGCAAGGAGGAAGGCAAGGCGCTACCCATCCAGAGACCAGTATATTACTTGAGTGAGGTGTTGTCGACCTCCAAGCAGAACTGCCCCCATTACCAGAAGATGTGCTATGGCGTGCATTTTGCCGCCAAGAAATTGAAGCCTTACTTCCAAGAGCATCCAATCACTATGGTCTGCACAGCTCCACTGGCCGAGATCATCGGAAGCCGAGATGCTTCCGGCCGGGTGGCCAAATGGGCCATCGACCTGACTCCCTACGCCATCTACTACGAGCCCCGCACCGCCATCAAGTCCCAAGCACTGGCCGACTTCCTCGTCGACTGGGCCGAGACCCAGTATCTGCCGCCAGCGCCCAACTCCACCCATTGGCGGATGCACTTCGACGGCTCCAAGATGCGCACTGGCCTGGGAGCCGGCATCGTCCTCACTTCCCCCAAGGGCGACAAGCTCAGATATGCGCTACAGATCCACTTCGCCGCCTCCAACAATGTGGCCGAGTACGAGGCGCTCATCCACGGGCTCCGGCTTGCCAAAGAACTCGGCATTCGCCGGATCCTATGTTATGGCGACTCTGACTTGGTGGTCCTGCAATCATCTGGCGATTGAGACGCCAAGGACGCAAATATGGCGAGCTACCGTTTCCTCGTCCAGCAACTCAGCGGATACTTCGAGGGGTGCGAGTTCCTCCACGTGCCAAGGAACGACAACGACCAAGCAGACGCCTTGGCACGAATCGGCTCCACCCGCCAGGCAATACCATCTGGTGTCGCCCTCCGGCGCCTCCTCAAGCCTTCTATCAAGCCGTCACCAGAATCGGATTCAATCTATGTGTCGGCTCCACCTGAGGAGGATGAATCCAGCTCCAAGAAACATACAGTCGAAGCCGGCCCGGGGACTTCAGAACCCGGCCGGGGGACTGCAGTAGCAAGACCAAAGAGCCCAGAGCTCGGCCCGGGGACTACTCCAGTCGGCCCCGGGACTTTGTCAAATCAGCAAGCGGCTGCGGACTCCAACCCGCCGCCTCCTAGCCCGGCCGCCCTTATCCAAGTCGCGCTAGTGGCAGTTGAAGAAATAGCAGCACCTTCATGGGCCCAGCCCATCCTCAGATTCTTAGTAAACAGAGAGCTGCCAACCAACGAAATCTTGGCTCGGCAAGTGCAACACCGAGCAGCAGCCTACACCATAGTCAACAGAGAGCTGGTCAGGCGCAGTGTTACCGGCGTCTTCCAATGCTGCGTCGAAGCAGAACAAGGTCAGGCAATCCTCAGAGACATCCACGAAGGCGAGTGCGGTCACCACGCGGCCTCAAGGGCACTCGTCGCCAAAGCCTTCCGGCACGGTTTTTTCTGGCCAACCGCTTTGGAAGAGGCCAAAGAGTTAGTCCAAAAGTGCAAGGGGTGCCAGGTTTTTCGTTCCAAGCCGCTTCAGCCGGCTTCCGCACTCAAGACTATCCCCATCACCTGGCCCTTTGCAGTTTGGGGCCTGGACATGGTGGGACCGTTCAAGACGGCACGAGGTGGCTTGACTCACCTACTTGTCGCAGTGGACAAGCTCGCCAAGTGGGTGGAGGTGAAGCCCATCAAGAAATTGAATGGTCCGACTGCAGTGACCTTCATCGTTGACATCACAACTCGGTACGGCATCCCACATAGCATCATCACCGACAATGGCACGAATTTTGCTAAAGGCGCCTTGGCCCGTTTCTGCGCGACATAGGGCATCTGACTGGACTTAGCGTCCGTTGCCCACCCGCAATCAAACGGCCAGGTGGAGCGAGCAAACGGCCTCATCCTATCCGGCATCAAGCCTCGACTCGTCACACCGCTGGAGCGATATGTCGGCTGTTGGCTCGAGGAGCTGCCAGCCGTCCTCTGGAGTCTGCGCACGACTCCAAACAACTCAACCGGCTTCACACCATTCTTCCACGTCTATGGCGCCCAAGCCGTCATCCCAACGGACATAGAGTTCGACTCCCCGCGAGTAACCATGTACACCGAGGAAGAAGCAGAGGAAGCACGTCAAGACGGCGTCGATCTGCTGGAAGAGGGCCGGCTGTTGGCACTCAGCCGGTCCAGCATCTACCAGCAGAGTCTGCATCGATACTACAACAGGAAGGTTAGGCCAAGATCCTTTCAAGAAGGCGACCTTGTGCTCCGGCTGATCCAACGAACGGCCGGCTAGCACAAGCTGTCGGCACCTTGGGAAGGCCCTTCATCGTCAGCAAGGTGCTAGGGAATGACGCCTACTATTTGATCGACGCCCAGAAGCCCCGAGCGCGCAAGAGGGACGACTGAGACAGAACGCCCGTGGAATGCAAATCTTCTTCGAAGATTTTACAGTTGATGCAGTATGTATCACACTACCCCTTTGTATTAAAGTACTAAGACTTTGGGCCCCCCGAGACGAGCTCGGGGACTGCCCTTTTTTGTTATCTGTATGATAAGAATTATGCCTCCAAGTACATTAATTTCTTTACAAGCCGCTTGGCACCGGGCCTGACTAGTCGGCCCGGGGACTCGCCGCCTTGCGCTATGAGAAGCTTCCCGCAGTCAGACAAGTAGTGTGCGGTGCCCAATCCGCCTCCTGGCAAAGCCGCAGCCCGCAGAGCGACTATGAGGCAGGCAGGAGTGAGGAAGAACGGGCACCCACGCGAAAAAATGGCTAAGGACCTAAAGCACGAACATAACATAAGACGGCCCCCGGCATTTCTGAAGCGGAAGGCCGACTCATGAGTAGCCGGCTCGCCGTCCTCATTAGCCTCTATTAAGGACGCCCGACTCTTGGGTAGTCGGCATGCCGTTTTCTATCCGACTTGCTAAAGAAACTCTAAACGGCCAAGTCCTTGCCTTCCCAAAGTAGCCAAGCACTTGACCCAGCGACAGTCCGCAGAGCGGCTGCTTGACTGACAAGGCAGCGACTAAAGGAAGGCAGCAAAAGGAAAGGCCTAAAGAGCAGTAAGCAGGGAAAGACGGAAAGCAGATTAATATTTACATAGGCCCTTGGCCGAATCTTCAAATAGAAGTTCAAGATACACCCCGCGGGTGGAATTGTTCGAATCTAACAAAGTTTTCAAAAGATTACTAAGACAGACAAACAGAGGCGAAAAAGCAGCCTAGGAGGCGGTGTCTGGGATTGGAGGGTCGGAGGAGACGGCGGTGTCAGGTGCCGGGGGAGTCGGCTGGGCGGTCTCGGTTTGATCGCCTCCAGCGGCAGTCGCTTTCTCCTGACGCGGCTCGTTGCTGGAGGCGCGGTCGAGCTGAGGCTGGCCGCCTGCTCCGTCTTCTGGCACCTCCGCCTCGCCTTCGGCCTCCGCCTCGTCCTCCTCCTCAGTGCTGGAGTCGATCACCTCCGCCGAGTCCTCGCCATACTCTGGGTTCATCCCGAACCACTCTGCCGGCACTTCCTCGCCGCCTTCAGCCCGCTCGGGCACGAAGACGCTGGTGTCCGTGTACTCGGCGATGGAGGCCGCATGCTCGACAAGGGCGCCCTCCACGGCCTCTAGTTCGGCCTGGGCTTCTGACCGGAACGCGGCCAAGCGGTCCAGGTCCAGCCCTGGATACCACGCCTTGACAAACTCCAAGGCCCGGCGCGCTCCGGCCCGGGCCGAGGAGCCCTTCCAGGCCTCAAGACGGCCGGCAGCGACTTCCAGCCAGTCGGCGGTCCGACAGGCGGTGCGCAGAGCCGGCATATCTGGCCACAAAGCGGCAACCGCCTGGGCGCCGGCACGCTGAAGCCGGCGCATCTGCCGGTGGACCGGACGAAGACGGGCTTCAATGCTCAGGAGCTATTCGTCAACAGTTCGGGGGGCATTGGCGACGATCTCCTCACCATTCGCCCTTCGCGCCTCACGAGCAGCCTCGATGGCCAGAGGGACCGCCTGCGAGTGGCCGGGGAAGAAGTCTGCCAAGACAAAAAAGAAGAAAGTCGAAAATCAGAAGTCGGCCCGACACTAAGTCGGAAGCGCGAAGAATCGAAAGAAACGTACCATCCACAATATCCTCGATCTCGTGGAAACCGGAGGTCAGCATCGCCTCCCTGTCAGTCCAGGAGGAGCGCTCGCTCTCGAACTCGGCCAGGAGAGCGGCTTCCTTCTTCTCGGCCTCGTCCTACGCCTTCTTGAGCATCTCCTTCTGCTCGGCCAACTGCGCCGCCAGCAGTTCTCGCTCCGTGGCGAGCCTGTCACACTCCTCCTCCTTGGCGCGACGGGCGGTATTGGCCTCGCCCAACTGCTCCTGAAGAGCGGCGTTGGCTCCTGAAAATCGAAAGAGAAAACGAAACAGTCGTCAGCAAAGAAGATCGCCGGGAAGATCCGGCCCGACTGCTCAGCAGTCGGCCCGAATCTCGGGGACTACAGCCCGCGGGTGCGCCAGCACGCCCCCACGAAGAAGAAGAACTCACTCCGGCTTTCCGACAAGTCGGCAGCCCGCTTGCTCAACTCCTCAACATTGCGGTTGAAGGCAGTGGCGCGGAGGTTGTGATACTCCTGCAATAAGTCATTGAAGACGAAGTTAGTATTTGGAACTCGCCAGAGGGAGTTCCAGACCGCCTGCTCAGCAGCCGGCCCGGAACTCGGGGACTACACCCAGTGGGTGCGCTGGCGCGCCCCCACAGAGAAAAACAAGAATCAAGAAGGAGAAGAAACTTACTCGAACGGCCGTTCGCGCGGCCAGGTGCGCTCTGGTGCAGGCCTGAAGGGCGTCGCCTTCGGCCCGCAACTTCGCCTGGACTTCCAGGAGCGATTGATTTAGCGGCCCGGTGCCGCCTCCGCGCACCCACCCGGTGGGCGCGGCGCTTGTGGCCTCGGCGTCTAGAGCTGCCGAGCTGGCAGCGGCGATCTCCCGAGGTCGCGGCACCGAGGTCGCCCTCTCAAGACGGCGATGCACCGGCGAGGCGACTTGGAGAAGTAGCCGCGCTTCGGCCTCGTCCACGGCCGGCGGCTCCGACGGATCCACCAGCTATTTGCCGTGCGGCCTCCCAGACGGCGGTCGAGGCGGCGGCGGTGGCACGAGAGCATCCGACATGGAGGCCTCGCCGCTCTCCTTCTCCGCGATGGGGTGCTCGGTGCCGGCTCCCCCGGTCTGCCCCGTGAACTCCGGAGGCGGCGGTGCAGATGATAGTGGGGGATGAGCATCGCCGATTGGCGACGCGCGGCCTCCTCGGCGCGCCGTCTCACCGCAAGGGCGGCTTCGGCATCATCCAGCTTTTTCTGGGCGGAGGCGGCCGCCTTGTCGGCCTCCGCCTTCTCCAAACGTGCGGCCTCCTCCTCCTCGCGCTTCTCCCGCGCATTCCGCTCTGTCGCCTCCCGGAGGTCGGCGGCAGGGTCGGGCCGCCGAGTATTGGCGGACATCTCTGCCGACCCCATGACGGAGGGGACGGCGACTCTCTCAAGGGAAAGAGGGGCCCTGAAGAAGAATAGAGGGAGTATATAGACGAAGACTCGGACAAGACTCAACGAAGAAAATAAAAGAGCGTAAAGACTTACGCGGATACTAGCGGCGGCTTTCTCACTTCCCTTCGGAAGCGGTTGGCCTTCGCGGCCGCCTCCTCTCGTCTGGTCGCGGCGGCCGCCCCCTTGAGCTTCTTCAATTTACCGCCGGGCGCACTCGGCCCGGCGTGACGCCTCTTCGCGCCGCCTTGGCCGGCAGAGGAGCCAGCGCCCGACGGGCCGATCCTCAGCTGGTGGCGCGGAGCGACTTCGCCTTCAGTGTCGTCATCAGGCCAGTCGGCGATGGTGGTCGAGGGCCTGAAGTCACCTTCCGCCCCCCCCTCCCCCGCCTTCGGCGTCGGCTTCCATCGCCGCCACCCCCAAGTCAGGGTCGTCGACGTCGCTCTCCACGCGGTCGGGAACATACTCACGGGGCTGCCTCGTGGCGCCGGCGGCAGGCTGCATAAGAGGATTCTAGTTCAGAAGAAGCTAACAAGAGTCAGAAGCCGGAGTCGGCTGCGAAAAAAGATAAAATAGCAGGGAGACGCGACTTACCACTGGTGGAGGGTTGACGCGCGAGTACGGCTTCTTGCCGAACTGCCAGTCCTCTTCGTACTCGTAGTGCGCGATGTAATTTACCATGTTCGCCACCTCCTTGCGGGGCATCTCCTTGGTGCTCGTCCGACTTGGGTCTCGGAGGCCGCTCATCTGACAGATCAGGTGAGGCCGGCCTTGGAGCGGGAGAACTCGGCGCGCCACGAAGGCGGCCAGCAAGTCGACCCCGACGAGTCCCTCCGACTGCGTCAAGACTCGGAGTCGTGCCACGGCGGCGGCTCCGGCGGGAGTCAGCGTCTTGACTCGGTGGGACCAGCTGGGGAGCCGCCCAGTCAGGGGAGCGGCGTTGTAAGGCGGTAGGTTGACCCAGTCGCCGTCTGAGGCGAGGTTCTTCACGTAGAAGTACGAGCGCTGCCACATCTTCACCGACTTGATCAGCGTGATGGGAGGAAAGGGGTTGTCGGCCGTCGAGCGCCACATCGCGATGAAGGCGCCGCACTGGGCCGGCACGGCGGCGATGTGCGTGCCGAGCTTAGAAGAGAAGAATTCTCCCCACAGCTTGATGGTGGGGAGAACGCCGAGGAAGCCTTCGCACAGGGTGGTGAAGGCGGAAAGCAGCACCACCGTGTTCGGTGTGAGGTGGTGTGGCTGAAGGCTATGGAACTCTAGGAATGAGCGGAAGAAGCCGCTCGCCGGTAGCCCTAGGCCGCGGATAAGGTGCGAGCAGAAGACGACCCGCTCGCCCTCTTCCAGCGCCGGCCGGATTTCCCCCTCTGGCAAAGCGCGGGCACGCACGAGGTCCGCGCTGGGGAGACGGCGGGTCTGGCGGAGGAACTCGATGTGTTCTTCCTCTACCTCCGAGCCGTCCCATACGCCGGAGCGCACGGCAGAGGCCGCGGCGGAGGAAGAGCTCATCGCCGCGGTAGGCTGCGCTCCTGCTCGACGGTGGAGGAAGGAGGAAGAAGAAGCAAGATGAGGCGAGGGAGCGGGGAAGAAGGGCGCGAGAGCTGTGCCGCTCCGCTTCCCCCCGCCTACTTATAGCCCTGCGGGCTGAGAAGCCGAGGGGGCGGGCATGGGATTAACTACGCACGATGCCCCACGCCGCCCCACGATTTACCCACGAAGTTACTGCGTGCAGTAACAACGTGGGAAAACCAACCGTCCTCAGCCACATCGGATCCGTCCATATGCTGAGGCGCGGTAGTGGCGGGCCCCGCCTGACGGCCCATCCCGTCGCGCGCGTGGGCAGGCAGACTATTCTCCCCACATGGCGCCGCGCGATAGGACTGCCCTGATGGCTGTGGGGAAGCGTATCAGGCACGCCTCCTGGTTTCCCGCCGTGACCTTCGACTTGAGGCTCTTCGCCGAAACTCCGACTTTCGACAGTCGGCCCAAGGGAAGACGGCAGCCGAGTCCCAGAGTCTGCCCTTTTAAAAAAGATTGAAGTTGTTGAAGCCCCACAATACAGCGACCGCAGGGTTTCACCAGCTTCGGGGACTACTGTCGGAGTAATGGGCCACGAGTAGGCTAACCCGAGCCCCAGGACATTTCAAGACATCTGGGCAGACCGCGCCCCTCAGGCCGAGTCCCGGGGCCGACTCCAAGATATGCCGAGTCCCAGGCGGCGGCTCCCAGATAAGTCGACTCCCAGGCGGCGACTTCCAGGGAGGCCGACTACGGAGAGTCAGCCCAAGACTCCTCCCTTATCCCGAAGTACGACGCGAGGCACGGTTATGGCATGGCCGTTTTCCCCCTGCCTACGAAGGGCCGGTGTGGCTACAGTAAGCCGTACCGCTGGAAGATCTCCGACGGGATATGGCACTGTTGCCATGCCTGCCCTGACCTCAGCCACAGTACGCAGTGCACTGTGCCCACGACGCCGGCCTGTACGACCCGAAGGCGGCGGGGCCGCCTGTCAGTGGAAGGGCCGAAGCCGGCCTGGGCGACCCGAAGACGGGCTCGTGGGAGTCGGACTCCCTGGAGTCGGTCGACTCCTCCCAGGCCCCATGAGCCATTAATTAGATAAGATGGGGAATGGCGACAGTGATCGCCCGATAGACGGCGGCACTGTTGCCACGACCCGAGGACCGAGCCTGCGTCATCAGGAGTGCCGCTACAGTATCAAGCCTGTCCGCGGGTCGGCCTGAGAGACAGACGGCTGGGACCCGCGCCCAGCCGGGTTTCTATTGTACCCCCGGGGGGTAGGCCTATATAAACCCCCCGGGGCACCCATGCAAAGGGTTCGACCCTAGAGAGGACGATAGACCAGATAGCCCAGGGAGGAGAAAGCTAGCCTTGCCCTCTTCTACTTCCAGAAACAGCTCCTGGAGCACCATTGTAGTTACCTTGTCTTAGTGATCATGCGGAGACCCCGCAGAGCAGCAGTAGGGGTGTTATCTCCTAGGAGAGCCCTGAAGCTGGGTAAGTTCCGCCGGCGTGCATGTCTTCGCCTCATCCCGCTTCCAGGCACCGGCGACGTTCTACTCGCTCCCACCACGATAAGCCATCCTTTGGCATATGTCGTATCCAACCCCTGACAGGTCCGGTTGAACTGAGAGGGGTCAACAGGGACAAGGAAGAAGCGGCAACTACGAGTGAATGCAAGTTTTATGAAAATGATGCTGATGCAATGTGAATGATGACATGAGACGAGATGCATAACAAGAACAAAAAGCAAAACAACAGACAAAAACCCAACCACGGAGGAAATAATAAATCACATAGCCGGAAATGGCAAGAGACGGAGTTACGAATACGTAAAGTTGTATCCGGGGCGTTACAACACTCCACCACTACGAGAGGATCTCGTCCCGAGATCTAGGATGGCACCGGAGGGAAAAGGAAGAGGAAGATGAGAGGTAAACCAAGTTGCTTCTTCGACCAATGAGTGAAACCACGAACCTTGAGAGGTTGAGCAATTAGAGATGACCGAGATTGCAAACAATCCGTTAGAAAAGAGGAACATTACGATAACTTGAAGGTTGCAAAGGCATGAATCAAGAGTTTAATGGACAAGATAGAATTCAAAACCACTCCGGTTAAAACAAGATTAGAGAGGAAGAATTCGGACAGCACTCCGGTTGAGCATGGAAGGAATAGAACATGAACTTACAAGATGAGAGGATACTTGATGAGATCAACAACACACTGCCTCCAGAACTATTGGAGGAATGGCACAAGGGGTAAGAAGGATTTCAGACAGCACTCCGGTTGTGAAGGGGGGCAAAACTTGACAAGATGAAAGAACTTGAATGAGAACACAACACTCCGGTTAAATGGATAAGCACGAAAAGAACATGATCCTCAATTTGAGAAGATGAGAGAAAAGAGCAACATCACAATGTCTCTGGGAGAAAGAATAGAAGCTAGATTGTTGGGATAAAGGGACGGAGAAGAAAATGAAATCTTATACCACAAATGAACTTGGAAAGCATCCTTGCAAAGAAGGATTGAATGGAGTTGTTGGAAAACCAACAACGAAAAGAATAAGCTTGTAGTGGGCTTATGGAAACATCTCAACATTATGAGGTGACATTCTGCCACTAACGAAAAACAATTGCTTGTTTGAGATCAACGAAGAGATGAAAAACCTCTTTCACCGAGAAGGATATGGAGAAAGCTTGGATCAATGATAAGCACCACAAATAGCAACATTCCTTAGGGGAAGGCTTTAGGTGAAATATAACCCAAGATAACTCCAACAATGAGGTTGATTGGTCGATAAGATCTCTTGAACAAAGATAAAATGATGGATTTAAAATACCTCATTCTTGACAACATATGAATCATGAAACATGAAGGAAATTGTAAAGAGTGACATAACACCACCTCAAAAGATAAGGTAGAAAGAATTGCACTTTGGAATGCAAGATGAAGAATACTTGAACTCCTTAAAACAAAACATGTGTTGAACACCATGTTTATTTTAGAGTAAAGCTTGGCGGATCATAACTTCGAGAGAAATCTTGAAGAACAAATGAAGAATGAAAAGAATCCTTGATGAACCACCATGTAGATATTCCATGAAGAACTCCGGTAATAAAAGGATGATAGAAAGAAAGAGAAGTTGGAAACACAAGGTGAAGCCTTGCAATGATTTAGATGGAGCTTTGCGATGATATAACCGAGAGAACTTGGAACTCCGGAAAAGGAAAAGATGAACACTAGAACCGAGAATTACTTCATCATGAACAATCTCCGGAAGAAAAGAATTGAATCACCTCGAGGAAATAAGAATAAGATTTATTGTATGCTTATCCTTCATCAAATTAAATTGATGACAAGCAATGGATTTGGCATACTACTTATTCTCGTAGAAAGGATTAAGAGAGATATAGAGCAAACTTGGGAAGGTCTTGATGGAACCACCGGTGGGATTGAAACAACGAAAGAATGGATGAATTGATACGATAATGAAGAAAGTGAAATCTTGAACGAACCACCGTAAGAATTGAAAATGTGATTAGCAAAGGCACAATTCACCGGGGAGAATTGAAAACGAATGAATATACTTGAGGGGATTTAGATACATGAGCACAAAGAGAACATGAACTGATTAGAGGATAGTTGAATGATGCACCGGATAGATTTGGAGAACAAGAGTTGAAGGTTGAGAATGAGTAATATTCAGAAATGATGGCATTTGGATTATCAAGAAAGGAAGCAATTCCTGAAATGCTCCGGATGGATGAAAAAAATTCTCACAATCGAAAACAATTATGAGAGGATGGCATCAAGCTAGAACCATGAATGTTGAAGAGAATGGAGCAAGATTTAAGAGAAACTCTTCTTTGGTCTTCAAGTGTTGAGAATGATGATGAGAACCACCATGAATTGTTGAGATACTCCGGGAGAATGAAAAGCGAAGGGGGTTGAGCCAACGATGAAAAGAATTTGAAAGATCTTGGAGAAAGACATATGACTGATGATAATTCATTCTTACGTCAAACTTGGAAAGACTTTGCGAATGGCTCCGGGAAAATTAGAAGAGTCAGGTAAGATCCTGGGAAAAGACATGTGGGTTAGGGCCCATTCAAAAGATACACCTTCGAAAAATTACTTGAAAGGGAAATTGCACCGGTTGAACTAAATGACTTGAATGAGATAACAACCTCGAAATATCTTGAACGGATTGAGAATGGAAACACAAGTCTTGTGAAATATCTTCAGCACTCTAGGACAAATGAATAGCGAGAAATGAAAGATTAAGAGGTGCACCGGTATGAAAAAGCATTTGACAAGAGGAAAAGAATATGATCAACACTGAAAGATTGGAATTAATCCACCGGAGAAGAAACAACAATGAAGGACGATGAACTTGAAGCTCATGAGCATCTTCACAAGGGATCACCGGATCAGAACATTGATTGAAAAGAATGAAGAGACTTCACATGAGTAAATGGATACTTGATTAAAATATATGAGTCCTTGAAGAAAAGGGGTGGGAGGGCAGGAAACAAAGGCAACTTGGGACAGATGAAATGGATACCGTTGAAGAACACTTAGAATTGATCTTGCGGATGTTGAAAATGATCTGATCCACTTGAAGAGAAGCACGCCGGTTGGAAAAGAACTAACATGACAACCTCAATGATCAAAAGGATTAGTATTCACATAGTAATATGAGAACACCATTTAGGAAAGGTATGGATTCAACATTTGACTTCGAAGCAACTCGAATACCACAAATAAAACAAAACAAAGGATTTGGCTTGCAGAATAAGCCGGAAACAAACATATGATAGATCCCATATCGTATCATGTGTCTGTTGGAAAGATAAAACTAGAGCTACTAGAATTCCCACCTATAAACTCCCGAAACTTTTTGGTTATGCAATCTGGTGTTGGGGATACAGGGGAAGCAATATATATCACCCAAACTAACAATACCTACATCCAAGCTGTATCCATCCGTCAACACATAACCAAGAAAACTTCGGAAATCATGTACCTCAACCTTCGAAAAGCATCCGTTATGCGAGTTATGGCAATACTCCCGAACTCCCCAGTACTGGGTGGCATCGAGGTTATCTCACCAACAATTGCATAAAAGAGATTTTCGATGTCGGCAAAAACTCATGTATTCCAGAACTGCAACGATAAAATTGTGACGACAACACCTCGGAGCTCAACCCCCCGGGTCAATGCCACATAATAGACAGGAGGCACCAAGAACAATGTTCTCGTCACAAAACCATCGGAACTATTCCAAAATACCTGCGTGATCCTAAAAAAAATTTAGTGAAATTTGAGGAGAGGAAAGACAAAACATCTACGTCAAGAGTCCTCACCAGAGCGACGAAGGGGGCTGAGGAGTAAAAAGAATCCTACTCTCCGATATATATAATCCTAAGACTCAAATTAGTTTTCTTCTAGACTCAACAACGGCCAACAATCAAGGGGGCTCCTAGGGTCGGTCGAGGCTCTGATACCAACTTATCACGCCCAATATGCGACCCTATCCAAAAGGAACTCGAAGGTCCCACCAAGGATAGACCCGCATATTGAGACGCTTTTACAAGGTGGATATCATTACATCAACATTACATAATACATGGGGATACATACATAAGGCATACAATGCCACACGAATACAACATCACAATACATTAGAGCATCATCCGACTACGGATGAAACACAAACAGAAACTCAACGACATCCACCCTGCTAGCCCAGGTTGCCGACCTGGAACCTATCCCCTGATCGAAGAAGAAGCAGAAGAAGAACTCAACGCAAGCAAGCATCGCTCTCGCGTCATGATCTTCGCACAACCTGTACCTGCAACTGTTGTTGTAGTAATCTGTGAGCCACGAGGACTCAGCAATCCCATTACCATGGGTATCAAGACTAGCAAAGCTTAAAGGGAAAGGAAGGGGTAAAGTGGTGAGGCTGCAGCAGCGACTAAGCATATATGGTGGCTAACACACGCAAATAAGAGCGAGAAGAGAGCAAGCAGAACGGTCGTGAAGCTAGCAATGATCAAGAAGTGATCCTGAACTCCTACTTACGTCAAACATAACCCAGAAACCGTGTTCACTTCCCGGACTCCGCCGACAAGAGACCATCACGGCTACACACGCGGTTGATGCGTTTTAATTCGGATCTGGTGTCAAGTTATCTATAACCGAACAATAACAAATTCCCATCTGCCTATAACCGCAGGCACGGCTTTCGAAAGATTATACCCTGCAGGGGTGTCCCAACTTAGCCCATGACAAGCTCTCGCGATCAACGAAGGAATAGACCTTCTCCCAGGAAGTCCCGATCAGACTCGGAATCCCGGTTTACAAGACATTTCGACAATGGTAAAACAAGACCAGCAAGACCGCCCGATGCGCCGACAATCCCGATAGGAGCTGCACATATCTCGTTCTCAGGGCAACACCGGATAAGTGAAGCGTACAGGAATCGACCTAACCCAAGTTGCCAAGGGATGGCCCCGCACGGTGCTCTAGTTTGGACCAACACTTAGACAAGCATTGGCCCGGGGGGGCTGTAATAAAGATGACCCTTGGGTTAATTACTCCCAAGGGAAATATAGGTGGTGGTGAGGCAAATGGTAAAACCAAGGTTGGGCCTTGCTGGAGGAATTTTATTCAAAGCAAACTGTCAAGGGGGTCCCATAAATCACCCGACCGCGTAAGGAACGCAAAATCCGGGAACATAACACCGGTATGACGGAAACTAGGGCAGCAAGAGTGGAACAAAACACCAGGCATAAGGCCGAGTCTTCCACCCTTCACCAAGTATATAGATGCATTAATAATATAAGAGATATTGTGATATCCCAACCAAAATCCTGTCCACCATGGAGCAATATTCAACTTCACCTGCAGCTAGCAACGCTATAAGAGGGCTGAGCAAAGCGGTAACATAGCCAAGCAATGGTTTGCATAGGAAAGGTGTCAAAGGTTAGAGACTGACATGGCAATTTGGGAGGCTTGATGAGCAAAAGATAGGTAACGCATCAAAGCGATAGAACGAAGCAACTAGCATAGCAATGATAGTAGTGAGATCCAGGGTAGCAGTCATCTTGCCTGAAATCCCGCAAGGAAGAAGAACGAGTTCATGAAGAAGACAAGCGGACGTGGTCGAACGAATCCTCACAACTCCGGAACGAAACCGAAGGCAACCCGGAAAGAATCAAACAACATGGTAAATGCACAAGCATAAACATGGCATGATGCACAAACAAGTATGATGCATGTCCGGTTTAATGAGGCAAGGCATGGCAAAGTGCAACAAACAACACTACAATTTAAGTGGAGCTCAATATGCAACGAGTTGCATATTGACGAAACACCACATCAATTATTTAGTTCTCTCTCGGTTTTGTACCCAACAATATTAAATGTTATTAAACATGGCAAGGGGTGAAGCATATGAAAAACTACCTATCTAGACAAGTTTAAATGAGGCCGGAACAACAAACAACAATTCCGGAAAATCCCCATATGCAAATTATGGATTTGGTACTGTTCTGCCCTAAACACAATTTTAATGTTGTTAAACAGCAAAACAAAGTGCACCATGTTAAACTAGGCATTTATCCACCCCATTTACATATAAAGTTTATTTAAAATGGAGCTACAGTTATTTAGTTATGAAATAAAGCATTTTAACATGGCATTTATGCAAATTAACACAAACAACATTTTAAACATTGTAAACATGGATGAAAGTGGCATATTATTAATCTACGCAATTTTCTGAGCATTTTACATATATAAAACATTTTAATATGATGCACGGTTCATGAGTTATTAAATGTATGATGTATGAGGGGTTTTCTGCAAATTCATTAATTCTACGGATAATGTTAAAATCGCTGGACAGGGAAAAAATAGCAACGGGCCTAATCTAGTCAGCCGCACAAGTGCACAAGAGAGGGGGCGGGGGCTGCTCACCCTGGGCCAAGGCCCGGTCGGTTTGGAGAGGAGGAAGGGGCGCGCTGGGCCTACTTGCTGGAGAGGAAGGCCGGCAGGGGCCGCTGGGCCGAAGCCAAGCTGGTGCGGTTAACGGGGGCAGGACCCGGTCGAGCGAGGCGCTTGCTGTTGGTGCTCGATGTAGGAAAACAGAGGATGCAGCTGCAGGAAAAGCAGCGGAGCAGCGGCGACGCGCGAGCTGGCAAGGAACTCCGGCAACGGGTGGCTGACGGCGATGCGAGCGTCGGGAACGGGCAGATCCGGGCGAGGGGGTCTCAGATCCGGCGGTGCAAGGGAGCTCTATGGCGTCTGCTGCTCGAGGAAGGACGTCCATGGCGTCGGTTCCTGGGAGCAAAAGAGAGAGATATGAGAGGCGAGAGAGGAGAGCGGAAGGGGGAGATGGAAGGCAGGGGCGCCACAACCTGCTGGTGCTTGCCGGAAGAGATGCAGACGACGGGGACGACGGGGATCCGATTCAGGGCGGCGGGGTCCCGTTCAGGGCGGCGGATCGAAGCGGGGCAGAAGGTGGCGCTGGAGGTCTCTGGCGAGGGTGACGGAGAGGCGCAGTTTGGGCGGCGGAGCTCGTCGCAGAGGGGCGGGGCGACGAGGAGGAGGCCGCAGGTGAGGTGGTCATGGACGAGGAGGCTGCGGACTCGGACGCTGGCGGGAAAGAAGCAGAGGGCTCGGGCTGCCACTGCTGGCTCCTGCGGGCGCGGACGACGACGGCCGCGGGCGGCCGGATGCGTCCAGGACCAAGGGAGGAGGAGGCATGAGGCGCTGGGTTGATGTGGGAGCTCCTGGACAGGGGCTCGATGGGCGCAAGCAGGGGGATCGAGCGAGGTGGGAGGAGAAACGAAGAGCTTGGCCACTTCTCGGTTGGGAGGATTTGGATCAGGGAGGATCCCGAGGTGGATGCGGGAGAGAGTGGCGGCGGCGGCTGGGAGGATCCCTAGAAATTAGGGATTTGGTCTCGGTTTGGACTAGTATATATAGCGGGTGGGTTAGGCTAGGGGCTATCTCGTCCCTCCGATCGTAATCGGGCGGATGGAAAAATAGGCTAGGGAAGTCCAAATAAGAAAACGGAGATGTTTTCGGGATGTTTGGGGATGATCTGGATCCAACGGTGACGACTGCTCGGGTCGGGTTCGGGAAGCATTCGGACGCGCGCAAGAGGGGTTTGGCGAAACAGCATGGAGAAAAGGGGTTTTGATGGGCTCAGAGAAGAGAGAGAAGAGAGCGGTCCGGTTGAACTGAGAGGGGTCAACGGGGACAAGGAAGAAGCGGCAACTACGAGCGAATGCAAGTTTTATGAAAACGACGCTGATGCAATGCGAATGATGACATGAGACGAGATGCATAACAAGAACAAAAAGCAAAACAACAGACAAAAACCCAACCACAGAGGAAATAATAAATCACATAGCCGGAAATGGCAAGAGACGGAGTTACGAATACGAAAAGTTGTATCCGGGGCGTTACAACATACGTTCAACATGACATATAAAAAACTTGTTAGAGAATTACATCGCATACATCAAATCCCGTCAGTAGGCTGTTGAAGGTTTCGTTTAGTCTGCTTTTCGCGGACCGAACCTTCTCCATAACTGCACCCATCAGGGTGCGGTGCTCCTCCATGATGGAAGCGCGTTGCAGTGCTTCCTCCAGAGTATGAGCGGCCTCCGGATTAACGGAGGCCGCCGATAGAGCTGCTGCTCCTCCACCCTCCATTGAAGGGGGTTGTTGGGCCGAACCCGGAGCCATATTTGTCTCTGGGACGGTGTTCGGCGGGGGCCCGAACTGTTGAGACCCCCCACCTTTGGTGGTCATGGGGGTCGCCGTCCCCCGGTCTGTGGCATCCGAGGTATTAACCTCGGGCACCTTCTGGACATCCTCGTCAGCCCCTCCTCGGCCAGGAGAGGTCCTTTGGGATGACACCTTGGTGCCCCCCATGGCAGGGGGAGAGATGGTCGGCGATGGTCTGTCGCTCTCCGCCTCTTCAGGCGCTAGAGAATTCCCCAACGAAGACGAGGTGTTCAAAATATTGTGTGGAAGGCTGAAAAGTAAATAAAGACATAATTAATATGATCAAGGCACACAAGCGGGAGGTGAACGAGTAAGTTTTTGGAACTTAAGGTTCTGCCAGGGGCTTAACCCTGGGGGCTCTTCTTGGGCTGTGTTCGGACTCCGAGTCAGAACTAACCGAGAGGGTAACCTTCTTCCTCTTCGGCATCGCCTCCTCTGGATTCTCGGAGGCCACCCTCTTCTTCCTCCTTGTTTTAAGAGGGGAGTCGCTCTCCACCTCCTCCTCCTCATCTTCGTCCTCGTCTTCCTCATGAGAGGGGACGGCCTCGGTTTCTCCGGATATAGCATCCGAAGTACCCTTGGGCTCCTTGCCCTTCTTCTCTGGCGCTTGGTAGGGCGCCAGGACCAGCATCTCCGCCAGCTGGGGAGTGATTGGGTCTTCGGCCAACGGAGCCGGACTTTTGATCTGCTCGGCTTTCTTTGTCCAGCCCTCTAAAGAGGTGGGCTGATAAGATTCGTATTGATCAAAAATATATACCAAACATATCTTCAGAGAACTAATACTTACTAGAGTGGCTGGATTCTCGGTGTCGATCCTGACGTCTTTGGACTCCATGGGCCAGCTCTTCTGTGCCTTGAAAAGCAGCTTCCATATTCCCTCGTGCATCGTGCCGAGGAAGTGCTGCAGAGTCCGCGGGTCCTCCGGATTGAACTCCCACATGGGGGAAGTCCGGCGTTGGCAGGGGAGGATGTGATGGAAGAGCATGATCTGCACCACATTGGTGAGACCAACATTCTTACCCAGCACGTTGGTGATGTGCGTTTGTAGTGTCTGCACCTCCGTTTGGGACCCCAAGTCGAGGCCCTTTGCGGTCCATAAGATGAGCCTCATGGGGGGTCCGGATCTGAACTCCGGAATCGCCGCCCAATTGGTGCGGCGTGGCTCGGTGATGTAAACCACTCTTGCTGCCAGACCTTGACGGTCTCGACGAAGGCCCCCTTGGGCCATGTGACATTGGGCAACTTGCTTATCATGGCCCCGCTGCAGTCCACATGCTGCCCGTCGACCACCTTTGGCTTCACATTGAAGACTTTTAGACATAGGCCAAAGTGTGTGTGCGGGGGTGTGGAGTAAGGCCTCACACACGATGATAAACGCCGAGATGTGGAGGAAAGAGTTCGGGGCTAGATCATGCAAATCTAGCCCATAGTAGAACATTAGTCCCCGGACAAAGGGACGGGGTGGAAAACCTAACCCTCTAAGGAAATGGGGGAGGAAAATGACCCTTTCGATGGGCTCCGGAGTGGGAATGATTTGACCTTTGGTAGGGAGCCTATGCGCGATGTCTGCGACAAGGTACCCCGCGCTCCGGAGATTCTTCACCTCCTTCTCCGTAATGGAGGAGGCCTCCCACTTGCCCTTGGAACCGGATCCGGCCATGGCTGGAGAGGGTGGTGGCGGTGGGGAAGAAGGAAGTTTTTTTCGGGCGCTGAGAGCTTGGGAGATTGGAAGGCGGAGGATGGAAGAAGGTGTGGGGAAGAAAGGAGGAATCTATTGCCCTCTTATAGGAGGTAAAAGTTCCAACCCCCCCCCCCCACTTATGCCTTGAAACTCACTTGTTCCCAACTTAAGCATGCACCGTAAACGGTTGGCTTACCCAAATCTTATTGATGAGCAATCCCGTAATAAGTGGGCACGATCTCTGCTTTGACAAGACGAGCCAAGGGGGCTCAACCTCAAAACGCGGAACGTGGAGTGTGAAAATGGTTCAAAATGTTGAAGGGTCAAGTCTAACGCTTCACCGGAAAAAAGTTGTCAGTAAAGACACTATTCCTATTTTTTACATATCCTGCCTTCGCGGCTAAGGGTTGTGTTAATTATGCAAAGCCGAATACAGTTCTTTTATGGAGGAAAGCTGATGTATATTGTTCAAGGAACCCGCCTCGCAATGCCGAAGACAATCTGCGCGCCGAACACATCATCATTGAAGACTGGTTTAGGGGCTACTGAGCGAGTCCTGGACTAATGGGTGCTCGGGCGTCCGGTCTATTCGATATGGGCCGGACTAATGGGCCGTCAATATACAAGGAAGAAGACCACCTCTCGTGTCTGGTTGGGACTCCCGTATACGTGGATGGCAAGTTTAGGTGTTCGGTTATACTCTTTCCTTTCTATTAAACCGACTTTGTACAACCCTAGGCCCCTCCGGTATCTATATAAACCGGCGGGTTTAGACTGAAGGGAGGATCATAACATTGACAGGCTAGCCAAACTAGGGTTTAGCCATTACGATCTCGAGGTAGATCAACTCTTGTAACCCCTATACTCATCGAATATAATCAAGCAGGAGTAGGGTTTTACCTCCATTAAGAGGGCCTGAACCTAGGTAAACATTGTGTCCCTTTGACCATTGTTAATATCGATCCTCAGACATACAGCTTGGGACCCCTACCCGAGATCCGCCGGTTTTGACACCGACAACCTCCTCCTCAACAACAAAATCCTCATCCTATGAATCTAAGGTTCTCTTCTTCCTTTGCCTAGTAACAGCCTTAGGCAAATTGCTTTGAGTGCTTCTGCTACCATCATCATAACTATTGTTGGAGGGACTAGTGCCCTCACTGAGATTCAGTTGCTCTTCAGATCTGTTCTGGCTATCACTGCCCTATGACATCTCTCAAAATTGGCCCTGTGAATATATGGATGTAGATGGATTGGATGAGCATCACAAAGCACATCTATTTTGCAAAAATATTGAGACAAAAACTTAACTTTAGTTTTCTGCAGAAGGCATTTCAGAGCTACCAATTTTACAAACTCGGTGACACCGAAGCATTAATAGAATCTGAACATACAATTTCGGTCAGTCCAAAATGCATTTTGGTTACTCCAAGATGCTAGGGTTTCATAGAGTACGTAATTTCGGTCACACCGATTAGTACGCTTCAGTCAGACCGAGTTGTACTTGTGCAATGGCCTAAGCCAAATCGGTGAGACCGAGATCCTCAGATCGGTCGGTCTGAGATGAGTTCGGCGGAAACCTAACCCTAAGTTTTTGCATCAAATCTATTCTAATGGAATTTTTTGGTGGATAGAATTATCTCATTCGTGGAAAGAAATTAGGCAATGAACTTTGTGCAAGAATCGGAGTTAAGGAAAGCACAAAGGGGTCAAATCCGTACCCTAACTTGGCGACGAATTTGCTATGGCGGCAATGGCGGTGAGAATCCCGTTGACAGAGATGAAGATCGGCGGCAGGAGCCACTGGCAACGACGGTGATGATCCCGAGACCAAGGGGGCGGCAGAGCTGGGAGGCGCAGTCGAGTGGTTTGGAGGAATTTCCAAATTTTCAACCTGCGGTATATATACCCAGTCACTGTCGGTGTGACCGAGTGGAACGACTCGGTGGCACCGAGATGCAAAACTGCTAGCAGTTACTACAACTTGGTGTGACCGAATTGTTCAAATCGGTTGCACCAAGGTGAAAACCTAGATCAACTTAATGAATTCGGTGAGATCGAGTGGGATGAGTTGGTCTGACCGAGATGCATTAAGAGGTTTTGTAAGTTTAAGCCCTTGACGGATTGATTGCTCCAAGTGCTCCTCACCCGGAGGGTCCGAATTCGTCTTGTTCAAACTTTGTGATGTAGCATGAATAGAGTTTGAGACAAGAAAAGCATAGATAGATAGAGGGAGTACTTAGGCATTCTTGTCCATCCATTTGGCAAAAAGAAAAAGGCAGACAATCAAAGCAACAAATGGATGTTCTCGAATGGAGAAAATTATGCAACCAACATGCTCATGCAATAATATATCAAATGAAATATGGAAATCATGCACAAACACTCTAGCATCTATCAAGCAATTGGCAATGACTAGGTCATCTATGTATGAGTATATTGACTTAGGAGTCAAATGAGAACATTTGATCATAGGTCAGACACATCGTTTAAGCACAAGTGGGGTTACCACTTTTACATAAAGCATTATTGTGTTCACACCTTAGAGTTGCTTTAGCTCAACTCTTAGAATAAAGCTCCACCTAGATGTGATATCCCTCCTTAGAGGGATGAACTAACCCTGGGTTTTGTCGATGATGACTTCACGTAGGTGTTGAAGATGTCGATGCTCAATGTTGGTGTAGATCATTTGGAGCAATCCTTTGGAGTGAGTTGCACTTTCAATACCTACATGGTTAGTCCCACAAGGAACAAACAAGGATATCCATAGACACAGAGTGAAGTACACATATGATGATGTCCATGAAGGCATTAGGTTACCTTGTCCCTTGATTTACCAACAAGAGGGTTTGTGACTCCTTGAACTAGTGCAAGATATGGAAGTTGATTGCACTTGTCCTTGCCAAAATGAATATGAGTGAAGTATGTCGGTGGAGTCACCCTCAAGAACTCTTTAGTTCTTCTTCTTTGGGACCCACATCAACTTGATGGGAATCATTTGAGTTGTATTCGTAGTTAATGAAGTAGAACTTGATGTAGTCTTGGGAACTGACTTGACCAAGGCCATAGGAGCTTCTTCAAATGCATCAATATCTTCTTGAAGCTTGTCCTTGCATTTTAGCTTGTGATCTTGTGGTCGAAGATCATCTTGAGCTTGTGATCCCTTGACAAAAGTGGGGTCATACTTCTCTTGTTGAGGAATAAACTTCGTCTTGGGGTATTGACCTTCTTCCCACTCAACTTCATTGGCATTGAACTTGTGTTCAAAACCAACACCTTGATTCTTCCGGAGCCTTCCTTGCTTGCGTACAATTTCTTCAAATTGCTTACTTCCAGTAAGGCTCTTGTAAACACCTTTCTCTACAATTCCCTTCAATAGAATATTTTCTTGCTCAAGTGTAACTTGGCTAAGAGAATCATTAGTGGAATCAAGAGAACTACTAGAAGCAACAATATTGGATTTAGCATGATTATTGTTACTACTAGAAGAAGAATCTTTCTTGCTATATATTGTTGCTAGATTTTACTTGTGGCATGTAAGCAGACAAGAGTAAACGCTTGGCAATGTAAGAAGAACTTTTCTTTTGAAGATCATCATTGATTGCTTTTAAGAACCCATGCTCTTGCTCTAAATTCATCTTCTCAAAGTGTAGCTTCTCATGAGTCTTTCAAAGTTATCGATGATACTCTAAGGTAGTCTCATGAGCTAACTTAGGAGTGTTTAATTCTTTAGTTAGACGCTCAATATCCTTCTTATCATTATCATTCGGTTTAATCTTGATTAGCATTATTAATAGCAATTTCATCATAGTTTTCATCACTATTGTTGTCAACAAGTAAATCATCATCACCTAGCAAATCATCTTCATCACTATTGAAATCAACATACTCGGGGTGTGATACCTTGGGGCCTTTAGCCATGAAGCATGTTCTAAACCCTTCATTTGGTGAGTCAAATATGTCGTAGGAGTTGGATGACACAAGTGCAAGACCGGCAACACCTTCATCTTGACTATATTCGGAGTCGGAGTGATAGATTCTCTCGGAGTAGTGGTCGAAGTCGGAACCAGATACCCATTCACCAACGTGAGCTTGATGTCTTCGTCTTGTGTAGCTCTTTGATGAGTTGTCCTTCCTTTCTGAATCCTTGCTTCTACGAGAGGGTCTTCGTTCATAACAATCATCTCTACTCCTTCTCTCTCTTGGTGGTGATTCATCTCTTTTTCTTCTCCTTTTAGTTGAGTCTTCTCTTCTCTTGTAGGGAGCCGTACACTCATTGGAGTAATGTCCGGGTCTTCCACAATTGTAGCAATTGTGATCACCACTAGAAGATCTTTTGTCATTGTAGGACCTTGACTTGGAACGTCTCTCTTTGCTTCTACTCTTGTAGAACTTGTTGAAGTTCTTCACCATTAATCTCAATTATTCATTGAAGACTTTTTTTCACTTGATGTTGTAGGAGAATAACATGAAGCTTGATAAGCACCACTAGACTTGTTGTGAAGCTCTTCCTTATCCTTGAGTGACATATCATGAGCAACAATTCTACCAATGACTTCCATTGGCTTGAGATCTTTGTAGTTTGACATCATTTGGATCAAGGTGCACACGGTATCATATTTTCCATCCAAGGCTCTTAGGATCTTCTTGATGATGAATTTTTCAGTCATCTCTTCACTTCCTAAGCCGGCAATCTCATTCGTGATGAGAGCAAGCCTAGAGTACATCTCAGCGACTCCTTCACCATCCTTCATTTTGAACTTGTCAATTTGAGTTTGAAGCACATCCAATTTGGATTCCTTGACAGACTCGGTACCTTTGGGCATATCAACCAAAGTATCCCAAATTTCCGTTGCATTCTCAAGGCGGCTGATTTTGTTGAATTCTTTGGGTCACAATCCATTGAAGAGGATATCACAAGCTTGAGTATTTTATTGCAACATCTTCAATTCTTCCACGATCGCTTCACGATCCGGTTCTCTTCCATCCTCAAAGAATTCACCTTGAAAAAACCAATAGGCATAATAGCCCAAACGGCGGGGTTATGACCAAGAATATGCATTTTCATTTTATGCTTCCAACTAGCAAAAATATTACCATCAAAGTAACGACCTCTATGGTGGTAATTTCCCTTGCTAGACACCATACTCTCTTAGGTTGTGAAACCAAGGCTATGATCACCAAAAGCTATGGAAATCAAGGGAAATGGAGACCAAAGCTCTGATACCACTTGTAGGATCGAAAGTAGGTCTAGATGGGGGGTGATTAGACTGCTTGACCAAATAAAAATCTAGCCTTTTCCCAATTTTAAGTCTTGGTAGATTTTAGCAACTTAGCACAAGAGTGTAGCAGCGGAAAGTAAAACATTGCATATGAAGATAAAGGGAAGGGTTTGGAGAAGGCAAACACAATGTAGACACGGAGATTTTTGGTGTGGTTCTGATAGGTGGTGCTATCGTACATCCACATTGATGGAGACTTAAACTCACGAAGGGTAACGGTTGCGCAAGTCCACGGAGGACTCCACCCACGAAGGGTCCACAAATAATCAATTTTGTTTATCCCACCATGGCCATCGCCCACAAAGGACTTGCCTCACTTGGGTAGATCTTCACGAAGTAGGCGATCTCCTTGCCCTTACAAACTCCTTGGTTCAACTCCACAATCTTGTCGGAGGATCCCAAGTGACACCTAACCAATCTAGGAGACACCACTCTCCAAAAGGTAATAGATGGTGTGTTGATGATGAACTCTTAGCTCTTGTGCATCAAATGATAGTCTCCCCCACACTCAACTCTCTCTCTCATAGATTTGGCTATGGTGGACAGATGATTTGAGTGGAAAGCAACTTGGGGAAGGCTAGAGATCAAGATTCTTGTGGTTGGAGTGGAATGTCTTGGTCTCAACACATGAGTAGGTGGTTCTCTCTCAGAAAATGAGTAGTGGAAGTGTAGGCATGTTCTGATGGCTCTCTCTTGAATAGAGAAGGGGTGGAGGGGTATATATAGCCTCCACACAAAATCCAACCGTTACACACATTTGACCCAACTTGGTCAGACTGAATATATGAACTCGGTGAGACCAATTTAGTTCAAAATGTGAATGTTAGGAATCTCGGTGGGACCGACATGATCAACTTAGTGAGACCATTGTGCTAGGGCTAGGCAAGACCTCATCTCGGTGAGACCGATTGCATGAACTCGGTGAGACCGGTGTCGGTGTCAAAACCGGCGGATCTCGGGTAGGGAGTCCCGAACTATACGTCTAGGGTTGATGGTAACAGGAGGCGGGGGACACGATGTTTACCCAGGTTCGGGCCCTCTCTATGGAGGTAATACCCTACTTCCTGCTTGATTGATCTTGATGAATATGAGTATTACAAGAGTTTATCTACCATGAGATCATAATGGCTAAAACCCTAGAAGTCTAGCCTGTATGATTATGATTGCCTCTACGGACTAACCCCTCCGGTTTATATAGGCACCAGAGGTGACTAGGGTTGTACAAAGTCAGTTACAGAGAAATGAATCTTCATATCCGGGCGCCAAGCTTGCCTTCCACTCCAAGGAGAGTCCCATCCAGACACGGAAGAGAGTCTTATGTCTTGTATCTTCATGGCCCAACAGTCCGGCCCACACTAAATAGTTCGGCCATCCGAGGACCCCTTAATCCAAGACTCCCTCAGTAGCCCCTAAACTAGGCTTCAATGACGAGGTGTCTGGTGTGCAGATTGTCTTCGACATTGCAAGGCGGGTTCCTTCTCCGAATACTCCAAAATAGTGTTTGAACACAAGAATCGTGTCCAGCTCTGCAAACCAAATTCCACACACAACCGTAGAGAGTATAATATTTCACGATTCCAATCCGCTGACAACTTTTTGTAGTTTGACATCACGTCGACGCCCGGCCATTATTTCAAAATGTTTTTGAGCCTGCCGCTCCATATTTCGAGATGTGGTTTCATTGGCACGTCTTGTCAAAGCATAGATCGTGTCCCCTTATTGCGGGATTCTCATCAATATGGGCATGGGTAATCCCACTGTATCGTCTGCACGGCCCTTGGGAATAGGCGAGCTTTTAGGGAGAGTGGGGAGGCCCTTGATATTCATAGCCTTTATAAAGAGATAAGGATTCACCCCTTTCACCCACGCCTTCTCTCTCTACCTCCCCCATTCCCGAGCTCCAGCGCCCAAGTTCTCATCCTTTCCGGGCCAAGAAAGCACTCCAACCATGTCCAGATCCGGAGTGCAGGGCAAGTGGATGGTCTCCTCCGTCAAGGAGAAGGACATTATGAAGCTCCGGAAGGCGGGGTATTTGGCCAAAGAAACCGCCCACCGACTCCCTGCCAAGGGGCAGATCATCCCCACTCCAGAGCCCCATGAGAGGGTGGTGTTCGTCCCCAACTTCGTCCGCGGGCTGGGATTTCCTCTCCACCCATTCATCCGCGGACTCATGTTCTACTACGGGCTAGATTTCCATGATCTAGCCCCAAATTCTTTCCTCAACATCCTGACATTCATTGTCGTGTGCGAGGCTTTCCTCCGCATCCCACCCCACTTCGAATTGTGGTTAAAGATCTTCAATGTGAAGCCGAAGGTGGTGGGTGGCCAACACACAGAGTGCGGAGGCGCCATGGTGAGCAAGATGCCCAATGTCACATGGCCCAAAGGCTCCTTCGTGGAGACCGTCAAAGGGTGGAAGCAATCGTGGTTCTATATCACATAACCCTACGCTGCCACCTAGGCCGCGGCTCCCGAATTCAAGTCCGAAGCCCCAATGCGGCTCACCTCCTGGCTGGAGAATGTCGGCGTTCTGGGAATGGGGGTCCCCAGACTTGCCTGCCTGCGGCCTGCAGCGTGGCTCAAGGGGCAGCCCAGCATGGCCCATCTTCATCAGTACAAGCTCAAGACCCTCGCGAGGGGCCAAGCCTCACGGGGTGGACGACAGGAAGCTTCCTCATGCACGGCCTCGTTAGGCTGGCTCACGAGGAGGTGGAGAGATCAAGGTGGGGTACCTCACGAGGTGCCCATGACGCAAGCCATGACGACCAAGGGCGCCAGGCGGACGCAGGCCCGCGCAGTGTCCTCCTTTCCTCTTTGGTCCAAAGGGGCAAGCGCAGGCGAGAGCATCAAGCAAAGGCATCCATTTCGGTGCAACAAGACCAAGACCGTCGCAACAGCGGGAAGGAAGTCATCGTGGAGCCCAGGAAGGCGTCACCACCAAAGACTTTGACAGGCGAGAACCAACTTTAGTCAGGATAAGTGTACTATATGTTCCCCTTCAAAATGGCCAATTGTTGGCGCCCTTCCCGCTCAATATTTGGGAAGAGGCCCAGGGCCTTTGCCTATAAATAGGACTAGCCACCACAAGGTAGAGGCATCCAATCATCACCAAGGAACCAGTAGAAGGAGCGACTGAACTCCCCCTAGCAGTTCATCGCACCAGCCAAGAACAGACCCTCGCGATCCTGTTCTTCCTTGTATTGTTCATCATCAGCCCAAGAGGCAATCCACCACACCACAAACTAGAGTAGGGTATTACACCACAATGGTGGCCTGAACTAGTATAAACCATGTGTCTCTTGTATTGCTCTTTTCATAGCTTAGATCCTAGCGAGGCAGCGAGGTGCAGGTAGTAGAGGGCGAGATCTCCGCGCGAACCCCAGAATTCGAACCTAGAGGGTCTGCCGGAACCCGAAATCCGATATTTGGCACGCCAGGTAGGGGTGCGCCGGAATCCACCTTCTGCCGCTTCGCGTCTCGTCGCATCGTCATCACCATGTCCGGTGACCAGGTAGGCAACCCTGATCCCTGGGCGGCCAGGCCCACCCACGAAGAGCCGCTCGCCCCGGGCAACCCTGTGCCCCAGGCAGCTCGCGGTCCGCAGGGCGCTGCGGGCCGCGGGCGACGCAGACAGGCAACGACAGCTCTCATGACGCGGTAGGCGCGGTCGGCGGCGAGGGCCTCCCACCATGCTGCGACCACGGCGCCGTACACCCGACGGGAGCAGGCGAACTCGAGGGCCATGCTTACGGTGGCCCGAGAGCTACTGCAATGCAGGCAGCTGGAAGGCGGCCGCGACGTGCTACTAGAGCGGGTGGCAGAGCTCCTGGGCTTCGCCGCCTCAGGGGCTCCCCCCTTCTGCACCCAACTCCCACCTCAGGTCCAGGGCGGCCCGCACGGGGGTTCCGTGCACACCCGTGCAGCCCCAGGCGGACTCCAAAGCCACCCCAACGCCGGCCAGGCCGTCAGCACCGGGCCAGCAGCGGCGCTGCCCCCGCCCGTAGCCAGCGAAGAAGGACTCGCCACGACCCACGGCCCCGGTGGGCTGCCGCGCTACCACCCCCAGGTGGGTGCCTCAAGCAGCACTGCGTGGCGCGCGGGGTGCTACGGCGCGGCCTTCGGAATGGTAGCCCCAGAAGAGTACGTGCCCCACATGATGGACCAAGGGCGCGCGCATGAGGACAAACAAGGCTCGCTCCTCGGCCCAAGCTGGGGGGACGAGGCACCAGAAGCTGAGCTCTTCCAGGAGCCCCAGGAAGGCCCCGTTGGCTACACTGGAAACAACGATTATCGGGTACCACTAATTCCTCAGGAGCCGGCATACGTCAACCATGGATCGCAGGAGGTACAGGTCACCACAACGGGTGGCTGCCCCACTCCCGCAGCTTCCTACCCCTTAGGAGGAGGGCGCCGGGGGCTGCAGGAGAGGGGCCAAGATCCGACATCACCACCGCGGCATTCGGAGCAAGGCGTCCTTAGGAGGTACGCCCTCTGCTGGGGAGGTGCCTCAGGGCCTGCCCCTGGCAGAGGACCTGTGGTCGTCGGGGGAACCGCTGGCGACCGCTCTACCCCATCGGCGGCGTCCTGGTTTCTGGTCGTCGTCGGTGGCACTAGAGTGTGGTGCAAGGCGGGGCCCTCGTCTGGCGATATGAAGCAAGGCCGGTACCTGTGAAGAAGGCCCAGTGCCTGTGAAGCTCGCCGCCCCGTGACACTCTCACGTAATAATGAGTGGGGCTGTACACGCCCCGGAGTCTCAGGGGTGCCGGCCTCAGGCCCTAGGGCTCCCTCCACGCCCAGTGGCAGCACTTAGCTCCACACTGGTGAGAAGACGTCCAAGACTAGACTAGGTGCCGGACGCGGCCTTTTTCTGCTTTCATTGCTTTTCCCCTTTGGCTGTCGTTTTCCCCCGTTGGATTTAAGTTGGATTTGAGCTCGAAGATTTGTGTGTGTTCGGGGGAGGGGTGTTTAGTCTCGTTCGAGCAATCTCTAGCGTTCTGGTTACCACTTCGCCTCAGCTGCCTCCCCTCGTGAGCCCCTCGCGAGCCGGGCCAGGCCTAGCTTGCGTGCAGCCCAGACTGCCGTTGCCGCGCCCTCTCAGGAGGTTTTCATTACAGGTTCGATGGGCTCGTTCAAGAGACGCTCGAGGCACCACAGCCCTCTGCAGGCTGACTCGAGGCCCACGCGGGTCGAAGGTAAACAAGTCAGCCAGCTCGTCGCAAAGTCAGCCGCTTGGCGTAGGCGTATGGGTGATATTGCATCTACTAATACGCTGAATACGAGTTTTTACATGAGGGGCTCCCCCTCCCAAAATGCTCTTACAACCTTCAGGGCAAGGCCCGAACTCTATCTGCGCAGGGTAAGGAAGCAGGGACAACACGCGGTCAGTCAGATAAATCCCCCAATGCATCCTCAGGGGCGCCTCCTGAATCGTCGCTGGCGTCACTGGCCTCGCCATCGGCCTCCGCGTCGCCATCAGCGACGTCAGGGCCGTTCACCACGTCACCTCCATCAACAGCCACGACCACGCCGTCGTTATCAGAAGCGAAGGCCCTGACAAGGGCATCCACGTTGTCCTCCACCCAGCGTGCCAGGTCGCCCCGGACGGCCTGGGGTACTGGGGCGATGGCGGCATCAAAGTCAAAGTTGGGGACCATGTTCTGAAGGTGGATGAAGACACGAGAGAAGGCGCGTCCAAGCAGGGCACGGCTCCTCTCCTCCACCAGCCTGTTGGCACCAACCGACGCGCCTCTAGCTGCGTCACCACGTCGGTGAAGAACTGAAGATTGCCAGCATAGTTGGCTGCGTGGGGCTCGTCAACGGCCGCCTCGCAGATGTTACCCAAGGCTGTGTTGGCTCTCTCCCAGAGGGTAGTGAGCATGGGGCCATGCTTGTGCTCCAGAAGCCGCCGCTGGCGTATCTCGTCCTTGTTCTGCCGCGCAATAGCCTTAGCCTCGTCCACCCGCTGGCGGAGAAGAAGCGCCTCGGTGCGGGAGGTAGTCAGCTCCTCCTGCGCCACGTCGAGGGCGGCTCGGGAAGCGTCAGCCCGCCGCATCGCTTCCTCCAGCTTGGCCCTTAGGGCGGCGGTCCTGCCTTCAGCCTCGACCCAGATCAACCCCAGCCTCTCTTCAAACTCGCGCTCGAGGTTCAAGCGGGCCGTCGCCACCCCGAGATCAACCTCCACTATGGCTCGGGCCTCGCGTGCAGCGACGTCGTCCTCCGCCTTTGTCACCAAGCACTCTCTTGTCTCCAGACGCTCGAGATCGCATGCGCACTTAGCGGCTTCCAGTGTCAGTGCCTCCTCACGCCTCAGGAGCTCTGTCTGGTCGACCGAAGCCACCTTCATCGATGCAAGGGCCGTCTCACGCAGATCCACCTGTTGCTCCAGGGAGTGGCACTGGGCCAAGAGTTCCCGCGCCCGCTCCTCCGACACCTCGCGTCGCCGGTCAGCCTCTCGGGCCTCCTCGACGGCCCGGGAACGGGCCTCCTGAGAGGCCGCCAGCAACGCCTCGGCCTCCTCATTGTCGAGGTCACGCTAGTGGCGCGCAAGGGCAACGGCCGCCTCCAGCTTGCGCCTCTCTCCAGCCAGGCGCAGGCCCTCAGCCTCAAGGCGCGCGTCTTCATCAGCAAGCTCTTCACCAAGCCGGCTCACCGCGTCAGCCACCCACCGGAGAAACTCTTGGTGAAGAGCGCGACGCCTCCGGGCACGCTCGAGCACGTCTTCTGCATCGTCCTCTGCCACAAGTAAGCGCGGGGGGCGCAAGTCAGCACTCCCTCTCTGGGCAGGGGGCTGGGGGTTGGCGCCCTCGCGATGGCGGGGCACGCCTCGCCAGAAGCCCGGACAGGAGCCGGCCCATCCCCAAATGAAGAGTGCATGGCCGACCTCAGCCAATCGCCATCCACGATCAGACGCGAAGCCCAAGGCAGGCTGCTTATTCCCCGAGGGGGCTCGCGAAGGAGGGTCGCGAGGCGCGCAGGGCCGCGATGCACCACAGGATGGCTCACCTCTCCAGCCGGCCTCACCGCAAGGGCTCTACTGGAATTCGGAGCGCTCGAAGGTGGTGGAGAGGGCGGAGCCTGGGGGGATGGCTCCTCAGCCATCTCCGTGAGCTCGGCAAGAAGGGCCCTGCAGAGCAAGGATCAGCCAAAGCAACGGGAGGATTAGGAGCCAGGAAAGGGGAGTCTTACTCATCAATGGCGAAATACTTCTGGCGCTTCAGCAGGCGGTAAGGGTAATTGTCACCCAAGGCCTCCCTTTTCTTCCGGAGAACCTCGAAGTCCATGCAGAAGCGACCCAGGAGTTGAGCGCAGGGGTCAGCCTACGACGAGGAAGAAGCGTCAAGATGCCCAGCGTCTGGTGCGTCATCCTGATGCACGCCGCCGGTCGCCTCACCAAGAAGGATAGCTGGGGCCCCACGGGCCTCAACCACGGACGCCGTGGTCAGCATCTCAACGCCTCCATCCGCAGTAGTACGGGCCTCAGGAGCTGCCCCCTTAGGAGTGCCGCCTGGTGTCGCCACTCCGGTGGGGGCCTCCTCAGCCTCCGGCGGCCCATGCCTCCCTGCCCCGCCACTCGAGGAAGGACCGCCATGGGCGACTGGGAGGGCAGTCACCATCACTGGGTTCTCATGAGGACCCATGAAGCCAGTGCGGCGCAACGCCCATTCGTCGAAGTCGGGCATCTGCTTCACAAAGTCGCCCCTGTTCGAGCAAAGGTACAGCAAAGCCCCCCCATGCCGGACGCTGCCGGAGGAAGGGTCCCCAGTCAAGACCAAGAGCACCTTCCTGTGATCTTCACGCCCGCTGAAGGCCTACATCCGGTGGGAGTGGCGCTGGAGAGGAGCAATGTGGCGTAGCAGGAACTCCTTCACCACCTTGGGCGCCGTCACACCGAACGCCCTCAAGAGTGCGAAGCGATGCCAGACGAAGATGAGCCGGGGGCTCGTGAGCATCTCCTGGCCCTGGCCTGAATTGGGGACAGCAGGCGACTTTGGCTCCGAAAGTAGGGGGCTGGGCACCCCTACATCCACGTACGGCCGCCGCTCGCGGAACCCAGGCGCGAACGGAGGAAGGCTGAAATCTATCCCTGAAGCCGTTGTTCCTGGTGCGGCAATGAAGCTCACTCACGCTGAGCATTGGGTGGGATCGACAAGGCACAGAGAGAAGAAGTGGCGCAGCAAGGAAACCGAAGGAGGGATGCCCATCATCGCCTCACGGACAAAGGCAAAGACGGCAAGAAGAGTAATGGATTCAGGACCCAAATGCATCATATGGATCTGGTAATGGGAAAGCACAGCGTTGAAGAAATCGGAAAAGGGGGGAACCAATCCCACCCACAGGGCATCGGCAAAGTACTGGACCTCAGTGACCACCCTGTCGATGGAGAAGTGGGATGCGGGCCAGGCCGTCGTCCTCCCGCACTCGTTGAAGATGGTGGTCAGAGCAGAGCTGACCTTGCCCAAGCCTTCTCGGTTGAATATGATTGACCGATCGACGGCGGGAGCCGCCAACGATGGCGAGCGAGGCGGAGGCACCGGTTTCTTCCCTTTCCCCTTCTTCGTCGGAGCCATGGCAACGGGAAGAGGGAGGATTCGAGATTGGATTGGAAGCAGAGGCTGGAGCTCGAGAGGAGGAAGAGCAGGGGACGGCTAAACAGCGAAAAGAGGAATGACTCTGTACAACCACGGGTCCGCCTAGCTGGGCGCAAAATAAGGAGGCGTGGGGGAACAGGGCCGCCCACGTCCAATCAACCGCCACGCGGCGCCCGAGGCCGCAGGCTGTTAGGGCCCGCGGCGCTTCGCACTTACCCCTTCGCTCCTCTACTCAGCCAAGTCCGGGCGCGCCTTGGGCCCGGGGGCTACTGTCGGTGTTCTGGGAATGGGGGTCCCCAGACTTGCCTGCCTACGGCCTGTGGTGTGGCTCAAGGGGCGGCCCAGCGTGGCCCATCTTCATCAGTACGAGCTCAAGCCCCCCGCGATGGGCCAAGCCTCACGGGGCGGACGACAGGAAGCTTCCTCAGGCACGGCCTCATCAGGCTGGCTCGCGAGGAGGCAGAGAGATCAAGGCGGGGTACCTCACGAGGTGCCCATGATGCAAGCCATGACGACCAAGGGCGCCAGGCGGACGCAGGCCCAAGCAGTGTCCTCCTTTCCTATTTGGTGCAAAGGGGTCAAGCGCAGGCGAGAGCATCAAGCAAAGGCATCCATGTCGGTGCAACAAGACCAAGACCGTCGCAACGGCAGGAAGGAAGTCATCGTGGAGCCCAGGAAGGCGTCACCACCAGAGCCTTTGACAGGCGAGGACCAACTTTAGTCAGGATAAGTGTACTATATGTTCCCCTTCAAAATGGCCAATTGTTGGCGCCCTTCCCGCTCAATAATTGGGAAGAGGCCCAGGGCCTTTGCCTATAAATAGGACTAGCCACCACAAGGTAGAGGCATCCGATCATCACCAGGGAACCAGTAGAAGGAGCGACTGAACTCCCCCTAGCAGTTCATTGCACCAGCCAAGAACAGACCCTCGCGAGGCTGTTCTTCCTTGTATTGTTCATCATTAGCCCAAGAGGCAATCCGCCAAACCACAAACTAGAGTAGGGTATTACACCACAATGGTGGCCCGAACTAGTATAAACCATGTGTCTCTTGTATTGCTCTTTTCATAGCTTAGATCCTAGCGAGGCGGCAAGGTGCAGGTAGTAGAGGGCGAGATCTCCGCGCGCACCCCAGAGTTCGAACCTAGAGGGTCTGGCGGAACTCGAAATCTGACAGAGAAGGGCCTGAATTGGGCTACGTCGAATGAGCTGACAGCACTGTAGACACGCATCCAGAGCAAGGTGGACAAGAACATCAAGCTTGTCAACGTGATCCAGGTGATGCTAGTTCGCCGGATCCTTCCATGCCAAAGTCGGACCTGTAATTTGTGGGAGTTTGTTCCAGCCGAGCACCAGACCGTGCAACATTTCTTTGGCGTCATGCATGAAGGCATTTGGAAGGTGCTCTTCAAGGCCAATGATACGTGGCCGAAGGAAACTGAAGACCGTGGGTACAACTTGACCCATCCCGCCAGTCCGGTAAGTTTTTCGCATTTCAAGGTGAATCCTTTACTTACTTATTCAGGGAAGATGCCTGAGCCTCCTATTTATTTTTGCAGGGCTGGACAAAGAAAGCAGAGCGGATCAACTGTCCAGCTTCGTTGCCCGAGGAACCGGCCATCTCGCTTCTGACGAAGATGCTGGTTTCGGTGCCCTACCAGGCGCCGGAGAAGAAGGCCAAGGGGAAGGCCAAGGAGACCAGAAGCGGTCTCCGTCGCAAGGGTGCTTTGGACATGACGTCCGGAGACACCGAGACTCACTCCTCCGCCGCCGGGGACGAAGAGGAGGAGGAAAGCAACTCTCCCCCTGAGGGGGGAAGGAAGAAGAGGGCGGCCTCCACAAATCTGGAGGCAGAGGCGTCCAATAGGGGGAAGGGTTCCCTCACGGATAACTCTGTGTGGGACGTTGGTAGCAGCCCAGAGCGACGCCCTCGAAACAAGCCCCTGGCTGAATCACGAGTACTCAAAAACCCGGACGCATTCATATATCCGGCCTCTCTACTTCATAGTCTTAACATGTAGAATCATACATTTGCAGTCCGGCCCGTTCCGTCCTCCAGCGATCCTCATCAACGGGGAATTCGCTGGACTTGAAGGTGATGGACAGCGGGTCCCTTCCGGCAGCCTCTTCTCCCAAGGCCATGGATGACACTGAGGTGTTGTCCCAAAGGACCCCAAGCTAGGGAGAGATGCAGGAGGCCGTCAAGGCGGCGCCAGAGGGTGAAACCTTGGCCGCCGGACACATGGGGGAGAAAATCCCCATGTATACTAGCGATGGGGGCCATATCCAATTCGGCCCCCAGCCGAATACAATTCTGAAGACCTATACGGCTCCGGAATTAGGCAAGCAGCCTCTTTCAAAAGAAGGAGGTGCGCCTATTCCACCGGTGACCTCTGTCCATCCAGAGGCACCGGATAATTTGCTGGAAGTGCTGCAAGGCGCTTCCATTGTTGCGAAAGAACATATCCTTATGTGTACGATGGTTGAGGGGGTGCGGTTTGTTAAGAGCGGACTGACCGACGCCTGTACCAGCCTTCTAACAGGTTTTGAGGTGAGCGACACAATTATATAAAAAGAATGTCAATAGTAGCCCCTGAGACTCTGTCCGGTGTTCGAAAAGAAAAGCCGAACAGAGGATCAAATAATTTTCACAGGAGACTAACCTGACATGTCTATATGAATAAGCAGGCATCGTTGCTGGCTGCGACCTCTCATGCTGCTGAGGTCTCCAGACTGTAGCAAAGTCTGGAGCGAACCGAGGAAGAGCTCGGCCGTGTGAAGAGACAGCTGGAAAACAATCAAGGTATGCAATGACCTTATCTATATTCAGGAAGGATGAATGATTTGTGCTGACTAAAGTGCCATGATATCTATTAGGAGCGGCGACTGAGGTGGAGACCCTCAAGAAGGCATTGCCCGAGGCCGAGGAGAGAGCGGCCAAGGAACAAGCTGCCTGTTAAAAGCATGAGGCGAGGGTCGGTGAGGTCCAGCAGAAGCTCCAGGACGCCATGAAGAAATGCGAGTCCTTGGAGCGCAACATTGCGGATCAAGAGTCCGAACTTGCCAAGGCCCGCCAAGGTGCACACGATGCCCGGGTTAAAGCCCAGGGTGCCCTCCAGGAAGTCCACGAGCCCAGAAAAATCGCGGCGGGTAAGGCCTTTATTTTGCAGAGCAATTATGTGAAGAAAAGGTTCCTCTTAGTGACCCGGATTTGGAGTTCTCCAAGGGCGTTTGCGGATTTGCCACGCAACATTTCAGACACTGCAGAGTTCTTTCGAGCCGAAGAGGGGGGCTCCACGGAGAAGCTGTTTTGGTCGCAATACCTTGCGCCAGAACATCCAGTGCCCTTTAGCGATCAGCTAAAACAGCTGATCGAACTGCATAGGGTGGTTGAACTAGCCATGAAGGATTTAATAATCCTACTATGGCCTGCCGAAGCCATACCCAGCAGCTACTTCGGGCTCGTGAAGCGGCTGGTCAATGCCTGCCCTCGGCTTGATGCCATCAAGTGGTCATTCTGCATCGAAGGCGCGCAAATGGCCTTCACCCGGGTCAAGATAGAGTGGGCAAAGATGGATGCCGTGAAGCTTGAGACCGAGGGACCGCCCGCCGGCAAGGAGCACCGCATGCCCGAGCGGTATTTTGAAGATGTCCTGAAGGGATCCCGCATTGTAGAGTGGCAGTGTTCAAAAGACATTATCTTTGAATGAAGTCATTCATATTGTCCCTTCCTGTATTATGAAACAGAGTCGTTATGTAATATAATGCCTTTTATTTAAAAATTTACCTCCTATGCGGTCGTTTTGTTGAATCTGAGAGTTGGCCAGTCGTCGGCTTCAGCCCCCACGTAGGTAGTACGAGGGTGTTTGGGATGAATCTAAACACTCTTTATCCCAGAGTTTGGTCCTTAAAAGAGGTGTTTAGCGCAACGAACCAGGCAATCGGACTATGTGGCTTTATCACCCTCACTTAGCCATTGGAGTTTGACAAATAGAAATGTAGGTGCAGCCCCTAGTTAGTATTTAATCCAGACTAGGGTGTTGTAGACACTTGATCGGGTAAAGGCCGATTCATCGCATAATGCGGAAAAAATCGCAAAAGATTTGTAACCTCTTGAACAACTGACCGGCTCACGTCGCATCATGACAGTCAGTTTTCGGCTTTCTCTACTGAGGTGCTCATCCGGATAAACTAGGCCACAATCGCAATAGTTCTCCCTTTACTACCCTAGCCGATATAGCAGAACACAAGGTAGTAAGCACAGGAGCCGGGCAACCCAACTATTGACCAAAGACATGATTCGGAGCCGATGCATATAATGCTAAAGTTCGGGGTGCCGGACTATATTGTAAAAAAGTGTTCGGACTTTGTTGCCGTATTACGAGGCGTAATGAAGCCCCTGGCGAATTTAAAGCATACCAAAGTGTATGGCTACAATCGATAAGAATAACGAAATAAAATGAAATAGCAAGTCAATGCCACATAAATTGGGCCACAAACTGTTTTTATTGTAATTTGATTAATACGTCAAAGCATATTTGTACAAATAGTGTGATAAACAATATAGTTGTTTAACCTACTAAGACCAGGGGGAGCTGCGTGCGGGTCCCACAGACAGGTAGAATGATCATCGAGAAGAACATCTAGAGATTCCCTCACACGTCCATACTGCTTCCTGCCTAGGTATGTATATATCCTTTGAAAGGACCGATGACCAGGCCGTCGGAAGGGGCCTGTGAAAAAGACACAAAAAATGATAAGAAGGAAAAGGAAAAGGTATGTGTGTGAGCCGTATGATGGGCCACAATAATGTTACGCCTCCATCTATGCCCATGGTATTTTGAGTGTGTAGTTATGTACGCGTGGTACGTACGCCGCCATTTGGTCGGGATTGAGACGGAGGCCAAATTGCTAGTCGAGCTCTTGACAAGCTGGACTGTCCTGCTGCAGAGTAGTCCGGGCTCGTTTGACAGTGTCCGAGATCTTGGTCGCCGAATTAAAGTTGTGCGTGTTAAGGCCGCTCTGTACCTCCACTGCCAGAGCGGTGGTGTGCTCGTCAGTATGGAGGGAGCGCTCTGTGTTTCCATTGACTGTTATGACACCGCGTGGTCCGGGCATCTTAAGCTTGAGATAAGCATAGTGTGGCACCGCAGTGAATCGAGCAAATGTGGTTCGTCCAAGCAGTGCGTGATAGCCACTACGAAAGGGGACGATATCGAAGATCAACTCTTCGCTTCGGAAGTTGTCCGGCGATCCGAAGACCACCTCCAGTGTGATTGAGCCCGTACAGCGGGCCTCTACACCTCGTATGACTCCTTTAAAGGTGATTTTTGTGGGCTTGATCCTTGAGGGATCAATACCCATTTTGTGCACTGTATCCTGATAGAGAATGTTCGGGCAGCTGCCATCGTCCATGAGGACTCGTGTAAGATGGAATCCATCAATGATTGGGTCGAGGACCAGTGCGGCTGAACCGCCATGACGAATACTGGTCGGATGGTCCCTGCGATCGAAGGTGATTGGGCAGGACGACCATGGGTTGAACTTTGGGGCGACTGGCTCCATCGTGTAGACGTCCCTGAGCGCATGCTTGTGCTCCCTCTTGGGGATATGGGTAGCGTATATCATGTTCACCATTTTAACTTGGGGGGGAAACTTCTTCTGTCCCCTTGTGTTCGGTGGCCTGGGCTCCTCGTCATCGTCCTTGCTTTGCGACCCCTTCTCCTTGTTCTCGGATTTTAACTTGTCGGCCTGTTTAAAAACCCAACAGTCTCTGTTGGTATGATTGGCTGGTTTATTAGGAGTGTCGTGGATTTGACATGGACGATCGAGTATGCGGTCCAAGCTGGACGAGCCCGGGTTGTTTCTTTTATATGGCTTCTTCCGCTAACCGGACTTAGAGCCACAGAATCCGGCATTGACCGTCGTGTCCTTGGTGTTGTCACCATTGCTTCGACGCTTGTGTCTGTTGCATCAGGGCTTGCCATTGCTATTTCTGGCTTCAGAAGTGCCAGGTTCACTTGTATTGTTATTTCTATGGGCTAGCCAGCTATCCTCGCCCGCGCAGAAGCGGGTCATAAGTGTCGTGAGGGCTGATATAGACTTCGGCTTTTCTTGGCCGAGGTGTCGGGCGAGCCATTCGTCACGGATGCTATGTTTAAAGGCCGCTAGGGCTTCGGCATCCGGACAATCGACGATCTGGTTCTTTTTAGTTAAGAACCTAGTCCAAAATTTCCTAGCTGACTCTACGGGCTATTGAACTATGTGACTTAAGTCATCGGCATCCGGAGGTCGGACATATGTACCCTGGAAGTTGTAGCGGAAGGCTTCTTCCAAGTATTCCCAGCTGCCAATTGAGTTTTCGGGCAAACTGTTCAACCAGTGCCGAGCAGGTCCCTTGAGTTTTAGCGGGAGGTATTTGATGGCGTGAAGATCATCACCACGGGCCATATGAATATGGAGGAGAAAATCCTCAATCCATACCGTGGGGTCTGTTGTCCCATCATATGATTCAATGTTCACGGGTTTAAACCCTTCTGTTAATTCATGTTCCATTACTTCATCAGTGAAGCAGAGGGGGTGTGCGACGCCTCTATATCGAGCCAAGTCGCGACGTAGCTCGGATGGAGTTCGTCTGCGGTTTTCGGCCCGGGCGTGGTTATGCTTGTCACGTCTGGCCGGATGGCCATCTCGCGCATCAGGGCACGCCCCCGCCATCCATAGATCGATCTGGTCTGACCTGCTCTATTTTCCAGGTCATGCCGCGGGTCATATGTGTATCCCCAAGTTGTTGTGTCTCTGTTTTTACGGCGAGGTAGTGCGGGCTGGTGTTCGGCTTCAGTTGTCGCTTTGTCCCGGCCACGTGGTGGTCGGTCAGCCGCATTATGCGCTGGTAGGACGGGCTCCAGCGCCTCGTCATCGAATTGGGGTAACAATTTGCATTTCGGGTAACTTTTGGTTGGGTGCTCGAGGCCGTATTCCTCGGCTGCCAAGACATCAGTCCATATGTCATTGAGTTGATCTCGATCAGCTTGAAGTTGTTGTTGCTTCTTTTTCAGGCTCCTTGTAGTGGCTATTAGCCAGCGCTTCCAATGTTGGTGTCAAAACCAGCAGATCTCGGGTAGGGGGTCCCGAACTGTGCGTCCAGGGTTGGTGGTAACAAGAGGCAGGGGACATGATGTTTACCCAGGTTCGGGCCCTCTCTATGGAGGTAATACTCTACTTCCTGCTTGATTGATCTTGATGAATATGAGTATTACAAGAGTTGATCAACCACGAGATCGTAATGGCTAAAACCCTAGAAGTCTAGCATGTATGATTATGATTGCCTCTACGGACTAAGCCCTCCGGTTTATATAGGCACCGAAGGGGACTAGGATTGTACAAAGTCGATTACAGAGAAATGAATCTTCATATTCAGGCGCCAAGCTTGCCTTCCATGCCAAGGAGAGTCCCATCCGGACACGGGAGAGATCCTTCTGTCTTGTATCTTCACGGCCCAACAGTCCGGCCCACGCTATAGTCCGGCCGTCCGAGGACTCCTTAATCCAGGACTCCCTCAACAGATTTCAACAATGAGCAAACAAATAGTTAGTCAGGCAAACTTGGTGGGACCGATCGCTCATTTTTGTGAGACCGAACATTATGAAGGGAAATAGAGAGTTTGCAATGCAAACTCGGTGTGACCGATCGCTCATTTTGGTGGGACCAAAATGTTATGAAGGGAAACAAAAAAGTTTGCAATGCCATCTTGGTGAGACCGAGATCCGTATCGATGAGACCAAATTTGTCTAGGGTTTCTGGCAGTGGCTATATCAATTGAACTCGGTGGCGCCGGATAGACCAACTCGATGGGGCCAAGTTTGACTTTGGGTTTTGGACATATGTGGAAATGAGAAAGTGGTTGAGGGTTTTGGAGCAATATCACTAAGCACTTTGATCAAGTATACCATTAAGCAACACATTGTCCCCTTTTAATAGTATTGGCTTTCTTATGGACTTAATGTGATCTTGGATCACTAAAATAAAAATGAAGAGTCTTTAGCTTTTGCCAATCTTTGTCCTTAGCATTTTGATGGGTCCACATCTCTAGTCCATGCCATGCCAATCATTGAACTTTATGAAATATTTATCTTGAATGGATATTAGTTCAATGAGCTATATGTTGTTATGAATTACCAAAACCACCCAGGGACTAGTTGCACTTTCAGAAAAACAAGCGAAAAACAGGAACTGGCACTCGGCACTGAGTTAATAGGTTAGTCCCAAAAAAGATATAAAATTGCATATAATTACATATAAAACATCCAAGATTGATACTATAATAGCATGGAACAATCAGAAATTATAGATATGTTGGAGACGTATAAAGCATCCCCAAGCTTAATTCCTCCTTGTCGTCGAGTCAGTACATGATAAAAACAGAAATTTGATGTGGAATGCCACCTAACATGTTCATCATGTAATATTTTTCACAGTATGAATATTAAGAAATGAGTGATTCAAAACAATAGTCTAAAATCTGATATAAAGACATCGATACTCAGGTATACCAACAAACAATCATGACTTTCAAAATAAAAATGGTAAAGAATGCTATCCCTGCGAAATTATATAGCCTTGTCATGTGCGATCTTCCTAACACGAAGTATTAATCATGCACAACCTCGATGACAAGCCGAGCATCTCATGAAGACCTCGAGCATTTGAGGAAGCCCATCATCGAAATATACAAGCCAAGTTCTATAATGATAAATTCTCACTAGTATATGAAAGTGATAACTCATGGGACTCTCTATATGAAAAACATGGTGCTACTTTCAAGCACAAGTGTGGAAAAAGATAGTAGCATTGACCCTTCTCTCTTTTTCTCTCATTTTTTTAGTGGGCTCTTTGGCCTCTCTTTTTTATTTGCTCACTCGGACAAGGCTCTAATAATGATGATCGTCACACTTCTATTTACTTACAACTCGATAGAATTGAAATATATGACTTTATATGAATGTCTCTGGCAGTGTACCAGGATGTGTAATGATCTAGCGTAAGATGTATAAAAAATGATGAATGGTGGTTGAGCCAAAAATACTATGTCAACTATATGATCATGCAAAGCAATATGACAATGACGATGTGTGTCATATAAATGGAGCGGTGGAGGTTGCATGGCAATATATCTCAGAATTGCTATGGAAATACCATAATAGGTAGGTATGGTGGCTGTTTTGAGGAAGATATAAGGAGGCTTATGTCTGATAGAGTGTATCATATCATGAGGTTTGGATGCACTGGCTAAGTTTGCACCAACTCTCTAGGTCGGAAAGGGCAATGCATGGTACCGAAGAGGCTAGCAAATTGCAGAAAGGAAAGAGTGTGTATGATCCATGGACTCACATTAGTCATAAAGAGCTCACATACTTATTGCAAAAGTCTGTTAGCCTTCGAAGAAAAGTACTTCTACGCATGCCCCTAGGGGGATAGATTTGTAGAAAAAGACCATCGCTCGTCCCCGATCGCCACTCATAAGGAAGACAATCAATAAGAAATCATGCTCCAACTTCATCACATAACTAGAGACTGTACGTGCATGCTTCAGGAATCACAAACGTTAACACCAATATTCTTAGTAACCAAAATCATTCACTAGTACCTCCCACATATCACCACCTTAGTACTTCATAACTATTGCAATGAAACAAACATATCATATTGGGTCATCTACATGAAAGTTTTTATTATATCCCTCTTGAATATCTATCATATTAGGACCAATTTCATAACAAGTGCATATTGACATTAATATTTATCAAACTCTCAAAAATATATAAGTGAAGCATGAGAGTGCAACTATTTTTATAAAGATAGCCACCGACGTGCTCTAAAAGATATAGGTGAAACACTAGAGCAACTACCTAGCTCAAAAGATATAAGTGAAGCACAAAGAGTAGTCTAATAAATCACGAATATATTTGTTTCCCTCTAAAAAGGTGTCTTCAACAAAAGATGATTGTGGCAAACTAAAAATAAAACAAAGCAAAAACTACTATGGCACAAGATGCTCCAAGTAAAACTCATAACATGTGATGAATAAAATATAGCTCCAAGTAACATACCGATTGTTTGTTGACGAAAGAGGGGATGCCTTCCAGGGCATCCCCAAGCTTAGACGCTTGCTTATTACTTGAATATTACCTTGGGTGCCTTGGGCATCCCAAAGTAGTCTTGTCGTTCCTTATTCCTTCATCCATCATGATCTCACCCAAAACTTGAAAACTTCAGCACACAAAACTCAACAGAAACCTCGTGAGATCCGTTAGTAGAACAAGCAAATCGTAAACTTTATGTACTGTTATGAACCTATTAATATTTTATTATTGCATAATACCTACTGTATTCCAACTTCTCTATGACTTATACCCCCGGTATAATCCATAGAGTCATCAAAACAAGCAAACTATGCGACGAAAACAGAATATGTCTAAAACAGGACAGTCTGTAATCATCTGAACAAACACAATACTTCTGGAACTCCATTTTAAAAAAATAGGACATAGTGGGGAATTTGCATATAAATCGTGTGTAAAACATTCAGATCAAAATCGTGTTCCAATGGTTTTTAGGAATTCCTGGACTGAACGCAAATGTTTCTGATTTTTCACACAATTAAATCAACTATCAACCCAGTCATCCCAAAGGCTTTACTTGGCAAAAACACTAATCAAAACATAAGAACACAATCATAACAGTAGCATAATTGTGTAAACACTCAAAAAACAAAATGTTAACTATTGGGTTGTCTCCCAACAAGCTCTTTCTTTATAGCCATAAAGGTAGGCTTGAGATTTTATTGATGCTCACATGAAAGATAACAATTGAAACACAAAGAGAGCATCATGTAGCATGTGAAAAACACAATTAAGTCTAACATAATTCCTATGCATAGGTATTTTATAATAAAACACATTATCAAGAAAGGAAAAACAATCATATGCAAGGGAGAAGAATAAAAATTGATGATCTCAACATAATGAGAGGTAATTTAGTAATATGAAAATTCCTATAACTGTATTTTCTTCTCTCAATAAAATTACATGTAGGATCATAATCAAATTCAACAATATAGCTATCATATTTCTCTTCATGATCCTCATGCATGCAAATCATATAATCTCCCAAGATAGTGGGATTAACATCAACTAAGTTCATGACCTCTCCAAACCCACTTTTATCAAAAATATCATAGGATTAAAATCTCTCCAAATATGTGGGATTATTTTTACCTAAAGTTAACACTCTTCCAAACCCACTTTCAATATTTTTGCAAAAATTATTATCAATAACATATTCATCATGAGGTTTAAATAAATTTTCAAGATCATAAGAAGCATTATCACCCCAATCATGATCATTGCAATAAGTAGTGGACATAACAAAATTGTCATCTCAAGCTTGTAGCTTTGCATATAATTAGCCCAATTGGCATTAATAGAATTTATAATAGCATTATTGCAATCATGCTTTTCATTCAAGGAGCTATCAAGAGTGGGTGCAATAGCGATAATTTCATTTTTAGCAAAAGGACCTATAGCAAGTTCATCTCCATAAGCATCACTAGCACATATGCTCGTGTGTTGCAACGGGAGAGATATTTCTTTGCGAGAAGCAATTGGAGAGATAATTGATGTGTTCACAAAAAACGATCTCCACAACGATGGGATAGAGCGAGGACTTGTGGTCTTCTCGCGGGTCATGTTTGTCCCACGAGATCTTGATAGTGGTGGGGTTAGCCGGTGTGGCGACAACCATCCAACTCGTGCCTTTTTTCCTCCGGGTTTACCTCTGTCTCGGGGTTGTGGCTCCTCATTTGGTAGCTATGCGGTGACCTTCGGGGCACGGTTGCTTCGACCACTCTCTCTTACGATAGCGTAACCGGATGGATTACTAATTTTAGCGCATAAATCCCATTTCATTAGCATATTTAGCGCATAACAAGGCATCAATGTCCTTTTTTATTAGGGTTTGTTCTCTTTAATCATTTTAGCGCTCGCGTGCCCACAATTTTTTGTTCGAGCCAAACCAACATATTCTATTTTATTGGCACTTGCAAGCTAGAACCAGCAATAATTTTTGGAGTCCCTCCTTCTACTCATGATTCTCGAGATAACTTCCTTATTTTGATACAAACTTATTATTTCCAGAAAACCAATGGACATATACAAACTGGTGGGGTTTTACTATAAATTTCAAGGGCGATACTATCCTCATCATAATTGCAAGATAGATGAGTTGGTTTTGTCCATCGACACATAGGAAAGGTTCATAGTTCAATCCCTTGAGGCTTAAATTTTTTTTTCTCATCCGTCTCACAAAAAAACAAATGTGTGGGTAGGCCCAGGTTGTCCCACCCGAGGGACAAATAAAAAAAATTGGAAACTATGAGCGGGCGGGAGAAAACCTATATGTACATTTAATAGGAGGACCAACCATCATTATGTAACAAGGCCGCACTAGCTCAATTGGCATCCTCCTAAGGATGTGGAGGCAACATCGCAAGTTCTATTCCTTAGGACCGCCAATTATTTTTGGCTCCCTTGGCGAGGATCGATGGGGCGTATGCGGACGACCCTGTAGGGGAGTGTGGTTGAGGCCCAATACAACCCGTGCGAAGGAGAAAATTTTTTCTTGTGCCAACTGCGTTGGGGTTACTATATAACGCTAGTAGCGTAAAATGCATTTTTTTGGAAAATCGCAAACAACTTTGAAAAACAAAAAGAAAAAATGAACATTTTTTAAATTTTAAACCAATTTTGGAATGAGAACAAAGATTTAAAGTTCTATACATTTTTTAGAACGGGGTAGTTTTTGGAATTCTAATTTTAATTTTTGAAAAAAATCATTTTTTTAAATTATGAACTTTTTAAAAAATTGAATTTACTAAAAAAGGGAGAAAGATAAATAAACTTGAAAGGAAAAAAATAAAAAAACAGGATAGAAAAAGAGAAACAAACGAATAAAGAAAAATAGAAACATAACACAGAATAGGAAAAAAAAGGTTCAACCCAACTTGGCGCGCTGTGTGAAGCTGTGACTATGATGCTCCATGCGATAAATATGGTTTTCTGACCTGCATGGGCATGCAAATAAATGAGATGGCTTTAGTGGGCCACACTGTGGGTGGCCCATGTACGAAATTCTTGTATTTTTCCTTTTCTAATAGACGAATGGGAAAAAAATTAGTACCACCTCGAATAGAAAAAAATCTTTTGGATGATCAACTGACAAAATTTTTTGAGAAACGCACCTTGCTTTATTAGTAGGTATAGATTAATATTGGCATCATGGCCATAAGAATAGCAAGCATCATGTTCATTAAGAGGGGATATTTCAATCGAATCATAATTATCTATACATTACTGCATATTATTATTTCGTCCAAAGTAGCAGACATTCTCTCAATGAACTCATTAACATAGGCATTTGGAGCATAGTTTTTATACAATATTTAAGTATGGCAAATTTTTCAGATTTGTAGAGAGTAGCATCATACTTTTCAATCAAAGAAGCAACTTCATAAGCACCCTTAAAAGCAACGAATTCTTCAATTTGTTCGATATCATAGTAATTATAAACACCCTAGGCATAAGAAGATAAGATTTTATTATCATTAAACTCACATAGGTAGAAAAGGTGTATTTTGCGTTCTTAGAGTAACAAGTAAAATAATATATTTCACAAGGATTCCAAGAACAACAAAGCAAACAATTTATTTGATTCCATAGGAGTCTCCCTTTTTTAGACAAACGGTGACACACAAAATAAACATGCACACCTAATGATTTTCCCTCAACTAAACTAGTTGGGGTTTCAGCATTAGCACAAATAGATCAAAGATGATCCAAGTAGAAAACTTTAAGTGGATACATAGTCATCTTAATTTTTTGCTTTCATTTTCTATTTTTGGTGTATTGACATATGATACGTATCCAACGCATCTATAATTTATGAAGTATTCATGCCATTTTTGCAACAATTTTATATGGTTTTGGTATGATTTGATTATAACTAACCCGGACTGACGGTGTTTTCAGCAGAACTACCGTGGTGTCGTTTTTTGTGCAGAAATAGAAGTTCTCTAAATGGGCTAGAAATTTACGGTGGTTTTTTATGGACCAAAAGAGACCCCCGAAGCATCAGAGCTGGGCCAGGAAGTAGACGACGTGGCCACAAGCCGCTAGGGCGCGCCCGCCCCCCTAAGGCATGTCTCCGCGACTTGTGGGCCCCTCGTGCACATCCTTGATGTGAGACCGATGCCAAAAATTCTTATAAATACAGAAAACCTCCAAAAACAACCCTAGATGAGAAGTTCCACCACCGCAAGCCTCTGTAGCCATGAAAAACAAATCAGGACCTTGTTCTGACACCCTGCCAGAGGGGGAAATCATTAGCATAGGCCATCTTCATCATCCTGGCGGTCTCCGTGATGAGGAGAGAGTAGTTCACCCTCGGGGTTGAGGGTATGTACCAGTAGCTATGTGTTTGATCTCTCTCTCTCTCTTCGTGTTCTTGATTTGGCATGATCTTGATGTATCGCGAGCTTTGTTATTATAGTTGGATCATATGGTGTTTCTCCCTCCCTATCTTGTTGTGATGAATTGAGTCATGCACTTTGAGGTTTTGTTATGTTGGATTGAGTATTGGATTTGAGAACACTTGATGTATGTCTTGCGATGGGATATCTGTGGTGACATTGAGATGTTCTATTGGTTCACTTGATGTATGTTTTGTCACTCAACTTGCGGATTCCCAATGTGACATTGGGGTAATCTATGCATAGGGGTTGATGCACATTTTTGTCCTATGTTCTTTGATGAGAACTTTAGTGTGATTCTTTGTTGCATGTTGAGGGATTGCCATATGATTTAATTATGTTATCATTGTTGAGATATTTTGCGCTAGTGAAAGTATGAACCCTAGCCCTTTCAAGCATTGCAATACCGTTTTTGCTCACTTTTCTTACTTGCTACCTTGCTGTTTTTATATTTTTAGATTACAAAAACCTATATCTACTATCCATATTACACTTGTATCACCATCTCTTCGCCGAACTAGTGCACCTATACAATTTATGATAGTATTGGATGTGTTGGGGACACAAGAGACTCTTTGTTGTTTGGTTGCGGAGTTGTTTGAGACAGACCTCCTTAGGTCATCCACTTGAGGGAAAATTGCTACTGTCCTACAAAACTCTGCACTAGGAAGCCCAACAACGTCTACAAGAAGAAAGGTTGCCTAGTAGACATCAACATGAAGGAAATAAAAGCAAGCAAGCAAACAAACATAAAATATTTTTGTGTTTTTGTAAAAAGAATAGAAGTGGGGGAGATGGAAACGAGAGGCAAAGGTAAATAGAAAAAGGCAAATGAAAATTAGAGCAAGTATATGATAGTTTGTGTGAAGGTACTTGATAGGTTTTGATGATGTCTCCCCGGCAACGGCACCAGAAATTCCTCCTGCTACTTGTGAGTTGTGTTGGGATTTTCCCCAAAGAGGAGAAGAGATGCAATACAGTAGAGATAAGTATTTTCCTCAGTGAGAACCAAGGTTTATCGAACCAAAAGGAGAATCATGCAAAGCCTCGTGAACATCACCTGCACACACAAAAGCAAATACTTGCACTCAATACAAACAAGAGGGTTGTCAATCCCCTTGGCGGTTACTTGTAATGATTAAATCTTGTAATGGTAGATAGATAAATTGCAAACATAAAATAAAAGAAAGTAAAACATTGCAGCAAATATATATTTTGGTTTTTATATATGATAAAGGTAGACCCCGGGGACATAGTTTTTACTAGAGGCTTCTCTCTCGAACACATAACATACGGTGGGTAAATAAATTACTATTGGGCAATTGACAAAAGCGCATAGTTATGATGATATTCAAGGCAATGATCATGTATATAGGCATCACGTCTGAGACAAGTAGACTGACTCCTGCATGCATCTACTACTATTACTCCAGCCATCGACCGCTATCCAACATGCATCTAGGATATTAAGTAAATAAAAATAGAGTAACGCCTTAAACAAGATGACATGATGGACTACAAAAAAAGACACATCCGTGACAATTTGGGCCGAACGAATTTTTTTGTCATACTTATGACACTTCTATGACGATAATTGTGACAAAACCCAGTATTATCATAGATGTGGTGGGCTCCTACTTCTAGGACAAAAAATCATGACAGAAAATGGGCTTTTCGTCCTGGGCGGGCCGGAGAAGCAGCTGCATGACATTCTTTGGGCCGTCCATGACGGAAAAAACCATGGTAGAAGCAAGGGCGAGGAAAATATCGGGGAGTTCCCAGTTACGGTGGGTGGTCGGGGCCGAGCGATGCGTGTTTCTCTCGTACCATACGCACGTGGGTGCGAGGCGCTGGGCTCTAACTGAACCCGAGCGAGGTGTTCGCCTACTGAACCCGAGCGATTGCACTACAGGCTACACGTTACGGAACCCAAGCGATCGATCGATGGTTGTTAACTGAACCCAATCGAGTGATTCCTTTGCTACTGCTGCCAACTGAAGTCAGTCGATGCTGCCTCTGGATGAACAGTGAGCATTGCTGGGGGGTTGGATGAACAGTTCCCGGTGGGGGTGGATGAACAGGACCCTGTGGTGTTGCCTCTGGATGAACAGGACCCCGATCGATCGAGCCAATTGGGGCTGGATGAGCAGGACCCCGTGGAGGGCTGGATGAACAGGACGACCCTGTGGAGGGCTGGATGAATAGTAGATAGTGGAGGGCTGGATGAACACTAGATGGTGGAGGGTTGGATGAATAGGAGCCCGTGGAGAGGGGTGGTTGAACAGTAGCCGGTGGAGTAGTGCACGGTGGAAGCTGGATGAACAGGATCCCGTGGATGAACAGTTACAGGTGGAGGCTGGAGGAGGTCGACGGTGGATGAACAGTAGCCTGTGGAGGCTGGGGATGTCAACGGTGGAGATGAACAGTATCCCGTGTAGTCCCGTTTTGCGGTATGCCACACCTCTCCCGATGAACAGGACCCCGTTTCGACCATAGCGCTCCAACACAAGTCTGTTTCCTCTGTTTTGCAGTACGCCACACCCCTCCCGATCAACAGGACCCCATTTCGACCGTAGGAGGTCCAACACATGTCTTCCGTTTTGTGGTACGCCAGACCCCTCCCGATGAACAGGATTCTGTTTCGAACGTGGCCGGTCGAACACGAGGTCGTTTCCTCCGTTGTGCGGTACGCCAGGCCTCGTTTCCATCGGCTGTTCCGTCCAAGCCGGTTGGCTCCCACGTGTTCCGTTGGCTCCCCATGAAGATGACGAGGACACAGTTTCTCCGTTCTGACCCAGCCGTGTACACGAGCCCTGGCCGTACGTATGCGCGAGTTGGCGTTCGAGACCCCACCCGTATGTACGTACATGGCCGTATTTTCTTCCTTGCACACTGGTCGTTGTACGTACGTGTACATGCTACGTGCGTGCCTCTACTATGACACGTGTGCGCCTCTACATCGACCAGTATGTACGTACATGTTCGCGACCAGAATGACAACGCTACGTACGCTTCGACCAGGTGGGTCCCGACTGTCAGGCAATTCCTTGCGTGCGAAGAAGTAGCTGGTGGGTCCCATCAGTCAGGGATGAATCGTTTTTTTTCGCCCGAACGCACTTCCTTGCATGCGAAGATGTAGCTGGTGGGTCCCAGCAGTCAGGGGGGAATGTTTTTTTGCGAAATACGGTGGCTCGTCCGGTGGGTCCCTGCTGTCAGGTGCAGGAATAATTGTTTTGTGCGTAATAAGGAGGCACTTCCTTGCGGTTGCCGTGGACCCAGCTGTCAGCCTCTCCACGTACAGTACTCTTCCGATGGAAGTCGGTCGTTGACCATATTGACCACGCCGCGCAGAGAGCCCCACGACGGTGGACGAGTGCGAGGCCTAGGAAGGGGATGATGCGGAGCCGGGGAAGACGCGGCAGTGGATGCCCACACGGAGAGGAGTATGAGGGTTCAGTGGTTCGGTTGCGGTGTGAGGCTGCCATTACCGCAGAATAATAGGGGGTGTGGGTGAGTGGAGGGATGGCCTGGCCAGCAGTGGGAGTAGTAGGGGGCGGTGAGGCCTCCGCAAGAGCATAGCCGGCCATGGGAGGCAGGAGCAGGCGGCACGACCGCTGCTGCTTTGGGCGGCTGGAGCAAGAATGCCAGAGGTTGAACAAGCACGACGGTCGTTGGATGGACATCGTACAGTCACTACAGCTAGAATCATTTATATTGACTAAGTTGACAAAGCCCTTGGTACACGTCAACTTAGTAGGCCCATAGGTCAGCTTCCGAAACGGTGCGCCCCATATGTCAGGGGGAGGAATCATTTTTTGGGTGGGTGAAGCTAGAATATCCGAGGTTGAAGAAGAAGCACGTCATCAGTTGGATGGATATCCAATGGCCACTGCTGCTAGAACCGTGTGTTCACTATAAGTTGACAAAGCCTTGCATACGCACCAACTCTTTTTTTTTAGGGGACGCGTCAACTTAGTAAGGCCACAAGTGTGTGGCAGAGAACTTATAGCCAGTTTGAGATTTGTAAGAATGTGCAGCCCATTTTTGAATTCTAATGGAATTTACTACAACCCATTTGCAATTTGTTTTGATGGGATCCGAAATATTTTTATCCCGAAATTTCTAGTCAGATTAAATACAATTTCAACATAAATTTATATTACGTAAAAATCCAACAAAACATTGCGCTCGCAACAATTAATGAAATTAAACTTTTCAATATCCAAAAATTATATTTTATCAAGTAATTACGTGTTTGGTGTATTTTTTATAGTTACTACCCAGTTTTTATAATGACATACCATTTATCAGTTCTTAAAGCCCATTTCTTGTTAAGCCTAATGCATCCCTCCTAGGAAAGATTTGTAGCCCAATGGGGTGGAGAATAACAAATTGACCTTGCCTGGGTATTCCTAAAAAAGTATAGCTAGGCTAGACATTTTCATCTTGAAAATAATAATATCTGGGCTGGATATCTGTCCTGGGCTAGACGGGCCACAGCCCGCCCAGTTAATACCTGCAGCGATGTTTTCATTGTTGTTCAGAGGAGAAAAATTAATATATGGGCTAAACATCGCTCAATAAAAACTCTGTAGTGCTCACACGTCAAAAACACAAATACTGCTCAAGCTACTTGGTCCCAGCTGTCGGCCACTTCTTGTGCAATTCTCTTGTTTATTGACCACATAGGTTGACAATGGTGTGGGACCATGATGTCAGGAAACCAGGAGGAAGCAAAAATATATAGTTTTATATAATAAGGAGGCACTTGCGTACGTGCGGCTATAGCCCTGGTGGGTCCCCACTGTCATCCTCTCCAAGTAAAGTCATCTCCTCGCTCGCGCGCGCTTTCCGCCCGAAACGGTCAGTGCCGCCCGCCCCGCTTCCCGGTGCAGGCGATTGATTTGCCTTCAAACGATAGAAGTGTCGTCCATCCATCCATCTGCCGCCCACATTAATGATACGCGGTTGCCGAGGTGGCTACTCTGGCGCCACTCGTCCGTACCTCCGCCGCCCACCATTGCTATATAAACTGCTACGCCGGCCATAGCCGTAGTCATCCGCATCTGTTCCCTGTCAGGACCCCGATTCTATGCCACACCGATCTAGCATGTAACACCTCATATCACTTTGTGGCCTCACGCACGGTATTCCCACGGGTGTCGCCTTACCATGCCCGGGACCGTTTGCGCCTTTTGGCACACGTATATGATAGTGTTGCTAGCATCCATATGACAAGAACCCGGGCTGACATGGCTAGTTGTGAACCCGAAGTGGCACTAACTTACAGGGACAGGCATACATGACCCAGTATCGAACGTGTCGGTCATCAGCGAGTGAATCTGGGCTGTAGCAACTGGGCTAGCATGACTCCGGTAAACCGGGCTGTAGCAGGCTAACAGGACTCCGGTAGACACCGCGTGACATTTCCCCGAAGGGACAGACACAGGAATGAAGAAGGACACATGCCAGCCAGCCTAAGTGTTCCGGAGCAGTAGCAAGCTACCAGGGCTCAGTGGAAGCACTAGGAGACATTTCCCGGTAAGAGAGCCTACTAAGGATGAACAACTAGATAGTCAGATCCCACACATAGCAATACACATTACACGTATGCATAACATGCAAGTATGTGCTGTACAACATGGCATCACAGTATAACTCAACAACTCATATAGATAAAGGCTCAGAAGAGCCATCATAGCATTTATTACAAACAGGGGTCACATGACCCAACATTCAGAGCAAACAAGCAACAAGCGGAAGCATAACATGTCTGAGTACAGACATCTACAAATGAAAAAGGCTGAAGAGCCTGACTATCTACAACATCCGATCAAGATCGTAGCTGAGGTACAGTCTACTCGTCGAAGTCCACGACAACACTAGTAAGACCGAAGTCTCCGCTGCAAAACATAAATAAAGCAACATGAGTACAAAGGTACTCAGCAAGACTTACATCAGATCCTATCATATATGCATTTGTATCAAGAGGGTAATGTGGGGTTTAGTTGCAGCAAGCCAGCTTTGACTCTGTGGCTATCCTGTTCTACGACTACCAGAAACTCTTGAGGTGATATGGCGCACACGAGTCCACTAATCACCACACAATACACTACTATGGATTCATCCCCGTCTCCCTACGAGAAGGCCATCCATAGCACTCACACTTGTCTTGAGCATTTTAGAGTATCCACTTCAAGTTGTCTATGTACCATGTAAGCATCCAAGAAGTCCATAACCGCGGACCCGGCTATTCGAATAGATCATGTTAACCCTGCAGGGGTGTACTTCTTCACACACGCTCTCGCCACTTACCGCCATGTACACGTCATGTAACTCGGCAACCTTCAAGCGGAAGCCTGGCGAGGGTGTCGGCCACGACCTGACTAACCACACAAGACTCTAGTCCAGGTTTATCGCCTATTCGGGTTCCATCCGCAAGGAGATCCGGTCGGGGTTTCGCTCAGGGCCCCAAACAATGTGTGCAGGGTTCCCGAGCCCACCATCCGGGTGCCACTCGGTACACCAGGCCACGTGTGCCTAGTCTGTCCCAAGCCCACCCTGCCGGGTGCCACTTGGTAGAAAAATAGCACTACCTACAAACACCAGAAACTAGTTGCAACTCCTTGACAGAGATCAAGTTGGTTAACAAGTCGAGAGGGGTCGAGTTACCGGAACCCAATGTGTGGTAGTATCGAGTCATTGGACAACATACATAGAACTCAGTGCTTAAGGACAGTTCCAGTGAGACAACCCACCATGTACTCCTACATGGCCTCTCACCACTACCTTTATAAAATCGTGTTCACACACTTCACTCTCAGCATCAGAACATATCGTAACGCTCCAATTCATTCCCAATGAATCAGACCTGACACAACTCTAAGCAATAGCAGGCATAGCATGGTAGGAACACAACATGGCTCAATCAACTCCTACACATGCTAGTGGGTTTCAACTATTTACTGTGGCAATGACAGGTCATGTAGAGGAATGGGTTCAACTACCGCAGCACAAAGTAGCAGATGAATCGTTGTTGTCCTAATGCAATAACTGAGAGCAGGAGCGAGAGATTAGGATTGTATCGGAATGAACAAGGGGGTTTGCTTGCCTGGTAGATCAAAAGAGGGGGCACTGCTCCTCAGACAGGTACTCTGGAGCACTCTCCGGAGCAGGACCTATCGAGAAGGAACAGTGTCGACAATCAATACACAAGCATATGCAACAATATGATGCATGAACAAGGCATGTAGATGTGATGCTGTTTGAGCTAATGCAACTAGCATTCTGTTTGAATGAAGTCCATTTGAACCAAGGGTTCAAATGCAACTCCAAATTTAACATTTATAAATGCCATTCACATGTTTTCACTTATACAGTAGGTATAAGTTGGTTTGTCATGCATGAAACTAGTACAGATGGAAAGATTGCATTTTTATGATAATTTTTCATATATAAATTATTTCAATCTGAGCTACGGTTGAATTTCTATGATTTTTTGAAGTTTATATCATTTTCTAGAATTTCCTGATTAATTTTAAATCTAGAAAATGAATAACTGCATCAGCATGATGTCATGCCTGCGTCAGCAGGTCAACGGTGCTGACCAGGTCAATTCTAACGACCGGGTCCCACATGTCATTGGCTTACTGTTAACTGGGAGTTAATCCCGGGTCAAACCCGCACTGACCAGGGTTTGACTTGGCCCTGGGGCCCACGGTCAGCGGCTGGTGGGGTGGTTTAGGCTGTGGGATTATGCGCTAATGACAGCCACGTCGGTCTTGCCCGAGTTCGGCCGGCGACGACCTCGAGCCACGGCGGTTCTTCGCCGGAGTCGCTGTTCCGGCATCCAACGACATAGGGAGAGGAGCTACGGGGAGCTGGCGGAGTGCCGCATCCAACGGTGCACGGGGTTTCACCGGAGGTGGCCCAGAACGACGGCAGCGACGATGAGTGTGGCGGTCGGAGTTCGGCCATCGGGGTTTTAATGTCGCGGGGCACGAGGGGAGGCTGCGAGCGGGTCCTCGCGACTCGCCAGAGTGCACTGAGTGCAACGGCGGGCTCGGCTGCGAGCTGCAGCGGCTGTGGCCACGACGGCGAGGAGCTGTGGCGGCGATGGCTTCGGCCATGGTGGAAACGACGGCTACGACGCGGGAACGAGGGGGAGAAGAGAGGGGAAATGGGGAGATGCTCATGGCGGACTCGACGGGCTTGTCGGCGAGCTCGGGGACGCGCTGAAGACGGCGGGGCGGCGAAGACGATCTCCGGCAACCGGAGATGAAGACGGCGGCGAGGCGGCTCTCCAGGGCCTCCCGAGGCGCGTGGCTTGACAGGGAGGTAGCCGGCGATGTGGCGGAGCTTCTGGGCACAGTGGCAAGGCGAGGGGTGGCCGGTGGCCGCGGTGGTGCTTGTCGGCGGCGGCGGGCGCGTTCGGACACGAGGGAGAAAGCGAGGGAGAGGAGAGGAGAGGACCGGGGGAGAGTGAGAGGGTCCGGGGGCGCGTGGCGTCGTCTAGACGTTCCAGGGCGACGAGGAGGACGCCAGGCAGGCAGCTGCATGTCGGCGCGCACAGCGTCGGGCACCGCTTCCCCTCTGCCTACTGGCAAGAGGAGGAAGACGACAAGGGAGGGGGGACAGGTGGGCTGGGCTGGCCAACTGGGCCGGCCAGGCCGCACAGTGCTGGGCCAGCACAGGAGCTGGCCGCAGGTAAGTTTTCTCCTGTTTTGTTTTTCTTTTCTATTTTTCTGACATATGTTTTGATTTTAAAAAAATACTAAATCATTTTATTTCTTATGCCAATTTTTGCAGGAGCTAGTGGTATTATTCCAGGGCTCCTCATTAACTAGCATAATTTTTGGACAATATTGTATATATATAACAATATATATCCAAAGCAAATATTTACTGCATTAATTCCAAATGCCCAAAATAAATACTTATGAGCTCCTAAAAATATTGGTTTGATTTTTATCTCTGTCCAATATTTTCAGAGAGCAACATGAACATTTTCTTGGACCTTTTTGGAGCAATTTTTTATCTGGGTCATTTCCAGAAATGATTCTGAGGGTTTCACAAATCCCCATTTCAAAATTAAATGGAATTTAAACATGATGCACAAATGACTAGCTAGCCTCGAGCATACCAGAACTAGGGATGTGACAACTCGCCCCCACTTGAAAGAATCTCGTCCCGAGATTCAGGGGTCGACGGAAAGAAAGTGGGGTACTCCAGTCGAAGACGATCTTCTCGCTCCCAGGTAGCTTCTCTCTCGGAATGATGAGACCACTGAACCTTGAGGAACTTGATGTTCTGACATCGGGTGACACGCTCTGCTTGATCAAGAATGCGAACCGGATACTCTCGATACGTGAGGTTATCTTGGAGATCAAGCATTTCGTGGTCCACTCCGCGGATAGGATCCGAGAAGCAATGCCTGAGTTGAGAGACGTGGAAGACATCATGCACTCTGGAAAGATGCGGGGGTAGTTCCAACTGGTAGGCAACCTCTCCTCGTTTAGCGAGAATGCGAAAAGGACCAATGTAACAAGGAGCCAACTTGCCCTTGATACTGAAACGATGGGTACCCTTCAAGGGAGTAACCCGAAGATAAGCCTTGTCGCCAACTTCATAAGTCATATCCTTATGATGACGATCATACTGGCTCTTTTGATGAGACTGGGCTGTTTTCAAATTCTCACGAATGATGTGAACTTGCTCTTCTGCCTCCTGGATCATGTCCGGTCCAAAGAATTGTCTTTCACCGGTTTCTGACCAGTTCAAAGGTGTTTGACATCTTCGTCCATAGAGAATCTCAAAAGGAGCTTTCTTGAGGCTGGATTGATAGCTATTGTTATAAGCAAACTCGGCGAAAGGAAGAAATTTCTCCCAATCCATACCGAATGAGATAACGCAAGCTCTAAGCATGTCTTCGAGAATTTGGATGACCCTTTCCACCTGACCACTCGACTGAGGGTGGAAAGCGGTGCTGAAGGAAAGATGGGTTCCCATCGCAGTCTGGAAACTCTCCCAGAAATGAGAAGTGAAAAGACTGCCACGGTCTGAATTGATCTCTAGTGGAACACCATGAAGTGACACTATTCGAGAAATTTATAAGTTAGCGAGCTGACTAGCAGTGATACTCTCTCGAACAGGTAGGAAGTGCACCACTTTGGAGAGACGATGAACGACTACGAAGATAGCGTTATTCCCTTTCTTGGTCCTCGGAAAGCCGGTGATGAAGTCCATACCAACTTTATCCCATTTCCATTCATGAATAGCTAAAGGCTGAAGGGTGCCAGCAAGTCTCTGATGCTCTGCCTTAACGCGACGACAAACATCACAGTTGGCAATGAACTGAGCAATTTCTCTCTTCATCCTAGTCCACCAGAACCTCTTGCGTAGGTCCTGATACATCTTAGTACTACCGGGATGAATCATGAGAGGAGATTCATGCGCCTCCTTAAAAATCAATTGTCGAAGATGTTGCTTCTTGGGGACCACCAGGCGGTTCCCAAAGAAAACAACACCTCAATTATCTATAGAGAAACTTCCAGCAACACCTTTGGCAATGTTTCTCTTGATCCGGGTAATCCCCGTATCATGCTTCTGGGCTTCTATGATATGATCCACAAGAGTAGGTTTCGCCACCAAGGTAGAAAGGAATCCGTGAGGAGCAATGTGAAGGTTAAGCTTACAGAAATTCTCATGGAGAAGTGGTTGGCCCTGCTGCAACATGAGGTTGTTGCAATAGGATTTACGGCTTTGCGCATCAGCCATGACATTAGCTTTGCCTTGGGTGTAGGTAATCCCTAGATCATAATCTGAGATCACCTCCAACCAAGGTCTTTGCCTAAGGTTCAAATCTGGTTGGGTGAAGATATACTTGAGACTCTAGTGATCGGTGTAGATCTCGCAACGTTTACCAAGAAGGTAATATCGCCAGGTCTTGAGTGCATAGACTACGGCTGCAAGCTCTAGATCATGTGTAGGATAATTCTCCTCATGTGGATGCAACTGTCGAGATGCATAGGCAATCACATGACGATCCTGCATAAGAATGCAACCTAGTCCCTGTCATGAGGCGTCGCAGTAGATAACAAAGTCTTTAGTGAAATCCGGTGGCACAAGTATGGGAGCAGAAGTCAGGCGTCTTTTCAGTTCCTGAAAACTGTCCTCACACTGTGTGGACCACTCAAACTTTTTATCTTTCTTGAGAAGTTCCATGAGGGGTTTGGCTACTTTGGAGAAGTTTTCAATAAAGCAGCGACAATAGCTGGCTAGACCAAGGAAACTCCTAACTTGTTTAACAGTTTCAGGTGGAGTCCAATCGAGAACGGCCTTAACTCTCTCGGGATTGACAGCAATGCCCTTACCGGAGATTACGTGGCCTAGGTAGGTCACTTCTGGAAACCAAAATTGACACTTGGAGAACTTGGCATAAAGGTGGTGCTCTCTGAGTTTTTCTAATACAAGTCTAAGATGTTCGGCATGCTCTTCCTCGTTCTTCTAGTAAATAAGAATATCATCGAGATAAACCACGACGAATTTATCTAAGTACTCCATGAAGATCGAGTTCATCAAGCGGGAGAATGTAGCTGGAGCGTTGGTTAGACCGAAGGAAATGACGGTGTACTCGTATTGGCCATAACGAGTGACAAAAGCCGTCTTAGGAATGTCCCCATTTCTGATCTTGATTTGGTGGTAGCCTAACCTCAAATCCATCTTGGAGAAGATTGAGGATCCAGCGAGCTGATCATACAGGTCGTTGATCCTGGGGAGCAGATACTTGTTCTTTATCGTGACCAAATTAACGGGACGATAATCTACAACCATCCGGTCCGTACCATCCTTCTTCTTGACGAAGAGGACAGGGCAAGCCCAAGGAGAAGAACTAGGACGGATGAAACCCTTTTGCAAGGACTCATCAAGTTGTTTCTTAAGCTCGGCTAGTTCTAAGGGTGCCATCTTGTAAGGTCTCCTGGAGATTGGAGCTATTCCTGGGATAAGATCTATGACGAACTCTACATCTCTGTCAGGTGGAACACCTGGCAGTTCCTCTGGAAAGACATCCGGAAAGTCACGGACTACCGGGATATCTTCAAGGTCTGGAAGAGGGCTGGCATTAAGAGAATAGAGTTGACGCTTTGCAACTCTAGTGGAGACAGTGACTATGTTGCCAGATGGGTGTGTAAGCTGAACAGACCTAGTGTAACAATCAATCTTGGCATAATGAGCTTTCATACAGCATACCCAAGATGATGTTAATATCTGTAGACTTGAGGGCTATAAGTGATGCAAGGAATACAAGTCTGTCAACAAGGATCTCGTTACCATGGCTTACACTAGAGGTTTGCCATTTGGATCCAGGAGTTTGAATGACTAGTGGAGAGGGCATATCACAAAATGACATATTGTGCAAGTTAGCATAGCTTTCAGAAATGAAGGAGTGAGATGCTCCAGTATCGAACAGAACCGATGCTGGATGACAATTGACAAGGAGTGTACCAAGAACGACATCCGGATCATCATGAGCGTCTTTAGCTGAGTCGTGATGCACACGTCCACGTTCAGTGGGGGCTGACTTGACACTGATCATCTTGCGTGATGGCTTACCATGGCCAACAGACTTCTCGGATTGGGGTGGGGCATAACTAGTCTGAGAGCAGTCACGTGCATAGTGTCCTGGCTTCCCGCATGTGAAGCAAGTCCCAGAGGTTGGACGTGGACCCGCTCTAACAAGCGGTCTACCAGTAGGCCTGGGTGGAACATACGACTGAGCTGAGAGAGGCACCACATAAGATGGCCTCGGTGAATATCCGGAAGGAAGAGCGAAGTTTGGAATCCAAATCTGATGCTTCTGAGAACCAGAACCGGAGGAAGATCCCAAATCACGGGTGTGCTTACGGGACTCCTGTAGGTGAGCTGTGCTGTCTCTGCATTAATGGCCTTGTTCACAAGAGCTTGGAATGTATCACAATGATGTAGGTGGAGATCACGACGCAACTTGGGGTTGAGACCCTTCCGGAACCTAGCCTGCTTCTTGGCGTCCGTGGACACCTCTTCTGTGGCATAGCGGGCGAGGTTCTCAAACTCTCTATTGTAAGCATCAACAGCCATCTTACTCTGGGTGAGACTACAGAACTCTTCTCTCTTGCGATCGATGAGGGCCTCAGGAATGTGATGCTCACGAAAAGCCTCAATGAAATCCCTCCAGGTAGGAATCTGGCCAGCTGGAAGCATAGCCTCATAGTTCTGCCACCAAAGACTAGCAGGACCTTCCAGGTGGTATGTGGCATAGGTGACCTTGTCATCTTCAGCTACGTTCGCGGAACGCAGCTTATGAGTGATGCTACGGAGCCAGTCATCTGCATCGAGTGGCTCAATAGAATGATGAAAGATGGGTGGGTGCAAGCGAATGAAGTCATGAATGGTTACAGACCCTTTGAACTGATGTGCGGTGTTCTCCTTGATACGTGCCAACAAGCGGTTAGATTCACGCTTGTTTCTCTCCATTTCTAACATGAACTCTGTCAACGAAGGTTGATCGGGAGGATCCTCGTCCCTACCATCTCCGTGGTTCTGACTACGAGCAATAGAACTTCGCTTAGCTGATGACATCCTGAGAAACGAAACCAAGGACGGAATCAGCATCAACTATAGGCTGTAGAATGTGGGACAAGGAAATTAGTAACTCTCGAACTCCTAGGGAAATTCCGGCAGCATAACGGCAGTAAAATGCCCGGAACGAGACATCCTGCCAAAATGGGGCACTAACATACTCAACATCATCACTCCAGGTTCTGAGATAGTACTAAACAGACTACACCAGAAGTACTCGAAACTGAGATATGACTCTGATCAACCAATCCTATGGGACTACGGAGTAGTAACACGTGATCCTAATACACGGAAGAGAAAGCCTAGTACCTTAACCCCGCAGGAAAGATAGGATGACTCAGATCAGAAGGCCATGAGGTATAAGGAGTAAAAAGAGCCTTACGTTCCAACCCAAAGTCAATTCCCTTATATAACTAAAGAATTTCTAGACTCAACTTCGACCAGTATGGCTTGGTAATCCTACAAGCAGTCAGGATCTGATACCAAAGCTTTCAGGACCCCGATTCTATGCCACACCGATCTAGCATGTAACACCTCATATCACTTTGTGGCCTCACGCACGGTATTCCCACGGGTGTCGCCTTACCATGCCCGGGACCGTTTGCGCCTTTTGGCACACGTATATGATAGTGTCGCTAGCTTCCATATGATAAGAACCCGGACTAACATGGCTAGTTGTGAACCCGAAGTGGCACTAACTTACAGGGACAGGCATACATGACCCAGCATCAAACGTGTCGGTCATCAGCGAGTGAATCCGGGCTGTAGCAACTGGGCTAGCAGGCTCCGGTAAACCGGGCTGTAGCAGGCTAACAGGACTCCGGTAGACACCGCATGACATTTCCCCGAAGGGACAGACACAGGAACGAAGAAGGACACATGCCGGCCAGCCTAAGTGTTCTGGAGCAGTAGCAAGCTACCAGGGCTCAGTGGAAGCACTAGGAGACATTTCCCGGTAAGAGAGGCTACTAAGGATAAACAACTAGATAGTCAGATCCCACACATAGCAATACACATTACACGTACGCATAACATGCAAGTATGTGCTGTACAACATGGCATCACGGTATAACTCAACAACTCATATAGATAAAGGCTCAGAAGAGCCATCATAGCATTTATTACAAATAGGGGTCACATGACCCAACATTCAGAGCAAACAAGCAACAAGCGGAAGCATAACATGTCTGAGTACAGACATCTACAAATGAAAAAGGCTGAAGAGCCTGACTATCTACAATATCCGATCAAGATCGTAGCTGAGGTACAAGCTACTCGTCGAAGTCCACGAGAACACTAGTAAGACTAAAGTCTCCGCTGCAAAACATAAATAAAGCAACATGAGTACAAAGGTACTCAGCAAGACATACATCAGATCCTATCATATATGCATTTGTATCAAGAGGGTAATGTGGGGTTTAGTTGCAGCAAGCCAGCTTTGACTCTGTGGCTATCCTGTTCTACGACTACCAGAAACTCTTGAAGTGATATGGCGCACACGAGTCCACTAATCACCACACAATACACTACTATGGATTCATCCCCGTCTCCCTACGAGAAGGCCATCCATAGCACTCACACTTGTCTTGAGCATTTTAGAGTATCCACTTCAAGTTGTCTATGTACCATGTAAGCATCCAAGAAGTCCATAACCGCGGACCCGGCTATTCGAATAGATCATGTTAACCCTGCAGGGGTGTACTTATTCACACACGCTCTCACCACTTACCGTCAAGTACACGTCATGTAACTCGGCAACCTTCAAGCGAAAGCCTGGCGAGGGTGTCGGCCACGACCTAACTAACCACACAAGACTCTAGTCCAGGTTTATCGCCTATTCGAGTTCCATCCGCAAGGAGATCCGGACGGGGTTTCGCTCACGGCCCCAAACGATGTGTGCATGGTTCCCGAGCCCACCATCCGGGTGCCACTCGGTACACCAGGCCACGTGTGCCTAGACTGTCCCAAGCCCACCCTGCCGGGTGCCACTTGGTAGAAAAATAGCACTACCTACAAACACCAGAAACTAGTTGCAACTCTTGGATAGAGATCAAGTTGGTTAATAAGTCGAGAGGGGTCGAGTTACCGAAACCCAATGTGTGGTAGTATCGAGTCATTGGACAACATACATAGAACTCAGTGCTTAAGGACGGTTCCAGTGAGACAACCCACCATGTACTCCTACATGGCCTCTCACCGCTACCTTTACCAAATCATGTTCACACACTTCACTCTCAGCATCAGAACATATCGTAACACTCCAATTCATTCCCAATGAATCAGACCTGACACAACTCTAAGCAATAGCAGGCATAGCATGGTAGGAACACAACATGGCTCAATCAACTCCTACACATGCTAGTGGGTTTCAACTATTTACTGTGGCAATGACAGGTCATGCAGAGGAATGGGTTCAACTACCGCAGCACAAAGTAGCAGATGAATTGTTGTTGTCCTAATGCCATAACTGAGAGCAGGAGCGAGAGAGTAGGATTGTATCGAAATGAACAAGGGGGTTTGCTTGCCTGGTAGATCAACAGAGGGGGCACTGCTCCTCAGACAGGTACTCTGGAGCACTCTCCGGAGCAGGACCTATCGAGAAGGAACGGTGTCGACAATCAATACACAAGCATATGCAACAATATAATGCATGAACATGGCATGTAGATGTGATGCTGTTTGAGCTAATGCAACTAGCATTCTGTTGGAATGAAGTCCATTTGAACCAAGGATTCAAATGCAACTCCAAATTTAACATTTATAATTTCCATTCACATGTTTTCACTTATACAGTAGGTATAAGTTGGTTTGTCATGCATGAAACTAGTACAGATGGAAAGATTGCATTTTTCTGATAATTTTTCATATATAAATTATTTCAATCTGAGCTACAGTTGAATTTCTATGATTTTTTGAAGTTTATATCATTTTCTGGAATTTCCTGATTAATTTTAAATCCAGAAAATGAATAACTGCGTCAGCATGATGTCATGCCTGCGTCAGCAGGTCAACTGTGCTGACCAGGTCAATTCTGACGACCGGGTCCCACATGTCATTGGCTTACTGTTAACTGGGAGTTAATCCCGGGTCAAACCCGCACTGACCAGGGTTTTACTTGGCCCTGGGGCCCACGGTCTGCGGCTGGTGGGGTGGTTTAGGCTGTGGGATTAGGCGCTAATGACAGCCACGTCGGTCTCGCTAGAGTTCGGCCGGTGAAGACCTCGAGCCGCGGTGGTTCTTCGCCGGAGTCGCTATTCCGGCGTCCAACGACACAGGGAGAGGAGCTACGGGGAGCTGGCGGAGTGCCGCATCCAACGGTGCACGGGGTTTCACCGGAGGTGGCCCAGAACGACGACGGCGACGACGAGTGCGGCGGCCAAAGTTCGGCCATCGGGGTTTTAATGTCGCGGGGCACGGGGGGAGGCTGCGAGCGGGTCCGCGCAACTCGCCAGAGTGCACTGAGTGCAACGGCGGGCTCGGCTGCGAGCTGCAGCGGCTGTGGCCACGACGGCGAGGAGCTGCGGCGGTGATGGCTTCGGCCATGGTGGAAACGACGGCTACGATGCGGGGACGAGGGGGAGAAGAGAGGGGAAACGGGGAGATGCTCACGGCGGACTCGACGGGCTTGTCGGCAAGCTCGGGGACGCGCTGAAGACGGCGGGGCGGCGAAGACGATCTCCGGCGACCGGAGATGAAGACGGCGGCGAGGCAGCTCTCCAGGGCCTCCCGAGGTGTGTGGCTTGACGGGGAGGTAGCCGCCGATGTGGCGGAGCTTCTGGGCGCAGTGGCAGGGCGAGGGGTGGCCGGTGGCCGCGGTGGTGCTCGTCGGCGGCGGCGGGCGCATTCGGACGCGAGGGATAAAGCGAGGGAGAGGAGAGGAGAGGACCGGGGGAGAGTGAGAGGGTCCGGGGGGCGCGTGGCGTCGTCTAGACGTTCCAGGGCGACGAGGAGGACGCCAGGCAGGCAGCTGCGTGCCGGCGCGCACAGCGTCGGGCACCGCTTCCCCTCTGCCTACTAGCAAGAGGAGGAAGACGACACGGGAGGGGGGACAGGTGGGCTGGGCTGGCCAACTGGGCCGGCTAGGCCGCACAGTGCTGGGCCAGCACAGGAGCTGGCCGCACGTAAGTTTTCTCCTATTTTGTTTTTCTTTTCTATTTTTCTGACATATGTTTTGATTTTAGAAAAAATACTAAATCATTTTATTTCTTATGCCAATTTTTGCAGGAGCTAGTGGTATTATTCCAGAGCTCCTCATTAACTAGCATAATTTTTGGACAATATTGTATATATATAACAATATATATCCAAAGCAAATATTTACTGCATTAATTCCAAATGCCCAAAATAAATACTTATGAGCTCCTAAAAATATTGGTTTGATTTTTATCTCTGTCCAATATTTTCAGAGAGCAACATGAAAATTTTCTTGGACCTTTTTGGAGCTATTTTTGATCTGGGTCATTTCCACAAATGATTCTGAGGGTTTCACAAATCCCCATTTCAAAATTAAATGGAATTTAAACATGATGCACAAATGACTAGCTAGCCTCGAGAATACCAGAACTAGGGATGTGACAACTTTCTCCTATCGACACCACTACTGCCCACCATGGCTTCCTCGCGCTCCAGAGCTCTTCGGGACGGGCGGACGACAGACCACCAGGAGATGGCAGCCATTGCTGTCGACTGGCTGGCTGGCAGGCAGCCAGAGGACGACGACGTCCCAATGGAGAACATGGTAGTCGACGATCCGGTGCCAACCCCCTCCTCCGTGTCATCCTCGCCGGTGCATTACACCATGACGATCGGCGAGGCCCGTGCCCAATATATGGACACGGTGATGCAGGAGTGTGAGGAGCAGTTCCGGGAGGCGCAGGACGACGCCGCCTACAACCACCATCTCCTCCAGGAGCACATGCAGGCGGAGGAGCAGATCACCGCGGAGCAAGTGGAGCAAGCAGAGCAGGAGGCGCTACTTGACTCGTACCGCTCCGCCCGCGAGGGCCGCCTCGAGCACTGGCGGTACCGCAAGCGGGTGGCGGAGGATGCGGCCTCCTACAAAGAGGGTGATGAAGCGGGAAAGGTGCTTCTTGGCGAGCCCTAGCATGAGGCAGAGGACAATGCCGGCTCCGACGAGTCCCCGCTCCACTGGCGTCGACGAGGCCCTGCTCTGCCGAGGCCCCGCGGCGCCAACAACGAGGCAGAGGACACCGCCGGCTCCGCCGAGGCCCCGCCCCACCAACAATGAGGCATAGGACATCACCGGATCAGCCGAGGCCCCACCCTACCGGCAACGAGGGGGAGGATTTCCCCCGCTCCACCAAGGCGCCGCCCGCCGGCAACAAGACAGAGGAAATTGCTGGCTCCGCCGAGGCCCCGCCCCGCTGCCAACAAGGTCGTGCCACACAGAAAACGAGGAAGAGTGGAACATGGTAGGTCGCTGCCGCTCGGGTCCAAGTAAGGCCACCGCTGCTACCCTCTGATTGAAGCCAATCTAGGTGGGTTGACCAATGACGGCCGGTTAGCTTCTTGGCAGCGACGTGGAGTCGGAGAGCTATGTTGGAGAAGGACGCTGCTTCTACTTAACTGCTGGTGTAGTTGGCTGACTGACACATGGGCCCAATAGGCATCTAGGACACATGTCAGTTATGCAACTGCACCTGCAGTTAAGTCACTGAAGCTTCTGTTCAGCTCAGCCGGACACATGTGGGTAGCTTTGATTAATTAATTATACCTCTAGCGCACCCCTTTTTAGTTGAAGAATGTATGAAATGTAATGAAATCCGGCATGTTTATATGAAATCTGACCGTGTATGAATGAATTCATTTCGATTAGTTTGAATTCTTGTATCACTAGCATTGGATGAACATGCAAAACAATACGTACTAGCCTTATTCCCAGGGTGATCACCTCGTTTGCAGCAGTTTCACATGTACTCCCTCCGGTCCTTTCTAGTCAGCATACAAGTTTTGTCTGCAGTCAAAGTATATCTACTTTGACCAATCTTATAGAAAAAAGTATGCACTTTCACAATGTGGGAAGTAAAAAGGAACAAATGGAGTACAAAGAGTTTGAGCAGCTTTTTAGCGTTCCTGTACATTGCAATCAAACACACAGGCTGGCAATTCATAGAGAACATTCAAAACAATCAATGATTATGCATCTCAACAATTCACATGTCAGAGCCAATATTTAATTCACAACTAAAGAATAAAGAAAAAAATGATCGACGCTGCTGACAGCAAAGGGCGTCCCATTCGAAAATATCAAACGCATGTCTTCTTGCTAAAATCAATGAGCAAATTTTGACAAGCTTGTCCAGTTCCAAAATATCAAATGCCTACGATTGTGGAATGGGCAAGGTTTGCCATCAGTTCGGACATTGACATGGCCGCTCGTGCTAAATAAACCAACTATTGTTTTTGTGCAGTTCCACCAAAATCAACCAAATTTGCGCGTAGCTTGTATGATTTTGCCATTATATGTTGCAACACCTTGAACTTATCGGCACCTCCTTTCTTGTGGTGGAAATGAATGATTCGATGTATTCATGAACATTTTGTGCAATTCCCATTGAAATCAAGCCGAGCACCCCTGTTTGCACAAATACAAAAAAAATTATTAGTATAAAGCAAACTGTACTATGAATTGACAGTTTAAACAGGCACCTACGTGGTCCATGTAGAGCACACTTTTAGAAAAATGGAACTCACCGGAAAGAATCCTAGAACATCATTGTACTCGCGCATCACAGCAAGGAAATGGAGATTTGTCAGTCCTTCTGAGCTGAAGTTAGTTTGGTCTTGTGGGGAGTAATGTAACCATCCTTCAACTGCTCCTTCTGATGAGAAGATAGACAGGGCTTCTTCATCCTAGCATAATCGGAACTAGTTACTTCACGTACTCCATATTCTTCTTCAGAGGAGGAGGATCCTGTTGTGCAAAGACAAGAGGACAATTAAATGCTAGCATCCCTATTTGCTCGAAAAGAAGGAAAGGAAATATTTAAAACAGCCCAGATGAAGCACTTCTCAAGGACAATACCACTTCTTCATGACAGTATCTAAACAGTAGCACAACACCAATAGAGATGACAAAGCTCAATCATATGGATGAAATCAGTGGGCGAGTACCAACCTTTGTCAGGAGGCTTATTGTGTAGAACATACAGATGAAGCACTTCTCCGGAACCATCTGTTGCTATCTACTATGGTGGCCATTCTTACTATATACTCCTCGATTAGTTTAATGTTTCCAACATCTTCTTGTGCAGTTCCACTAAAATATATGGTATCTTCAAAGAAGATCCCTGTTTGCACAAGTAGAGATAATTATGTATTACATAATTAAGAGTGGCATCAAATCAGTGGCAAAACAATTGCTCATTCCAGCCATAGCAATAAATTAAGATGCAAACCTATATCATTACTTGTGTCATCACAGTTCTAGTGCTTCATTACAGCACCGGGAGTTGATTTTTGTTTTTCTTCTGCTTGTTCTTTCCCTTCATTACTTGGTTCAATAACAGACAAGCTTCGCCTTCAATGTAAGATTTGGCATGTCAATTAGGGAGCACAAGTATAGCAGTAAACAATGACATTAATTTTCTGATGCAAGTGGCAAAATACAGACCAATAGTTGTGAAATATCCTTATCTTACCTCAATGGGAAATTACGGTGCACGTACAGATTGGAAGTCTTGTCTCCATTTGTGTAGTTCACTAAAATCAAGCAACATTACCATACAAGTAGCACAACATATGAAAGCACACTGCAGAATCATGTGAAGAAGGCTAGTACTGACCTCTCATGACACGGAATTCAAACAACTCACAAGAAGAAGATCTGAACCAAATTTGCCAACGCGGATAGGAAGTAAGATCTCCTCTTGTGCAGTTCCACTAAGATCAAGCAATCAAGCAACATTGTCGGTGTGACATTTTGGTTGAACTGCACAAAACACTCTTAAAACAAAAGTGTTTTGTGCAGTGCAACAAAAGGTCACAATGCCAACGAGGTGAAGTAGATAACCCTCCTTACACAGAGGTGCAAAGGAAACAACTAGTGGTCAATAACGGTGGATGACATAGAAGCCAACAAAAAGAAGCATCTACCTTATCTAAATGGGAAAGAAAGCAAGACAGTAGCATTTCTCAAATGGTGGCATCGATTAATATTAACATTGAGATTATATTAACAATAAAATTCGTTAAACATGTAATTTGCTTTTAACTGTGACATTGCATCAATTTCCAGCGACATTATTAGAGGGTGTTTGCTTACAGGGACATTTTGGTGTAGGGACTAAGAAAACTCCATGTTAGTCCCATCTAAACCAAACAAGAGGGACTTTTAGGGACTAAAAGTGGGCATTTGGGACTAAAGAAAGAAGACCCTGAGGGAGAGTCTTTTTGGGACTTTTTCCAATAGTTGCCCCTGCCACGCATCGCACCTTGTCTCTATTAGTTCATTACTAGGGGTAACATGGTATTTTAGCATGTCATTTAATAACCTCTAGTCCATGTTTAGTCCCTGGAACCAAGCAGGTAGGGACTAGGGAGTTTTTAACCAAACAGGGCCTTAGATTAAGAACAGCTAAAGAGTTGCATGGGATAGTGGATGCACCAGCACCATGTGCATCTACCGATGTACTGGGGTGATGCACAGTCTGTTGCAACAAAGAACAAACAACCAAGGAGCATATTTGTGTTGGTCCTAGTTTTGTTATCTTTAGACACCTTTCCCTGTGTGAGCGCAGCAAATCTAGTCTTGCTCAAACTCTACAGCCTTGTCCCCCAAAACAAAAGATCAGTTTGTTACAGATGTGCATACTGCGTTTGTCATTGTTTTCCCTTTTCGACCAACGTAGGTGCTGGATAGCCAGTCTGTACTAGTACTTTCCCCCTTCCTTTCCTCTTTGAACCACATCCTAGATTTATCCTATACAACTTTCCCCACTACTTTCCCCCATTCCTTTCCTCTTTGAACCACGTCTTAGATTCATGTGATACAACTTTCCCCACTACTTCCCCCCTTCCTTTCCTCTTTGAACCATGTCCTAGATTCATGCTGTACAACTTTTCCCACTACTTTCCCCCATTCCTTTCCTCTTTGAACCACGTCCTAGATTCATGGTATACAACTTTCCCCACTACTTTCTTGTTTGATCCAACACCTAGATTTGAGTGCAGAAGTGGAAAAAACCCACATGCATCTAGAGGAATGCATGTGGAATAAGTAAATTATACCTTAAGGTTCTTGGGGTGTGGTTCGGTGGGCGACCGGAGGCCGTTCGGCCCACACTATGCACGGCGGAAAAGAAAAAGGGGTCGGAGGCCCTCCCGCACCGTCACTGGGTGAAAGTGAACAGTTGTGCTGGTAGTGGATTCCATCCCTTGCCGACGGCGAAAGTGTTAAGCCTCCTTCCCTTCCTGGTGGACGGATCCTGCTGGCTCTTTGACCAGCAGTGAGGGGAGAGAGAGAGGCCAACGAAGTCTTGCTTAGATCTGGAGAGGGTGAGAGAGTGTGAAGAGAGCAACTACAAGCACTGAGAGAGAGAGGCCAACGAAGTCTTGTTTAGATCTGGGGAGGGTCAGAGAGTGTGAAGAGAGCAACTACAAGCGCTGAGAGAGAGGCCAACGAAGTCTTGTTTAGATCTGGAGAGGGTGAGAGAGTGTGAAGAGAGCAACTACAAGCACTGAGGCTCCAGCGTGTATATATATACTGGAGAGAGTGTGTGAAGAGTGCAAACCCTAGAAAACAAGCGCCGAGGCTGCAGCTTATACGTGATGAGGTGATTATATGGTCATTACGAGATCATATAGCTCTGTATCCATCCATTTTGACCAGTTAAAGAATCCTCCTGGCACGAATTATGCTCAAGTGTAGTTATCGAACCCGAGACCTCAAGTTTGATGAGCGAACAGGCTAACCAGCTACACAACCCTCCCGTTATGTTCAACGAGAGGAAAATAAACTTTTATACATTCCTGCATTCGTGTGACAAGCATGTCATGTTTTTTTGTGTGGGAGTCATTGGGATTTAAATCGTAATCGTGTCATGTGTCTTTGGTGGTAAGACTGTCCACAGTGGTGCAGAAATAATGCAGCCTTAGTCACCTTACCTCTCTCCACGTAGTACGTTGGGTCCCACCAGTCAGAGGGTGAAACAAACAAATTAATAAGAAAAATTAAAAGCGCCAGCGGTGTATCTTACCTCACACATCTCGCTACTGCTCGGGAACACTGTCCAATTGATCCCTCTGTTCACTCACATACTATTTTAAGTGAATCCTTATTATAACATGCACACAATTTTGGGCACTTGTATTCGACCTAAGTCAGTGTGCCACCATATCTCGTACTACTCCCTACGTCTAGGTGTAATAAGTCACGTTAGAAGGTGCAGCGGGACTAAGGTGCAAGCAGATTGGAGGAGAAGGAGAAACTTGACCGGTCATTCCTCCAATCAAAGCCTGATTTCTGTCTCTAAACGCAACAATTAATCCAAGCAGCTAAGAGATGCCGTTTTAGCTACCATGCAGGGCCACGTATTAACTCGCATGCAAGCTGACTTTGATTTCTTGACTGATCAACGCATAGTTGCGCTCCATGCATTGGGTTTCCGGGGGAGATAACAAGGCAGAGTAAGGAGCATTTGGTTACATTTCTTAGGCTGGTCATAGTGGTGAGTAACTTGGACTAGCATGCATATGTTACTAGTCTATGTTACTACTACGCGAAGTTTGCCGTCGGAAGCAAGCCGACCTGGCTCTCCTGAGCTGGCAAGGTTTTTCTAGCCCACCCAAGCTAGCTGGCCCACATAAGCTAACATATTCTAATAGTTCCAAATGCCTAACCTTGCCCGGCTATACTATAAGTTGTTCTTGCTAAGGATCCAAATGCTCCCTCCCTAAGTAACAACGCTCCCTAGCAACGAGGCCATGAGGGGATTGAGATGTGAAGTTAATGGACGACGCCTAAACATTTTGGGAATATCTGATTTCCATAAGATGACTTAGCTCCTAGACGGAGGGAGTACTACTCCTCAGTCCAGGTTTGATGGAATATTCGTCACCTCTTATCTTCTTGTACGTACTCCATTTGTATCTCACTTCATGTGGCTTCGCACTCGCACAATTTTCCTATTCTATGAACCTGTGTGTGCGTGTGCGTCTGTGTGTGTGTGTGTGTGTGTTTAACAGCATGTGTGTGTTAGAGAGAGCGACAAATCGACCTACTCCTACAGAGAGATGGTGTGTAGTGTATGATTTTAGCCGCGAGAGTCGGTGCGTCCTCTTGTTTCTGGGCATCCGGTAGGGACAGGCGGACAGCTGCCACGCCCGCTCCTGACCAGCCTGGCCCACCCAAAGCCCCTCCATCGCCCGTGCATGCTTCCCGCCTGAAACGATAAGCGCCGCTCCAAAGAATCGGTGCCGCATTCATGCCCGGGCAAAGCGGACGCGACCTCTCACTGGCGCCTGCGTTGAAGGGAGAAGCGGATTCAAGAGTGATGGTTGCTTCGTCCGTCCAACTTACTGTTGGGTCTATGTGATTTGACGGCTCATTGGTCATTATTACTGAGGTGGTAGGACTGCTGGATGTCCCACGCTTTCAGCGAAAGGAGGTACTACTAGATTACAATTTTCTCCATTCTTACAGCGGAGGAGTGCAAGAACAGTGAAAACACGCAGGCTCAGTGATTACATGGCCCATCTCACACTATCATCATATTTTCTGGACACCGTGCGACACCTAACTCTTTACATAGTACTCCCTCCGTTCCTAAATATAATTCTTTGTAGAGATTCCACTAGGTGGACTACATACGGAACAAAATGAATGAATCTACACTTAAAATCTGCATTCAAAAAAAATCTACACTTAAAATGCATCTATATACATCCGTATGTGGTTCATGGTAAAATCTCCAAAGACATATATTTAGGAACGGAGGAAGTACTAGTATAGTACGTACTGTAATTTATCAGCGAGATAAATTTGTACAATGCTATGAAGCTTCCAGCTTCGGTTACATGTATCTTGCGTCCAAGGTTGCCCATTGCAACATTTCATCAAATACAAAGGAGACTAACATGCATGCTATTGCATCTCAATGATTGACAGATCATAGCAAATATGTACTCCCTCCATTCCAAAATAAGTGTCTCAACTTTATGCAAACTTTAGTACAAAGTTGTACTACTACTAAAGTTGACACTTATTTTGGAACAGAGGCAGCTAAAGAAAAAATGATCCATGCAGTCCCTAGCCATTGAACTGTAAACCCTAACCAGGCTTCAATTTGTTGGCAATGTTCGAGCTTCCTAAAAATGAAGTTTGCAACCTTTTGACCATCGAATCATTTTGTGCAGTTTCACCAAAATCGAGATGAGCATCCCTATGGCAAAGAAATTGAAGAAACGTGATTAGAATAAGATTACTGGGACTAGTTGATGAGACATAAACTCATCACAAATACAGTACGTAGAAGCCAGTAGAGGTATGTGTGGGGCAAAGAAGTAGAGAAATATCCACATGGAGTGATGTGGGCAGCTGGAGCAGTGGTGCAAGCCGGCTGTAAAGGGAGTTGTACCTAAGGGATGTCGGGAAGTAGCTCAACCTTGAGGAGGGCGGCGGGAGGCGGCAACTGCCCACATCGCGGCAGTGAGCAAGGGACGAAGGCAACCTCACTGTCTTTGTGAGAGAGAACAACGGGGACACCTGATCGGGACGTGCCGACAATGGGTTTTCCCCGTCGGCAACGGCAACCGCATCTACACTAAGCATCCACCCCTTCCCCTAGCGGACGTGATCCGCCGGGATGTTAGAGATGTGGCCACAGTCATTTTGTGAGAGAGAGTGTGAAGAGAACAACCCCAACAAGCAACCGTGTAGGATGGCCCGTCCTGACTATGTATATAGTGGAGCGGTTTCCTTTTCTCTCCATATGAACCTATCATATTGCGTGCGTGCCACTGAAGAAAAAAAACTTTATTTATAAATGATGTGGCACATTCTACTCGTTCTCCTATAACCTTGCGCTTGGCATCTCCAAAATATTAACCTTGCGATTGGCTCTTTGCCTCTTCGGGAAGTCGAGCAATAATGGTACTTCAGTATATATCAGTTCTGGCTATATGAGACCAAATGAATAGCTGCACATCCACCATGTGGGCGAGGGTCGAGGGGCGAGGGAGAGTGCGTACTATTACGTCCTTTTCAGGGGGTGTTTGTTTCCAGGGACTTTTTAGTGTAGGGACTAGAAAAAGTCCCTCTTAGAGACTTTTTAACCAAACAGGAGGGACTACTAGGGACTAAAACTTGCTTTTGGGGACTTAATGAAGAAGATTATCAAGGGGAGTCTTTTTTGGGACTTTTCCAACAATGCCCCTCCCTGCACCCATTGCTCCGCTATCCCATGGTGTTGTTTGGTTGTTATTTTCTGTATACTAGGGGTAACATGGTCATTCAATAACCTCTAGGGAGGGACTAGGGACTTTTTAGTCCCTGAAAACAAACAGGGAGGGACTTTTTCAGGAGTAGGGACTTTTAAGTTGGGACTAGAAAAAGTCCTAGGACTTATGAACCAAACAGGGCCTCAATATGGACTACATACGGAGCAAAATGAGTGAATCTACACTCTAAAATATGTCTATATACATCAGTGTTTGGAGTATGTACTAGTAGTTCATATTGAAATCTACTAAAGGACATATATATTCCAAACAATATGATAATCTCTCTACCAAGGTAGAAGGGACGAGGAGTAAACGGAGGGAGTAGTAAAATTTTCTCCTCGTCCTGCAAGCCACCGCGCGCGTGGGCGAGGGAGCAGGCGTAAGGCGTTCAGTAGTACTACTAGTAGTAAGCAAGCTTCACCTCATCCTGCGAGCCATCGTGCCCGTGGGCGGGGGAGACAGCGTACTAAGCAAGCTTCTCCTCGTTCTACGAGTTGACGGGACACATCAAAAGTACTCCAGTGTATAGAGCCTTGCCTCTAAGGTAGGCCCCACATGGGTTTCCTCTTTTTTAACATAACCTCAAGTCGCAATTTGTTTGTTCATCCATGGTAGACGATCCTCAGTACACGTGCCAAATTACCACGTGGGCTGCCTTTTCGTACAGAAATGAGTTCCACCGTGTACCCGCGCGGGTGTGGTTGGGAAAGAGACGGGAGTACATGCGTCATGCATGCACCTCTTCTCTTCATGCACGTCCCCCACCTACGTGGGTGTGTGTGAGAGATACAAACCACGTTTGTGAGTGTTTTTTGTTTGGGGGGTGAGTTCATGAATGTATTTGTGGGAATGTGTCGATGACGTCTCAAACAAAATTTTGCATGCAATGTGTGTGAAATGGAGGCCTATCCGTATCATATATAGTGGGCTGGGCGATCCGCGGGAAGAGAGGGAGGGGTCATAGATATCGATAGAGTCGAAGAGAGGATCAAGTGGGTGGGTGCGAGATCGATGAAGACTGCCATCGAAATTGTGTGTGTGTGCAAGTCAAAGATATAGGGCGACTGACCTACCGGAACATCAGAGGGCACAGGTCAAGTTTGTGTGTGGCAGGGAGACATGACT
>NC_041391.1:582405072-582416319 GCF_002162155.2 Triticum dicoccoides | reverse complement strand
GACATGACTAGAGCGCTCGATGTATCGGTGTGTGTGGGGGGAGGGGGTGGGGGGAGGGGTAGGCAGAGGCCTGACTATAGAGGTAGAACGACTCGTATATGTGTTGAGAAGGAGAGACCCAGCTATGTCTTGAGGGAGATCGATCGACATCCATACACAACTGAAGGATGGGAAATAGGATGGGACAGAGAGAGAGAGAGAGAGGATAGAGAGAGGGAGGGAGAGGGGTAGAGTGTTGGATGGGTGATGGAGTTGCTTCTCGAAGATGGTGGGAGAGGCCTACTAGACAAACTGAGGGTGGAACTGCAATATTATCAATAAGAGTGGGGATGTGTTTCTGTGTGTGCCTGTGCATGATAGATCTGTCGGGACGCATCCATGGATGATGATGGGGAACCATGTGTTTGGTAAGCAAACCTAACTAGATCAGTAGATCAATTGTTGTTTGTCGGAGGAAGGGAGAGACATAACTAATGAGGTAGATCGATCGACGCGTGGGGAAAATGAGTTATAAGGACCTAGCTAGCTATATGTATAGCGGGAGATCGGTCGGTGTACGTCCATTTGTTAGAGGCAAATAAGGCCCAGTGAGACGGATAGACGGAGAGAATGGATCTAGGAGGTGGTGCGAGAGGCCCAGCTACTAGCTAGATAGGGGGAGGAGTGTGCGGTTTTGAGATCGATGAAAAGAGGGGCGAGAGTTTACACGTGTGTGGGGCCGTATGAGAGACACGAGGCAAGGACACATAAAGGAGGAGATTGAAGGTGCGTGTGTATGTTGTAGGCAGACATCACTGGAGAGGTTTATCGATCGGTGTGTGTCGGAAAGGAGTTGTGTAGACTCTGGGAGAACGACCTAAAGAAAATAAAATGAATGTGCGTGATGGATAGAATGTTGAGGGAGGGAAGGGAGAGGAGGGTGTGTGCATGCACGAGAAAAAGTTAGTGGTAGCTACAAAGGTTAGAGGATTGTGTGGGTGTAAGAGACTAACAAAGATCATAATTTGAGATGAAAGTGGATTCATATATTTGAATAGGAGATCATAGTGTTTTAAACATATGCATGCATGAATATAGCGGTGATACGCGTGTTGTGGTTTTGCACATGTTATACCATAATGAGATAATGCATGGCGTTTGCAACTCACATCTAAATGTCGAACAATCTAAACCATACTATACATCAAAGAATCTCACATTTTATTCGAATTTGTGATAATGTGCGGCTTTTGCAGCTTACAACTAAATATCGAACAATCTAAACAATACTATATATCAAACATTCTCACATTTTATTTGAATCTGTGGTAGTGTGTGGTGTTTGCAACTCACATCTAAATACTTGTAGGCGTAGGGGGCGGGGCACCATACATAATGTGATAAACACATTATACATATGAGACATGGTTTAGATTGTGAATATCTAGCTAGAGCTTGAAATGTAATGTGATTTGAAATCTACATAAAGTGGATTCAAAAAATCGAGTTCGGGTTCATATAGTACACATAGTTCATATGTAACTCGAGACTAATCATGTGGTGTGCTGTGAAGATAATACACAAACGAAATGGTTTAACTTGACAATAATAATGATTGTAGATCTTATTAAAATAGAGAAACGAATTCAAATGCTTTGACTTCACAACAAACATTATTGTAGATCTTATTCAAATCGAGAAACGAATTCAAATTTAGTTCATATTGAAGCGGTAGTATATACGTTTGGAATGCACTAAAACATTCATTTGAGTAGTAGGTTGCATGCATTATCCACGTAGCGAAATATTTTAATTGAACATAACATGAATTGACATTTGTAGTGCGAATTGATTTGGTATAGTACACGTTAGGCTTGTCCGGAAATTTCAACCCGCGCCTTGTTAGCCCGAAATATTTAAGATATATCTTTGTCTCGTTGTGCTCCGAAAACACCCTCCATCTCAACCCACGCCTTGCTATTCCAAAATTACAACGTGCGCAAAAACTCCCACCTCCTGTGAAATCTCGACACGTGAAATGCCCATGATACCCCTGAACCGAAAGAACCGCCTCAAATCGGTGGGGGTACTTTTGTAACTTACCCCACATTTCGAACAAGCGCGTACCTAAGCCATGGTTCCCCACTCCCATCCCATCCGCCCACCCATTTGTACACCAAGGCCGGGAAAACCCGCGAAGCCCCACTCCCTCCTCCGCCTGCCACCCAGTCGGAGCCTCTTCCCCGACGACGTCATCCACAGCAACACCTCGACGTCCCTCATCCACCATACCGGATGAGGATCTGTCGTCGATCTGGTCATCCCGTCGGTTCAGCCACCCCGTCCTCCACCTCCAAGGAGCTACCCCGACATTCCCCTCATCTTTTGCGCCACCTCTATTCCCCCACCACCATCTTCACCTGCATAGGAGGGGCCGGGTTATACTCGTAACAAGTCATTCATATTGAAGCCCATGAAGACAAGGAGTGTGGCGCTTTACTGAAGAGACTTAGAGGCACAGGGCCCAAAGGCGGATTAGGTCTCATAATCATAAACTGACATACATTGTGTAACTTGTATTGTAAGATAGGAAAAGGTAGAAACCTAGCCGGACACGTGTATAAGCCGGCGTCGGGATTCTGTAAACTGTCGGGCGTCAACTTGTGTATATAAAGGGACGCCCCGGTGGCGGTTCAGGGACAAGAAACAACAACTCGAGAGACAGGTAAAGCGGATTCGCTCCCTGATCATCGATACCCCATCAATTCCACCACAACTGGATCATAGGCTTTTACCTTCACTACACGGGGCCGAACGAGTATAAACTCCCCGTGTCCTTTGTCCGGTTTAACCCCTTTAAGCTAATCTCGTTGTGATGGCTCCACGACTAAGTCCTCACACTAGGACATCTGACGTGATAATTCCACGACGGTTGGCGCCCACCGTGGGGCTATCGCACGATGGTTTCGAGTTCTTAAAGGGCAACTTCGATGGACTCAAGGGATACGTCGTGGACCAGATGACCAAGATTCGTCGCCGCAAGCTCTACATCGACGACGCAGGCTGGGGCCCCGACACCGGCTCAATCGAGTACGGGTACCGGGTCCCCTTTGGAGGAATTCACGTCTTCATCCGCAAGATCAGCGAACCGGGCCCTGAGCCGGACATCTGTGCCGACCTCATTGAGACGGCTCAGCGTGCAAGCCCTGCCCGGGTTCAGCCTACCATGAAGTGTGCGTTCGTAGGATTCATCAATGGTGTGGAGTCTGAACCGGTGTCCGATGGTGAGACGGTCGTTTATTCAGATGGTGAATCATCCACCGGTGAGACCGAGTCACTGTACCAACTGCAAGATGGTTGGTTTGGGGGCTGTTCTGATGGCGATAGTATTCTGGACCCCCTTGAACCTCCGAACCGGGTTGCGATCTTCATGGCCGGTATGCAGCCCACGCAACACACTTCATCAGCGGCAATGATTTCCGGATCGGTAGCCAGGGCAGGAGGCCCTGCGCGCCCGCCGGCTCAACTTCTATCCGGTTTATTGGACGCCTGGACGACATTGTTGACCACAGAGGTTACCACGGACAATCAAGATCAGCATAACGCGGAGGTCACAAAGCTGCGAGATCAGATAGCTCAGGCCAAGGAGGACTTGGCGGTTGAGGAAACCAGAATGGCTGAGGAGCGGGCCGCTTTGGATGCTCAGGCGAAGCGGATTCAAGCAGAAAATTACCGGCTCATGCTGGATTAGAACGCTTCAAACGACGTGTTGAGTAGGAGGCATCGGTCTCGTCTACCTCCAGTTATGAAGCAATGAATCTCTTCAACACCTAGGAGCAGGGACCAGTAATCCGTCAGCGGCAAACAGGATTGAGGCACCCGAGACAGGAGCACCGGATCAGCCTCGGGCAATGGACCCGCCTCTATGGAACCATGACCCACCCCAATACATGCCGACACCACCGGGTCACTTCTCCACCCCTTTAGATAACATGATTGTTGTGGCGTCGCGGTTGGCGGCTATTCCAATGGAGGGCGAGTCTCCAATGGCGGTTGAGACGCGGCGCGCCAGAGACCTCCTTCAAACAGCTATGGTTCAGTAGCAGGCTTATTCATATAGTCGATACAGGATTCACTCAACCCCCCGCCCGAGCCGGAGTTATAGCAGGCACATTGATGAACCGGCTGTATTGAGCAGCGAGCGGAACCGTAATGCCCCTCGAAGGCCTAACCCTGTGGGCGGTGGTGCAAATGCTCAGGACGTGGTCGATAACAGCAGAGCGCGTCAAGAAGCCGAGTTAGCAGCACAGTACATGGACCGTCAGCTTACTCCGGTTCGTCCGGTGAAATCAGTGGAACCAGGTCTTGCTTTCAGCTCTTGGGGGAACATGTCTCACCCCGGCTCTACGCAATGTGCGGCTGCCCAAGGATTTCAATGGTCCGCGTAAAGTGCCCAATTACACTGCCGACTTACCCCTTGAGTCATGGGTTGAAAGTTATGAGATGGCGATGGAGATGCTGGATGTAGATGAGGCGGTGTGTGCAAAATACTTCACCATGATGTTGTATGGAATAGCTCGTACTTCGCTGAAAAGTTTGTCGGGTGAGGGAGTCCTGGACTAGGGGGTGTCCGGATAGCCGAACTATCATCATCGGCCGGACTCCAAGACTATGAAGATACAAGATTGAAGACTTCGTCCCGTGTCCGGATGGGACTTTCCTTGGCGTGGAAGGCAAGCTTGGCAATACGGATATGTAGATCTCCTACCATTGTAACCGACTCTGTGTAACCCTAGCCCTCTCCGGTGTCTATATAAACCGGATGGCTTTAGTCCATAGGACGAACAACAATCATACCATAGGCTAGCTTCTAGGGTTTAGCCTCCTTGATCTCGTGGTAGATCTACTCTTGTAATACCCACATCATCAATATCAATCAAGCAGGACGTAGGGTTTTACCTCCATCAAGAGGGCCCGAACCTGGGTAAAACATCGTGTCCCTTGTCTCCTGTTACCATCCGCCTAGACGCACAGTTCGGGACCCCCTACCCGAGATCCGCCGGTTTTGACACCGACATTGGTGCTTTCATTGAGAGTTCCTCTGTGGCGTCACCGATAGGCTCGATGGCTTCTTCGATCATCAACAATGACGCAGTCCAGGGTGAGACCTTTCTCCCCGGACAGATCTTCTTATTCGGCGGCTTTGCACTGCGGGCCAATTCACTTGGCCATCTGGAGCAGATCGAAAGCTACGCCCCTGGCCGTCAGGTCACATTTGGAAGTTTGAACTTCACGGCTTACATCCGCGGAGACTTGATCTTCGATGGATTCGAGCCACAGTCGTGCGCGCCGCACTGTCACGATGGGCATGATTTAACTCTGCAGCCGTACAGTGCCCTGGAGGCCGCACACAAGTCCGCTCCGATCCTCAATTCGGAGCCGGCTGCGCAGATCGGGGACGGGTGGCTAGACACCGCCTCGGGGGCTGCAACCTCTACGGCGATGGAGCCGAACACTGACCTAGTCCATCATGAAGCTCGTAACTCCGAGGTGCCGGACTCCTCGCCGGACTCCGAACCTCCCGCGCCCCCTCCAATCGAATCCAATTGGGCGCCGATCATGGAGTTCACCGCTGCGGACATCTTTCAACACTCACCTTTCGGCGACATCTTGAGTTTGCTAAAGTATCTCTCGTTATCGGAGAGCCCTGGTCGGACTGCGGTCAGGACGGTTGGGATGCGGACGACGAAGAAATTCAAAGCCCACCCACCACCCACTTAGTAGCCACTGTCGACGATCTAACCGACATGCTAGACTTCGGCTCTGAAGACATCGACGGTATGGACGACGATGTCGGAGACGACCAAGAACCAGCACCTACTCGGCACTGGAAAGCCACCTCAACTCACGACGTATACATGGTGGATACGCCAAAAGGAAGTGATAACAAGGAACAACGGGACATGGCGAAGGACAACACCCCCGACAAACAACCAAAACGGCGACGCAAGCGCCGCCCGAAGTCCCGCCTCGATAACAACGGCACCCATACTGACCCGGCCTTAGAACAGGGCGAAGCAGTGGACGACGAACATGCCAGCAAGCAACCATCCGAATAGGATGAATTGGACAAGCAACCCATCCCGGGCGAAAACAACAGTCCAGACAATCTCACGCCGGACACATCACCAGAGCATAAGAACCTTCATAAAAGGCTCGTCGCCACTGCAAGAAGTTTGAAGAAGCAAAAGCGGAAGCTCAAAACAGCGGAGGACGCACTCAGAATGAGATGGAGCAAAGTACTCAATACCGCAGATAAATACAGCGATAGTCACCAGGCAAAGAGATACCCGAAGCGCAAGCTGCTGCCCGAATTTGACGAGGAGGCCGTAGAGCCCCCACAGTCAAAAAAGAAAGAGGCCGCTTGGCCGGATAGACGACCAGATGACAGGCTAAGAGCGGCAAGCGGCGCCGCACACAAGCCGGCACACGATCCACATAAGGATCCTCGCAAAAAGGATGTCCCGGTTAGGTCCATCTATGGGCCAAAAAAGAAGACTCCAGGGAGCAACACAACCCGTCGAGTGTTTGAAGACAACGGCACACCTAAATACAGGGGCGCCGCACACCCACTATGTTTCACCGATGAGGTACTGGATCATGAATTTCCAGCGAGATTCAAACCCGTAAACATAGAGGCATATGACGGAACAACAGACCCCGGAGTCTGGATTGAGGATTATATCGTACACATACATATGGCCAGAGGAGACGACCTCCATGCCATAAAATACCTACCCCTCAAGCTCAAAGGGCCAGCTCGGCATTGGCTCAAAAGCCTCCCGGAAAATACCATTGGAAGTTGGGAAGAGCTCGAGGATGCGTTTCGAGCAAATTTTCAGGGGACTTATGTCCGCCCTCTGGATGCAGACGATCTAAGTCACATAACTCAACAGCCCGGAGAGTCAGCATGCAAATTCTGGAATAGGTTCCTAACCAAAAAGAACCAAATAGTCGACTGTCCGGACGCCGAAGCCTTAGCAGCCTTTAAGCATAACGTCCGAGACGAATGGCTCGCCAGACACCTCGGCTAGGAAAAACCAAGAACAATGGCCGTGCTAACAAGCCTCATGACCCGCTTTTGCGCGGGGGAAGATAGCTGGCTGGCAAGATGCAGCACCAGCGACCCGAGTACATCCGAGGTCAGGGATGGAAATGGGAAATCACGACGTAGAAAAGATCAGTGCCGGAATAAGGAAAATGGCCCAAATAGCACGGCGGTCAACGCCGGATTCAAAAGCTCTCGGCCGAATAATAAAACACTGCCTCTCAAGGACAACAGTGATGAGCTATCCAACCTAAACAAAATCTTGGATAGGATACGTCACATACATAGTACCCCCGGGAAGCCTGCAAACCATACCCACAGAGATTGTTGGGTCTTCAAGCAGTCCGGCCGACTTAACGCCGAACACAAGGGGCTCGACACACCAAGCGAAGACGACGATGAACCCCACAAGCAGCATGCCGGAAAACAGAAGACTTTCCCACTAGAAGTCAAAACAGTGAACTCACTTCATGTGATAACAAGGAAAAATAGTGCGGCACCTGCAAAAACACGCGCCGCACGGTCCACCCCAGCAGAGTCCCGAAATTGGATGTTTAAACCAATTAGTTTCGACCATCAAGATTACTCCAGAAGTGTTCGAAACACAGGAGGGACTGCTTTGGTACTGGATCCCATAATCGACGGACTACAATTTACACAAGTCCTAATGGATGGCGGCAGCGATATAAACCTGCTATACCAGGACACCATCCGCAGAATGGGGATAGATCCTACCAAAATTCACCATAGCAGCACTTCCTTCAAAGGAGTGACGCATGGCCTTTACGCTAATTGTACAGGCTCTGCACTACTAGAGGCCGTGTTCGGTTCATCCGACAACCTCCGTCGCGAAAAGCTCATTTTCCATATCGCCCCATTTAAAAGTAGCCATCAAGCACTACTGGGACACGAAGCTTTCGCCCGCTTTAACGCAATACCGCATTACGCGTCTCTTACGCTTAAAATGCCCGGTCCACGCGGCATAATCTCATTAAAGAGTAACTCTGAGTGTTCCTCGACCACGGAAAACGTGAGACTGCTTTGACAGCCGCACACTAATCCGACCTTGCTGGTCAAAGCCCCTAAAAACAGGTCATTCAGACCTCGGACACGGTTAGGCGAGTCCGGCATAAATAAACAAGGGGCTTCCCGGCCGCATACCTCTTTACAAGGGGCTGCACGTATAAACAATGAGAGCCAATAAATCTCAACTTTATAATACTTTATTTTAAATACATCCTTTGCACGATATTTTTTCCAAACTAAGTTCTTCTCTTTTACAGATGAAGCACATGCTACACCCGTCCAGGATACAGCACAACGGAGACACAGGCGCAGACGTGCAGCAGGGACCCGTTGCAAGGATTCTTTTCAGATTAAGGCCCTGTGTAAACCTTTCTTACTGTCTCTTGTTGATACACATCCCCCGGTTTCCTACCATAGCCGAGGAGGAGGCTGGCGTTTTGGCATCAGCCGCGTCAGAAGTTCTCGCCCGTACCTGGACACTAGGGGCTAAGGTCATTGTTCTGCCCGGTATCATAAAGACCGAATACCTCAGGGAGTGTTCAGCGTCTCGAGTTAGGCCTTATATGCATCAGCTCCGAATCATGTCTTTGGTCAAATGTTGGGTTTGCCCGGCTCTTGTGTTTTGCTGCCTTATGTTCCGCTCCATTGGCTAACGCGGCACCAGGAGAACTACTGCGATTGTGCCCCGGTTCGGCTGGGCGAGCACCTCAGTAGAGAAAGCCGAAAACTGACTGTCATGATATAGCGAGAGATTGGTCAACCACTCGATCGACTACTGGAATGTTTAGAATTCCCCCGCTTTGACGAAGGACCGCTTCCCGGTCAGGCACATACGCGCCCCGAGTTCAGAGACCGCGGTGCCTCTAGGGGCTATATCGTAGCCCCACCTTCGAGATCCTATGGCTAAGTGAAAGTGATAAAGCATTATAGTCCGGTTGCCTAGTTTGCTATGCTATCACCTCCTTCAAAGGACCAAGACGTTGGATTAAGTGTGAAAAAGTGCTTTTCTTTTGCAAACACCCCCGCACCATGTGCGTGGGGGCTCAAGCCAAAGACTGCCATCTTTCAGGTTATACATACATATACGGCCGCACAGGAGATAGTTCAATACTTGAACGCACAAGTAGAAAAAGTTGTTACATTATAAAGATGATCTCACAAATCATACACGTCATTTGAACATAACATCTTTCGAGCACTGCGACTCTATTAAACGAGAGCCCAGCAGGACTTCCTCAAAATAGTGCTCGGCGGGTAATCGGCTTTTGTCCAAACCCCGGGATGCAACAGCGGTGGCATCCATCTCCGCCCAGTATGTCTTAACACGGGCAAGAGCCATCCATGCACCCTCTATGCATGCCGACCCTTCATCGCCTCGATATGCGGCACCGCCCCAAGGAATTGCTGCAACAAGCCAAAATAACTCTCTGGCTTGGGCCTTTCTGGCCACAGATGAGCCACCACATCCGTCATGGCAAGTCCGGACAACCTATTCAGCTCAGCCCACTCCGCCAACCAATCAGTCAACGGAAGTGGACGCTCCGGACTATGGAATTGAGACCAGAAAAGCTCTTCCATTTCGTGATCCTTCTGGCTTCGGAAGTGCACGACTGCGTCCGCCGCACTCGCCGCCAAATCCAGATAAGGATCCTCCGCACCACACAATTGGCCCAACTGAGCATACTTCGGATCCGTGAACTTCCTACGCAGCAGAAAGGGCTTTCCAGCCGCAATGTCTCCGGCCTGACGCAGTTCCTCCTTCATAGCCCGCATCGCACTACGGGCATCCTTGGCTTCGGCGACGGCTTTCTTCAGGTCCACTTTCTCCGCTCGGCGTTCTCTTTCAAGAACCTCATAGCGGTCGGTAGCATCTTTTAATCTCACGGCCATTCCGGCCATCTCCTCCCTGCTTCGGCAATGAATAGCCTTTTCGGCTTTTAGCTCTTCCGCTACCTTCGAGGCAGCCGCATCAATTTTTCTGGCTTGCTCCTTGGCTCGACCAAGCTCTGCTCGAAGGTCTTCCACAGCAGCGGCACCATCTGCATCAAGCATACAAATTGTAAGGAACGGGCATCAGCTCCCTTACTCGATGACCGCAGAGCAACCACTTACCTTGTGACTCGTCAAGTCATTTATTGACCAGCGCGATGTCCGCATCCGCAATGTCGAGTTGCCGCTTCAGCTCGGCAGCTCCATCAGTCCGGCTAGCCACCGATCGTTCCACCACCTACATAGGAAAGGCGACATTCTATAACTAAGATTATGATCCTCGGCACACTGTCACTTTCGACAGCATACCAAGTCTTAGGGGCTACTATCTATACAGGGCGCACTCCATGTGAAAAACTGTCAAAAGGTATGTCATTTTTTGCGTACCTCAAACCCCGTCAGCAAGCTTCCGACGGCCTCATACAACCCGCTCTCGGCGGATGAGATCCTTTCAATCACCATACTCATTAATGTGTGGTGATCTTCTGAGATAGACGCCCTCTCGAGCAAATCCTGCAGCTCCACCGGTCGTACTCCAGTGGGTGCCGAACTCCCCGGCCCCACCGGACTCGGGGAGACCCTCCGTGACGACACCTCAGGGTCGTCCGCCCTGCCCGACGGGGCTGCAGATGGAGGCGTTTCACTCTCCATCACCTCCGGACGAAGGTCCCCCAAAGATGAGCTCTACTGAGAAGGGCTGAGATCCGAACTACAAGGTGAAAACTTCGGTTAAACTTTAGAAATAAAGTAGGGATGTCCCCTATTACAAAACCCCCCTTTTTTACTTACGGCTCGCTGGAGGGCTGATTCCTTTGGGGAGATTGTGCGGCCGGGGCTCTTCCCGGCACGGGACCTTCCGGTGATTTCCTTCCCCGCTTTGAGGCCTTGGCCTCCGGGTCTTCGGAAGCGGTCCTCTTCTCCCCATGGAGGGAGGGACCCTCCTCCCCCCCCCCCTCACTGCAAGCCTCCTTGGCAGAGGTGGTAGTTTCCCTGTGCCCCCCCTTTGCCCTCCTCCGAAGGTGCAACCTCCAACATTTTAATTAACACGGGATCCGGCGTGGTCTCAGGGAGGGGGGCCGGACACCGTATCAATTTTGCGTGCGCTATCCACTCCTGTCCAAGGGATAGCTGGTTAAAAGGCAAAC
>NC_041391.1:582366965-582404605 GCF_002162155.2 Triticum dicoccoides | reverse complement strand
GTATCAATTTTGCTTGCGCTATCCACTCCTGTCCAAGGGATAGCTGGTTAAAAGGCAAACCCATGATAAATAAATGGACAATGTGTCCGGACACAGGGCTACTTACTTGAGTATCCGGGCGATTGCAGCTTAGGCCAGCGTCCTCGGTCAAGTCCGGACGCATCTCTTGTGATCCGAAGAACAGTTCGTACATCTCCACGGGTGTCAAACCCATGAAGTGTTGGAGAGCTCGTGGTCCCTCCGGATTAAATTCCCACAGGCGGAGGGGGCGACGTTTGCAGGGCAGAAGGCGCCGAATTACCATAACCTGTGTCACTACGACCAGATTGATCTCCCCTTCCTGGAGGTCTCGAACCCGGCCCTGCAACAGGGGTACGTCTTTGGATGGCCCCCAGTCAAGCCCTTTGTTGACCCATGACGTCAGCCATTGTGGAGGGCCCGGGCGAAAGACGGGCGGCGGCCTCTGCCTGCTGCCCCTAGGAGCGGTGATATAGAAGCACTCCTGTTGCCACAAACCGAGCTCCTCCTGAAAAGAGCCCTCAGGCCATGGAGCATCGGACCTCTTGTTTATAACTGCCCCGCCGCACTCTACCTGACGCCCCGCAATCATCTTCAGCTCCACGTTGAAGGTTTTGAGCCACAAGCCGAAGTGGGGGGTAGTGCGGAGGAAGGCTTCGCAGACGACAATGAATGATGAGATGTGGAGGATGGACTCCGGAGCCAAGTCGTGAAATTCCAGCCCATAGTAAAACATGAGCCCCCTCACGAAGGGATCCATTGGGAAGCCTAAACCCCGACGGAGGTGAGACACGAACACGACACTCTCGCCGGGCTCGGGAGTAGGAATAACTTGCCCTTGGGCAGGCAGCCTATGCGAAATCTCGTAGGTTAAGTACCTGGCGTCTCTTAGCTTGAGCACGTCCTCTTCCGTGACAGAGGAGGGCATCCACCGGCCTCGTAGGTCGGAGCCGGACATTGTCGAAGGTCGAAAGTACCCAAATCTGGAGCCTTGGGTGTTGGAACTCGGGGCAAGGGGCGGATTTGATTGAGGGTTGAAGAAAAATAACAGGCCTTGGTCTCGTTATAAAGAGGGAGAATACCAAGAGCCGTCCCCGTGACTGTTTGGAACCCGCCTTCGATGGAGGGGGCGTGGCAACGGGCGCGGTTGGGTTACCCACGTCCGTATTAATGGGGATCCCGGAATAAGGGGAACACGATCTCTGCTTCGACAAGACATGCCAAGGAAACCGCTTCGCTAAACACGCTGAGGTGGTACAATAAAAACAATTCGAGTAAAGGCTTGGTAGTGGTGTGACGTCACGCCACAAAATACGTCAGCAGATTGAACTTGTGTAAATATTATTCTCTCTACGGTGGTATGTGGAATTTATTTTGCAGAGCCGGACACTATCATGGTGTTCACAATCTTCTATAAATTATTCGGAGAAGGAACCCGCCTTGCAACGCCGAAGACAATATGCACGCCGGACTCGTCGTCATTGAAGCCTGGTTCAGGGGCTACTGAGGGAGTCCTGGACTAGGGGGTGTCTGGATAGCCGAACTATCATCATCGGCCGTACTCCAAGACTATGAAGATACAAGATTGAAGACTTCGTCCCGTGTCCGGATGGGACTTTCCTTGGCGTGGAAGGCAAGCTTGGCAATACGGATATGTAGATCTCCTACCATTGTAACCGACTCTGTGTAACCCTAGCCCTCTCTGGTGTCTATATAAACCGGATGGCTTTAGTCCATAGGATGAACAACAATCATACCATAGGCTAGCTTCTAGGGTTTAGCCTCCTTGATCTCGTGGTAGATCTACTCTTGTAATACCCAGATCATCAATATCAATCAAGCAGGACGTAGGGTTTTACCTCCATCAAGAGGGCCCGAACCTGGGTAAAACATCGTGTCCCTTGTCTCCTGTTACCATCCGCCTAGACGCACAGTTCGGGACCCCCTACCCGAGATCCACCGGTTTTGACACCGACATCGGGTAACTCCATTGGGTCATGGGCCGAGTTAAAAGCCCGGTTTATAACGAATTTCAAGGACACGTGCAAGCAACCCATGTCAATTGTGGATCTAGCCGCCTGTGTCCAAGAAGAAGGCGAATCAACAACCCATTGGGTGCACCGGGTTTCGGAGATCTTGCATTCGTCGGACTGCATCAATGCTGATTCAGTAGTCATAATGTTGGAGGGCAATTACCGGTTTAAGCCTCTAAAGTTGAAGTTGGGACGGCTCAAGCATCACTACAATGACATGGGAACACTTATGGCAGCTCTGGTTAAGTGTGCCGATTCTAATAGTACCAAGGACCCTGAGTCTGATGATGAAAAGCCGGGGAAGGGAAAGAAGAACGGCAACACCAAAGGGCAACAGCATAACCTGGCGGGCCATGGAAACAATGGTAAGCATAAAGCGAATAATAATTCAGATTTTATGGCTAACACCAACGCGCAGGATAATGGTCAGCGTCGTAAGGGTAAACCGCCCCCACGGAGTGGAGGATCAGGTGTCAATCTTGAGCGCCTGTTAAATCAGCCTTGCCCAAGGCACGGGACGCGAGAAAAGCCAGCTACACATCTCTAGAAGGATTGCTTTATTATGAGGGAGTTCAAAAACTTGGATCTTTTTCTATATGATCATGGACCGTCCGGCGGTTCAGGACCCGGGTCTCATGGGCGGGGTTATGGTGGAGGCAGTTCTGGTTCAGGGTTTCAAGGTAATCAAGGTGGACACGGCAATCAAGGCAATCAGGGCAACCAGGGTGGTTATAATCAACAGGGGGGTCAGCAACAGCAATAGTCGGGTTACCAGAGCCACCCGAAGCAGTTGAATAGTGGGCAGTGGCATGTCTTCAGCACTAGCCTGTGCAAGCGTGATCTGAAGCTTCATAAAAGGGAAGTGAACTCCGTTGAACCGGCGGTACCCCGTTACTTGCGTTGGTCCAAACAGCCTATTGTGTGGAGCAGAGAGGATCATGTTGGGGAACGTTGCAGAAAATTAAAAATTTTCCTACGGTTTCACCAAGATCCATCTATGAGTTCATCTAAGCAACGAGTCAAGGGAGAGAGTTTGCATCTACATACCACTTGTAGATCGCGTGCGGAAGCTTGCAAGGTGATGATGTAGTCGTACTCGACGTGATTCAAATCACCGATGACCAGCGCCGAACGGACGGCACCTCCGCGTTCAACACACGTACGGGACGGGAGACGTCTCCTCCTTCTTGATCCAGCAAGGGGGAAGGAGAGGTTGATGAAGATCCAGCAGCACGACGGCGTGGTGGTGGATGCAGGGCGTCACAGCAGCAGGGCTTCGCCGAGACTACGAGGGAGAGACGTAACGGGGGGAGATGGAGGCGCCAGGGGCTGGTGTATGAAGTCCCTCCTCTCCCCCACTATATATAGGGGTGCCAGGGGGGGCGCCAGCCCTAGTAGATGAGATCTACTAGGGGGGGCGGCCTAGGGGAGGTTTCCCTCCCCCCCAAGGCACCTAGGGGTGCCTTCCACCACTAGGACTCCTCCTAGGGGGAAACCCTAGGCGCATGGGCCTATAGGGGCTGGTGCCCTTGGCCCATGAAGGCCAAGGCGCACCCCCTACAGCCCATGTGGCCCCCCGGGACAGGTGGCCCCACCCGGTGGACCCCCGGGACCCTTCCGATGGTCCCGGTACAATACCGATAACCCCGAAACTTGTCCCGATGCCCGAAATAGCACTTCCTATATATAATTCTTTACCTCCGGACCATTCCGGAACTCCTTGTGACGTCCGGGATCTCATCCGGGACTCTGAACAACATTCGGGTTTCTGCATATACATATCTTCATAACCCTAGCGTCACCGAACCTTAAGTGTGTAGACCCTACGGGTTCGGGAGACATGCAGACATGACCGAGACGCTCTCAGTCAATAACCATCAGCGGGATCTGGATACCCATGATGGCTCCCACATGCTCCTCGATGTTGTCATCGGATGAACCACGATGTCGAGGATTCGATCAAACCCTGTATGCAATTCCCTTTGTCAATCGGTACGTTACTTGCCCGAGACTCGATCGTCGGTATCCCAATACCTTGTTCAGTCTCGTTACCGGCAAGTCACTTTACTCGTACCGTAATGCATGATCCCGTGTCCAACACTTTGGTCACATTGAGCTCATTATGATGATGCATTACCGAGTGGGCCCAGAGATACCTCTCCGTCATACGGAGTGACAAATCCCAGTCTCGATCCGTGTCAACCCAATAGCTACTTTCGGAGATACCTGTAATGCACCTTTATAGTCACCCAGTTACGTTGTGACGTTTGATACACCCAAGGCACTCTTACGGTATCCGGGAGTTACACGATCTCATGGTCGAAGGAAGAGATACTTGACACTTGCAAAGCTCTAGCAAAACGAACTACACGATCTTTTATGCTATGCTTAGGATTGGGTCTTGTCCATCACATCATTCTCCTAATGATGTGATCCCGTTATCAACGACATCCAATGTCCATAGTCAGGAAACCATGACTATCTGTTGATCACAACGAGCTGGTCAACTAGAGGCTTACCAGGGACATAGTGTGGTCTAAGTATTCACACGTGTATTACGATTTCCGGATAATACAGTTATAGCATGAATAAAAGACAATTATCATGAACAATGAAATATAATAATACTTTTATTATTGCCTCTAGGGCATATTTCCAACAGTCTTCCACTTGCACTAGAGTCACTAATCTAGTTACATTGTGATGAATCGAACACCCATAGAGTTCTGGTGTTGATCATGTTTTGCACGCGAGAGAGGTTTAGTCAGCGGATCTGCGACATTCAGATCCGTGTGCACTTTGCAAATCTCTATGTCTCCATCTTGAACATTTTCACGGATGGAGTTGAAACGACGCTTGATGTGCCTGGTCTTCTTGTGAAACCTGGGCTCCTTTGCGAGGGCAATAGCTCCAGTGTTGTCACAGAAGAGTTTGATCGGCCCCGACGCATTGGGTATGACTCCTAGGTCGGTGATGAACTCCTTCACCCAAATCGCTTCATGTGCTGCCTCCGAGGCTGCCATGTACTCCGCTTCACACGTAGATCCCGCCACGACGCTCTGCTTGCAGCTGCACCAGCTTACTGCTCCACCATTCAACATATACACGTATCCGGTTTGTGACTTAGAGTCATCCAGATCTGAGTCGAAGCTAGCGTCGATGTAACCCTTTACGACGAGCTCTTCGTCTCCTCCATAAACGAGAAACATGTCCTTCGTCCTTTTCAGGTACTTCAGGATATTCTTGACCGCTGTCCAGTGTTCCTTGCCGGGATTACTTTGGTATCTTGCTACCAAACTTACGGCAAGGTTTACATCGGGTCTGGTACACAGCATGGCATACATAATAGATCCTATGGCTGAAGCATAGGGGATGACACTCATCTCTTCTTTATCTTTTGCTGTGGTCGGTGACTGAGCTGAGCTCAGTCTCATACCTTGTAACATAGGCAAGAACCCCTTCTTGGACTGATCCATTCTGAATCTCTTCAAAATCTTATCAAGGTATGTGCTTTGTGAAAGACCTATGAGGCGTCTCGATCTATCTCTATAGATCTTGATGCCTAATATGTAAGCAGCTTCTCCAAGGTCCTTCATTGAAAAACACTTATTCAAGTAGGCCTTAATGTTGTCCAGAAATTCTATATTATTTCCCATCAGGAGTATGTCATCTACATATAATATGAGAAATGCTACAGAGCTCCCACTCACTTTCTTGTAAACGCAGGCTTCTCCATAAGTCTGCATAAACCCAAACGCTTTGATCATCTCATCAAAGCGAATGTTCCAACTCCGAGATGCTTGCACCAGTCCATAAATGGATCGCTGGAGCTTGCATACTTTGTTAGCGTTTCGAGGATCGACAAAACCTTCCGGCTGCATCATATACAGTTCTTCCTTAAGATGCCCGTTAAGGAATGCTGTTTTGACGTCCATCTGCCATATCTCATAATCATAGTATGCGGCAATTGCTAACATCATTCGGACGGACTTTAGCTTCGCTACGGGAGAGAATGTCTCGTCGTAGTCAATCCCTTGAACCTGTCGATAACCCTTAGCGACAAGTCGAGCTTTATAGATGGTAATATTACCATCCGCGTCCGTCTTCTTCTTAAAGATCCATTTGTTTTCTATCGCTCGCCGATCATCGGGCAAGTCTGTCAAAGTCCATACTTTGTTTTCATACATGGATTCTATCTCGGATTTCATGGCTTCAAGCCATTTGTTGGAATCCGGGCCCGCCATTGCTTCTTCATAGTTCGAAGGTTCATTGTTGTCTAACAACATGATTTCCAGGACAGGGTTGCCGTACCACTCTGGTGCGGAACGTGTCCTTGTGGACCTACGAAGTTCAGCAGTAACTTGATCCGAAGTACCTTGATCATTATCATTGTTTTCCTCCTCAGTTGGTGTGGGCATCACAGGAACGGTTTCCTGCGCTGCGCCACTTTCCCGCTCAAGAGGTAGTACTTCATCGAGTTCTATTTTCCTCCCACTTACTTCTTTCGAGAGAAACTCTTTTTCCAGAAAGCATCCGTTCTTGGCAACAAAGATCTTGCCTTCGGATCTTAAGTAGAAGGTATACCCTACAGTTTCCTTAGGGTATCCTATGAATACGCATTTTTCCGACTTGGGTTCGAGCTTTTCAGGTTGAAGTTTCTTGACATAAGCATCGCATCCCCAAACTTTCAGAAACGACAGCTTAGGTTTCTTTCCAACCATAATTCATACGGTGTCGTCTCAACCATAGTTTCTTGACATATGCCACTGTTGGGGAACGTTGCAGAAAATTAAAAATTTTCCTACGGTTTCACCAAGATCCATCTATGAGTTCATCTAAGCAACGAGTCAAGGGATAGAGTTTGCATCTACATACCACTTGTAGATCGCGTGCGGAAGCTTGCAAGGTGATGATGTAGTCGTACTCGACGTGATTCAAATCACCGATGACCAGCGCCGAACGGACGGCACCTCCGCGTTCAACACACGTACGGGACGGGAGACGTCTCCTCCTTCTTGATCCAGCAAGGGGGAAGGAGAGGTTGATGAAGATCCAGCAGCACGACGGCGTGGTGGTGGATGCAGGGCGTCACAGCAGCAGGGCTTCGCCGAGACTACGAGGGAGAGACGTAACGGGGGGAGATGGAGGCGCCAGGGGCTGGTGTATGAAGTCCCTCCTCTCCCCCACTATATATAGGGGTGCCAGGGGGGCGCCGGCCCTAGTAGATGAGATCTACTAGGGGGGCGGCGGCCTAGGGGAGGTTTCCCTCCCCCCCAAGGCACCTAGGGGTGCCTTCCACCACTAGGACTCCTCCTAGGGGGAAACCCTAGGCGCATGGGCCTATAGGGGCTGGTGCCCTTGGCCCATGAAGGCCAAGCCGCATCCCCTACAGCCCATGTGGCCCCCCGGGACAGGTGGCCCCACCCGGTGGACCCCCGGGACCCTTCCGGTGGTCCCGGTACAATACCGATAACCCCGAAACTTGTCCCGATGCCCGAAATAGCACTTCCTATATATAATTCTTTACCTCCGGACCATTCCGGAACTCCTTGTGACGTCCGGGATCTCATCCGGGACTCCGAACAACATTCGGGTTTCTGCATATACATATCTTCATAACCCTAGCGTCACCGAACCTTAAGTGTGTAGACCCTACGGGTTCGGGAGACATGCAGACATGACCGAGACGCTCTCAGTCAATAACCATCAGCGGGATCTGGATACCCATGATGGCTCCCACATGCTCCTCGATGTTGTCTTCGGATGAACCATGATGTCGAGGATTCGATCAAACCCTATATGCAATTCCCTTTGTCAATCGGTACGTTACTTGCCCGAGACTCGATCGTCGGTATCCCAATACCTTGTTCAGTCTCGTTACTGGCAAGTCACTTTACTCGTACCGTAATGCATGATCCCGTGTCCAACACCTTGGTCACATTGAGCTCAATACGATGATGCATTACCGAGTGGGCCCAGAGATACCTCTCCATCATACAGAGTGACAAATCCCAGTCTTGATCCGTGTCAACCCAACAGCTACTTTCGGAGATACCTGTAATGCACCTTTATAGTCACCCAGTTACGTTGTGACGTTTGATACACCCAAGGCACTCCTACGGTATCCGGGAGTTACACGATCTCATGGTCTAAGGAAGAGATATTCGACATTGGCAAAGCTCTAGCAAAACGAACTACACGATCTTTTATGCTATGCTTAGGATTGGGTCTTGTCCATCACATCATTCTCCTAATGATGTGATCCCGTTATCAACGACATCCAATGTCCATAGTCAGGAAACCATGACTATCTGTTGATCACAACGAGCTGGTCAACTAGAGGCTTACCAGGGACATATTGTGGTGTAAGTATTCACACGTGTATTACGATTTCCGGATAATACAGTTATAGCATGAATAAAAGACAATTATCATGAACAATGAAATATAATAATACTTTTATTATTGCCTCTAGGGCATATTTCCAACAGATCATCCGCCCCAGGTTGATAATCCGGGTCATCTGGCGTTGGTGGTGGCGCCTCAAGTTGGAGGTTATAAGTTCACCATGGTGCTCATGGATGGAGGGAGCAGTATCAACATCTTGTATCATGAAACCTTCCGTCGTATGGGGTTGACAGACAAGAATCTTAAACCGTTGAACACCATTTTCCATGGTGTGGTGCCGGGTAAATCGGCTTATCCGGTCGGTAAGATAGCTCTGGAGGTTGACTTTGGAGATGATCATGATTCGAGATTAGAGACATTGACTTTTGAAGTGGTGAAAATCAGGAGCCCGTACCATGCCCTGTTTGGACGGCCGGCTTATGCTAAGTTCATGGCAAGGCCCTGCTATGTTTATCTGCAACTCAAGATGCCGGGTCATAAGGGGACCATCACAGTACATGGAAGCCGAAAGGTCGCTTTGGAATGTGAAGAAGGTGATGCGGCCTATGCTGAGTCGGTTTGTGCAACAAAGGAGTTGAAGTTCTACAAAGACAATGTTGATCCGGCGGATATGACTTCTTTGAAAAAACCAACTATAAAGCATGATTCGGCTTTGAAGTTTAAATTGGCTGATGAGACTAAGTTGGTTGATTTTGTTCCTGGCGATTCATCCAAGCAGTTTAGCATCAGCACTAACCTGGATCCGAAATAGGAAGGCGTGCTCATCGAGTTCATCCGTGAGAACCGGGACATCTTTGCATGGAAACCTTCTAACATGCCAGGTGTACCGAGGGAACTCACTGAGCACATGCTTAATATCGATCCCAAGTTTAAATCGGTCAAGCAGTTTCTCCTCCGTTTCAATGAGGAAAGGCGCAAAGCCATCGGTGAGGAGGTAGCCCGGCTCTTGGCAGCAGGGTTCATTGTGGAGGTTTTTCACCCCGAGTGGTTAGCTAACCCGGTGCTGGTACTCAAGAAGAATGGCACATGGCGTATGTGTGTAGATTACACAGACTTGAACAAGGCTTGTCCAGCTGATCCCTTTGCTCTCCCTCATATTGATCAAATTATTGATGCTATGGCAGGTTGTGAGCGTTTGAGCTTTCTGGATGCTTATTCTGGTTATCATCAGATCAAAATGGCAGTTAAGGACCAGGAGAAGACAACCTTTATAACTCCCTTTGGAGCCTTCTACTATGTGGCTATGCCTATTGGGCTCAAGAGTGCCCAGGCGACTTATCAGCAATGTGTGCAGAATTGCCTTCATAGTCAGATTGGGCGCAATGTTCATGCCTATGTGGATGATATCGTGGTGAAATCCAGGAAAGTAGAGACGTTAATAGCTGATTTGAAGGGAACCTTTGATAATCTACAGGTTTATAAGATGATGCTTAATCCGGCCAAGTGTGCTTTTGGTGTAACGGCAGGCAAACTCTTGGGTTTTCTGGTGTCTAACAGGGGCATTGAAGCTAATTCAGAAAAGATCAAAGCTATCACGTCTCTGGCTGAATCGGCGTGTATCAACAATGTAATCCGCCTAGCGGGTCGTATTGCAGCATTAAGCCAGTTTATCAGCCAGTTGGGAGAGAAGGCCATCCCTTTATACCAGATGATGAAAAAGATAGACAACTTTGTCTTGAGTGATGCTGCTAATGCGGCGTTTGAGGATCTGAAGAAGCAGTTAGCTGAGCCGCCTGTTCTTGCTGCCCCCATTGATAAGGAACCATTGTTGTTATATGTGGCTGCTAACGCCCGGGCTGTTAGCGTGGCTATCATGGTGGAGCACAAAGAGGCAGGTAAGGAGTATTCAGTTCAGCGGTCGGTTTATTATATCAGTGAGGTGCTTATTGAGTCCAAGCAGAGATATCCACATTGGCAGAAGCTGGTGTATGGAGTTTTTATGGCGAGCCGGAAGCTTAAGCAGTACTTTCAGGGCCATCCCATCACTATGGTCAGTTCCGCTCCTTTGGAAGATATCATCCAGAATAGGGAAGAGACAGGCCGGGTTGCTAAGTGGGCTATCAAGCTTGGACCTCACGGGTTAAAATATATGCCTCGTACGGCCATCAAGTCCCAAGCGCTCATGGATTTCATCAATGACTGGACAGAATTGCAGGCGCCGGAGGATAAACCGGATAACACATAATGGACTATTCACTTCGATGGGTCCAGACAATTGGAGGGCTCGGGGGCTGGAGTGGTTCTTAAGTGGGTTATCGAGCTTGGACCTCACGGGTTAAAATATATGCCTCGTACGGCCATCAAGTCCCAAGCGCTCATGGATTTCATCAATGACTAGACAGAATTGCAGGCGCCGGAGGATAAACCGGATAACACATACTAGACTATTCACTTCGATGGGTCCAGACAATTGGAGGGCTCGGGGGCTGGAGTGGTTCTTACTTCCCCTCGAGGTGACAAATTATGTTATGTTCTCCGCTTGATGTTTCCTTGTACTAACAATGCAGCTGAGTATGAGGCCTTGCTCCATGGTCTACGGATGGCTAAGGAGATGAACTTAATCCATGTACGATGCTTTGGGGACTCCGATTTAGTGGCCCAGCAAGTCTCCGGTACTTGGGATTCTAAGGATCTACTCATGGCGGCTTATCGGCGTGAGGTGAATGTCATTGCTAGTCACTTCAAGGGTTACCAGGTCGAACACATTGATCGGCGCAAGAATGAAGCGTCGAACGCTTTAAGCCGGCTGGGATCTCACCGTAAACCGGTGTCGCCCAATGTTTTTCTCGACGTTTTGCATAACCCATCGGTCAAAATACCAACGGAGGAGGATCTGGCTGTTCCCGACCCGAAGGCTCAATTAGTGGTGGTTCTTCATGCTATCCCTGATTGGAGGGTGCCCTACTTGGCATATATGACCCGGGGCGAGTTACCTGAGGACGAAGTTTTGGCCAGACAGATAATCCGGCGGTCCAAGTCCAGACTATTGTTAATGGCGAGTTACATCACTGCAGTGTCTCGGGGGCGTTTCAGCGCTGCGTTTCTCCTGAAGAAGGTTGTGAGATTTTGCGTGAAATCCATGAAGGGGATTGTAGTCATCATGCCGGTTCAAAATCCCTTGTGTCTAAGGCTTTCCGACACGGTTTTTACTGGTTAACAGCTCATGCTGATGCTAAGGATCTGGTCAGGAGATGTGATGGTTGTCAGAAATTTTCACGCCGAGCCCACGTTCCGGCCCAGGAATTGAGGATGATTCCAATCACCTGGCCGTTTGCAACTTGGGGGCTGGATATGGTTGGGCCTTTAAGAGGTCCAAGGATAAGAAGACCCACCTTCTGGTCGCGGTAGATAAGTTCACTAAGTGGGTGGAGGCAGAGCCAGTCAGCAAGTGTGATGCAGCCACAGCGGTTCAATTCATGAAGAAGGTGATTTTTCATTTTGGTTTTCCACATGGCATCATAACAGATAATGGCACGAACCTCTCTAAAGGGTCTATGGAAGATTTTTGTCAACGAGAGAACATCCGTCTTGACGTGTCATTAGTGGCTCACCCCCAGTCTAATGGTCAAGCTGAGAGAGCCAATCAAGAAATCTTGAAGGGCATCAAGCCCCGGCTTATGGTTCCTTTGCAGAGGACGTCGGGTTGTTGGGTGGAAGAGTTGCCTTCTGTGTTATGGAGCATTAATACCACCCCCAATAGATGTACGGGTTATACACCCTTCTTCATGGTTTATGGAGCAGAAGCAGTTCTCCCGAGTGATATTCGCCATGACTCGCCCCGAGTGGCAGCTTATGTTGAAGTGGACAATGAAAGAGCACGCCAAGATGCATTAGACCTGTTAGATGAAAAATGGGACATAACGGCAGCTCGTTTGGCGATTTATCAGCAAGACATGTGGCGTTATCACAGCCGCCAGGTTAAAACCAGAGCTTTTCAAGAAGGCGACTTAGTGCTCCAGCTTATCCAGGATCAGACCAATATGCACAGGTTATCCCCACCTTGGGAAGGGCCCTTTGTGGTCAGCAAGAATCTGAACAACGGGTCGTACTACCTTATTGATGTTCGAGAGCACAAAGACTCACGCAAGTTGGAGGAGGAGACCCGCCGGTCGAGGAATATTGCTCATCTTCAGCCTTACTGCACCTGAGCCATAGGCTCCTATTATGTACATATCCTTGACAATATATATATTATGATCAATATAATAAACCGGCATCCTTGCTAAAGCGGGGCCTCTGCCATTCGTCTGTACATATCTTCATGGTTACATGGGGGCTTCTGCTTATAAAGCGGAGTTCTGTTTGTCCATTAATCCGGCTTATAAAGCTATAAAAAAAAGAGCACAACTCAAAACATAAGCTTGGGGGCTTAATACCCAACATCATAAGGAGCCAAAGAGAGTTCATTGCAAAGCATAACTCAAACATAGGCGCCCACTGAGCATAGCTCAAAATATTGCTTGGGGGATCTTTGCTTCTACAAGAACAAAGAATCTACATCTTGCAATAGGCTATAAAAGCCATGCTTGGAAGCCTGGTGTATTCACCTAAAACCCGGGTTAACCTGCCTTCATCAAGTAAGTCACTCCGCTCAGGTAATCCTGGTATGACCCGCCGAACGTTTGGCAAGTCAATCTTATACAGACCCTGAACTTGTCAAAGTTAAAACGATGATTGGTTAATGTGAGGTCCATCTTAAAAGGCTTTGTCAAATGGTTTAACTCAGTGGCCTGGCGGCCCATGAAAAGCCTCGCCTTTTTGCATATTTTCTTCGCACATCTTTCTTTTCGATGTTTATTCGATGAGGTTTTATTATAATCCGGTGCTTACTAACCCAGTCTGGCTTTTGAATTGTCAAGTATAAACTTACAAGATGACCAGTGCCAATTGACCTGGCTTGGCTTTCAACTATAAGTTGTTGGTACACGACCAATTATAATCCGGCGTTTGTTAACCCGGTCTGGCTTTGACTATAAAGTCGCCAGTATGATCATTCGATGTTTATTATAACCCGGCATGGCTTCATTATAAACCAGCAAAGCATGGTGGGAGTTATCAGCACTCAAGATTTGGGTTATCACCCCTACTACAATAAAGTTGGTAAATCAACGATGTGATTCAATGTCACATGTATGATGTGTTTCATATTTCATTATTCTTGAAAATACAACCTTGGTTATAAACATTGGCTTTATATTGGGTGTTATGACCCGTCCGGTGGTAAACCGCCAGGACAATTTAAGTTCATCATAATCAGAAACAGGATTACATACAAGCTGCTAAGGACCATATGAAGACATAGCATAATCATGACGGATTAACAGCATTGTGCAAAGTAAATATGCACGATGGCATAGCAGACCAAGTATTTAAACTAGCCTATTACAAGGTGCTCTGACGGCCCAAAAGAATAATTGTTTATCACACGGGTGACAGTGTGCAGAAGCTAAACCAGACGCCGGATCATGATTCTTCACCAGGCTGACTTGAAGGTTGTTGATCATCCTGCGCCGGTTCAACCTCCGCCTCTCCACCCAGTGGCTGCAAGTCAATGGTTGCCCAGTCAATCCTAGTTAAAGCTTGGAAGACGGCTTCATCACTTATAAGATCGGACGATTCAACATCAGGGGCGTAGGTATGCTTACGGATTGGCGGGATAAGATTTTGCACATCATATACAGGTGCATCAACCCGTTTGTTTTCTGTGTCATAAATCGACCGGTAGAAAAACAATTATCAGTGTCCTCAACCAGCTTGCTTGCCAGTGGATGCATCTCCCTCGTTATGGCCCTGAGGTCGTCCTTATCAAACTCTGACCCGTCCTCTTTTTGGCCTGGATAACCATTGCCAATATCCTCCGGATCAAGGTCAGATATCCAGGCGTTGGCCCGGGTCAATGCAGTCAGAGCACCGGCCCTAGCAGCTGATTTCTTCAACTCCTCAAGCCGGGCAGGCATCATGGATAATTTCTCCAATGTTTCCTTGATTAAAGTTGGGGCATTTTATTATGTGAGGCAGTGTAGATGACCCGTTGAACGCCGGTATATAATTGCTCTATCAATGTATAGGCAGCTTTTAGTTTTTTGTGCATATCCGAGCCAAGATGAGTAACACGGCTACCTGCAATGATCAAAGTATTATTGAACCGGCGGTTTCATGGGTGTTACTTATTTAAAGCTTATAAGAAGGTTCTTTACCAAAGACAGCAGAGGTCATAGCATTGATCTGTTGCTTCAAGCTAGTCCATTCTTCTGTCACCGGGTTAAGGGCTGCTTCAGCATCTTCGGCCCGCTTTACCAGAGTTGTCTTTTCCGCTTCCCATTTTGCTCGTCCGCTTTTAAAGTTGTCCTTTAGTTGTTCCATGGCTGTTAAAGCGCCGGCCAGCTCTTCTTTAGCCTTGGAAGTTTCTGCTTGCTCGGACTTGATATTTTCCTGAAGGTCGGTGATTTGAGATTCCTTTTTGTTCAGATCAGCCTGCAGAAGACATTCAATGAGTTGGCAGTACATATTTGAAGTCCCAAGCACATAACAAGTTATACACTTGGCACTTGGGGGCTAATGCATATTGCTTCTTATCAACTGTCATTTTGAAGTCCCAAGCGCATAACAAGTTATACACTTGGCACTTGGGGGCTAATGCATATTTGCTCAAGTTCAAGTTATGGATTTTTTCTTATTCAGACGGATTACAATGATGATCATCAAGCATTTTGAAAGCCGTAGGGTAGAGATGTATCGGTTCATCCTAAAGGTATAAACCGGTCCCTGGGGACTACGCAAGCAAAATTCAATATTATTCTTCTACAAGTCCCGGTTCACAACAACATTATGAACCGTCCCTTGGGGGCTACTGGAATTGATAGCCTAAATCAATCATAAGGAAAGAAAGCTTATGTAAGAGTGAGTGATTTTTACCTCATACCGCTCCATCATCAGGCCCACTAAACCGGCTTCATAGTCACGGCTTGTGTACAGGCGATTTAAATATCCAGAATGAATGTCCTGAGAATTGAGATGGGCATAGCTTGATAAATCTGTTTTCCACTTTCCCTTGTCCATAGCAGAAAATTCTTCTTTGGCAATATGCTTTGATAAAGCGACCGGATTGCTAGGGGAGGTGAAACTAGTGCCCGTAACAATAACATCGTCATCAGTATCTTTGGCTGGGCTTGGCGGGTTATTAGTTGTTTTTGCTGGGCTTGGTGGATCAGCGGATGAGCTTGGTGGATCAGCAGACTGGCCCGTCGGATTTATCTCTACCGGTTCAACAAAAGTATCATGAACCTGAGGTACCAGATCATCTAGGATGGTATCAGCATTCGGATCAAAGGCATCTCGAGTCTTCTCCGGTTCAGTGGACGGATTATCATCGGTCGGTTTATTCAACTTGGCCTTCTTGCTAAGTATGGCTTTGGCACTGGAAAAGATAGACACAAAAGTTAGTGTAATAAACAAATATAAGGCATAAAGGGTTAAGTGTAATATGCTTACCCAGGAACAGTTTTGAGGGGAGGGAGTTGTGTGGCCGATGACTCGCCAGATTATGAATGGGAGGTTCCCTAATAATTTGAGTCAGACGGATTAAGAGGATATCGGAAGTGCCTGTTTTAGGACAAAGTATATCAGGAGTATAAGAAACCTCTTGGTGGCATTTACGAACCGGTGAGTTCGGTAAACCAGAGGAGGTCACCACTTGGCCGCTAGGCCGAGTTGTGCGGCGAGCTTCATACTGTTGTGTCTTCAAAAGAAAGTGCGGATCCGAATAAGCAAGAGGGCATGAAAATTTTACTTTTCGAACTACTCGACGGATTTTTCGTGTTGGCACAGGATATGAGTCGGAAGAAAGAATAGTTACCTCTACATAACCGGCGCGGCTAGCTTCCGCGTCATCCTGATAATGATCGTTGTCAATGAGGTGTATGAAAAAAGAACCAAGAGAGTCAAGGGCTACCTCTGATTCCAGATCATCAAGTTCTTCCTCATTTGGCAGGACAGGGGACTCGACGGTTTTCCTCTTCACGGATTTCTTTGTAGCCTTGGTCTTGATGCGAGGTGCTTTCACCGGTTTATCCTGTATTTTCCTCTTCCAGAACGGATCATCACCCTGCATAGATGGACAACAAGTTATAAAGAAATATTTAAGAGGGGGTGGATTAAGACAAAGAATGGAGCAATTCTTATAGCTGGCGGTTTATTGGAGACGCAGAAAGGACTGAGCCCTGTTTTGTTGCACTCAGATACCGGTTCATCCAGCATCTTTTTGACAGATTCAGTAACTTCGTCGTTAGTTAGCTGCATATCAATACGGCGTTGAGGATCTTTGAGATCTCCTGTATACTCGCACATCAAACCGGGGAGACGGCTTAAGGGCAGGATACTCCAAGAAACCCAAGAGCAGACAAAGTCGATGCCAGTTAAACCGTCTGCCATAAAGGCTCAGAGCTTTACAAGTTGTGGTGCGTACTTGGCTCGTTCCTTCGTAGTAAGTCGTTGGGGAACTAGATGCTTATTGGTAAGCCGGTGAGCACGATAACCCGGCAGAGGATTTTCGTCATCTGGAGCCGTGTTTCGGCAATAAAACCAAGTCTGATTCCAATCTTTAGGGTGGCTATGATGCTTGGTGTGAGGGAAATTGACGTCTTTTCTTTTCTGGATTGAAACGCTACCAAGTTCAGTGTTGGGCCCGTCCATAAATTCAGTACGGCGGTTTAAGTAAAAGAAGTCCCGGAATAGCTCCATGATGGGTTCTTCTTGTAGATAAGCCTCGCATAATACTTGAAAATTGCAAATATTGGACACGGAGTTCAGTCCAATATCTTGAGGGCGGATCTGGAAGCTAGCAAGCACGTCATGGAAGAATTTTGATCCGGGAGGGCTGAACCCTTGACTCAGATGATCAGCAAACACAATAACCTCTCCATCCTTGGGTTCAGGGGGGTTTTCTGGACCGGGGACCCGCCAGTGGATGGTCTCTTTACTCGCTAAGGCGCCAGTTGCAACACATTCGCCAGCTGTTCTTCTGTAACCCGGGAAGGGACCTAGTTGCATGCATAAAACTGTTTCGCCATTTCAACGAAAAGCTGGAAAAGAGGATCAATGCCGGTTTAAGATTCATGACTGACGCATATAAACGGTGCAAGGACAGAGGGAGAAGACATTGAAATGTATGTACATGTTAAACCGGATTCTGACATTACAGGCGATTCGGCGGTTTAAGAGAGGGCTAATGGTACCTGGCGGGTTATAATTTCTTTCAAGATTAAACCGCCTACAATGGTATGGAAGTTACAGATCTGAAAAATTGCTAAGTACTGCACAAACAGGTTTTATAGCTTGGTATTATAATTTTGGATCTACCGCAGTCCTAAAAAGGGAGAAAAATTCCAAAACCCTAAATGGTGATAGCGGAACAGATAAGAACCAGATGGGATCTTTCCACTGAAAAAGGGATGTTGTGATGAGGAAGAATGGATTATGGTTACGGCCGCACAGGGAAAATGTAAAGTTTTTTGCTCATGTGGCAGCGAAGTGCAACAATGAACACTGACGAACACCGAAGAACACCGAAACCCTAGTGGTAGATCTGAAGTGAAAAGAAAGAAGACTTACTGAGGTTGAGGGAGCAGCGGAGAGGCGCTGTGTTTTTCTGGTGCGTTCAGGGTGATGCAGCGGCCGTTGTTGGAGCAGAGGTGAAGGTCGACGACGATGGCGGCTATGCTTGAGTACTGAGGCGACGCGAGGTGGAAGAAAGACGAAGAGGCAAGGGGGGAAAGGAAAGGGACCCTCGGCCCTATTTATAAGACGAAGGGATAAGCGACAGGCCCGGGCATCGAGGAGCCCAAAAATGGATATGTAACAGAGTTGTTGCCTCGATTTTCGGAGTTTATTAATAAAAGGGAAGTATATACGGTTTTAATAAGCAAGTGACATCATGGCGGTTTATTACAACCTTGGAAGATGATGTCATGGCAGTTTACAAGGTTCACATGAAGATATCCGAGAAGAAATTTTCCTAAGTGTTGAAGATTGACATGAACAGGTTCAAATCAATCTGGGGCCTAATGTTGGGGATATAACCATTGAGTACGAACCGCCCAGGAGGGGCCGGTTATACTCGTAACAAGTCATTCATATTGAAGCCCATGAAGACAAGGAGTGTGGCGCTTTACTGAAGAGACTTAGAGGCCCAGGGCCCAAAGGCGGATTAGCGCTCATAATCATAAACCGACATACATTGTGTAGCTCGTATTGTAAGATAGGAAAGGTAGAAACCGAGATGGACATGTGTATAAGCCGGCATCGGGATTCTGTAAACCGTCGGGCGTCAACCTGTGTATATAAAGGGACGACCTGGCGGCGGTTCAGGGACAAGAAACAACAACTCGAGAGCCAGGTAAAGCGGATTCGCTCCCTGATCATCGAGACCCCATCAATTCCACCACAACTGGATCGTAGGCTTTTACCTTCACCGCAAGGGGCCGAACCACTATAAACTCACTGTGTCCTTTGTCCGGTTTAACCCCTTTAAGATAATCTCATTGCGATGGCTCCACGACTAAGTCCTCACACTAGGACATCTAACGTGATAATTCCACGACATACACCGAGGCCGGGAAAACCCGCGAAGCCCCACTCCCTCCTCCGTCCACCACCCAGTCGGAGCCTCTTCCGCGACGACGTCGTCCACAGCAACACCTTGACGTCCCTCAACCACCATACCGAATGAGGATCCGTCGTCGATCTGGTCGTCCCGCCGGTTCAGCCACCCCATCCTCCACCTCCAAGGAGTTGCCCCGACATTCCCCTCATCTTTCGTGCCACATCCATTCCCCCACTGCCGTCTTCACCTGCACCACCGAAAGAGCATCATCATCACCGTTTCCTCGGATGAAGCTGCGGCCTAATCGGCGCTACCAAAGAGGTTGTACACTAATCGCCGCATTTTCTTCTTGATTCGATATCACGGTGCTGCCGGCGCTCGGTCCATCCACGGCAGCGTCGCCGGCCACTTTCTCCATGGTGTCGCTCCCTCGGCGGCGACGTCCACATCAGTAGAGCTGCTGCTGCTTTAGCTCTTGCTCGCGCTGCTGCTCTGCTCTTCCTCTTGGTCCCTTGCCTAGTCTTCTCTTGCTCTCAGTCCCCTGCCTGGTCTTCTCTTGCTATTGCTCTTGCTCGCGTTGCTGCTCTCGCTCTTGCTCTTGCTTGCGATGCTGCTCCGATTTAGCTACACTTCAGTCAACTGAATCAACTTTTGGGTCAGTCGATTTTCAGGGGGTGGGGGGCTCACCGAAATTAAGGAAGAACCACCCGCAGCGGGGACAGGGGCTCGCCGGAGAGGTACCCCACTATCTATCTTAGGGTTCAAGGTGGGGACGGTGGTCGCCGGCGGTGGTGGGACGGTGGCATGGGGATTGACGGAGAAAAAAGCTCGGCACGGAGGGTCCTAAAGGGATGGGCGGCGGCGGCGGCGGACCGGCGGTGGGGAGTGTTTTTGGGGCGGGCGGGGCGGCGCACCGCCGGCCGCAGGCGGCGGGGGGCGGCTGTTTGGCCGGTGGGGGCTGGCGGCTCAGGGGGGTGGAGGTTGAAGATGAACTGCAGGCCCTTGATTTCGTATCCAACGGCTGCAAATCGACTGGCCAGAAATGAAAAAGTCAGTCGACTGACGTGTAGCCTCACCTCTAGTGCGTTCAGTTTCGACAGTAAAATTCAGTTTCGACAGCAAAATTTAGTTTCGATAGTTAAGTTCAGTTTCGATAGTTAAATTCAGTTTCGACTGTTAAGTTCAGAGATGAACGGTTGTTGTATTTTACATCTAGCACTTTGTGGTTATGTATTTTACGTCATCTATTGGAGATGATATTAGAATTCCACTCAGGTTAACGTTGTCTCTCTTGTCCTACTTCAGCCTCGGCGTCGTACAGCTCACCGGAGCTGCTCCAATGATGAAACCCTCCATCATAGCGGAGCAGTACCTCGGGCTCCATCTCCAGACGCCTAAGATCTTCTTCCCCTCCTCCGACAGCCAAGTCAGCCGGAGCATCCTCACCGGCCAACCCAATCACGCTGAGATCGACATGGTTTCGCCAAAGAGGTTGTACACTTTTTGCATCTCTTTTTTACTCTACATGTTATATATATTGTCCACTGAGCACACGTAGTAACGGGAAATACGATTATTTTATCCTACTATATGACAAGCAGTGAGGTACCAGGCAACTTAGCTATCCGTGATAGACTCTCTTGAACGCCATCATTATTTATCTCTGCGCGTTTGAGTTGTGCATTTATTGATGGCCCTGGGAGTTGATCTAGTAGGGCAGTGGCCTGGGTCCAAAGTAATAGAAGTATCACAAAAACATTTTTTTAGTGTAGGCTTTTCCTTGCTCAAGCATGCCTACTAGAATCACCAGTGCTTGAAAGGAAAAGTGAATGAAAAACATAGGAATTGGAAAGTTTCCTATGGTACTACTATTCATGAATTTAGTTCAAAGGAATGGAGCAAAGGAAAAATGTAGGATTTGTTCCTTTAGTGTCTCCTTGAAAGAAAAAACGTAGGAAATTTAATTTTCACTTGTCCTCCTTTTCAAATTCCTATTCATGAAGCACAAGACTAAGAGATAGTACATTAATAGCATTATAACCCTACATTTTCTTATGGTTTGACTTAATCTCACCATGCTTCTTTACATCTTGTAATCTTCAAAGTCTTGGGAATCAAACACCCAGATTGGCAGAAATCCTGTGTTTTAAAACTCTCTGTTTTGCACATGCATTCCTATCCTATTCCTGTCTATTTCCTATCCCTGCATTGTTGGAATCCTCCAATTCAAACAAGCCCTTTCAGAATTACTTCTCTTACAGATAGTTGTCAAAGAAAACCTTGCGTGGTTTGTCCCTCTCCTACTACGCCGTCTTCCACCCTAGCTCAGCTGCTCCAACGATAGAAGGATCTAGCACAGCAGGGATCCGGCCTCCAGACTGTCTTTCGCCTCCTCAGATCTTCTTCCCCGCCACCGGCAGCCATGAAAACTGCATTACCATCATCAACCGAGCAGATGACCTCGAGGACTACACGGGTCCTCAAGAGAGGTCGCACTCTTTCGTGCTTACGTTATGCATCGCTTAATATTACATGCTACTTTATCATCCTGTTCACCGATTAGACTCTGAGTTAGCTCCAAACTAATGGTCAAACTTGAGTTTTTAAATGGTTGTGGGGTACCATATCGGGGTCGCACTCAATAGTATCTATCTACTATCTGGTTAATCTTCGGTGTCTACTATGAGTTTCATGTTGGGTGGGAAACAAACAGTAAAGAAGGCATTATCTATATTTTTTAACTGAAGCCATTATCTGCCTGCTATTATTGGTTTTGAGTCTATCCACAGGTTGCTACCATCACTCTGGATTTCTGCATGCACTCCTTGCATAATCTCACTATGTTTTATTCCTATGCATGACAGTTATTGTAAACAATGGAACTGAACATGTAGACCAAAAGAGACGAGCCTTGTGTGGCAATAAAATTTAATGCAGACGTCGCTCCATGGTAGGCGCAAAGGCAGCCCCCCCCCCTCCACCCATTTCAGATTATAATCGAGAGGAAGATATCTGTTCTGAGGGGGTTCAGAAGGAGAAGACCACTCCTATTTACCCCCTGAGGTCTTCGCTCTAACTTAGCATGCTGATGTTGGTTATATCATGTATATGGTGCCTTGCATTGCTTACTTTATACATCAAATATGTCATCTACTTAGTTTAGACATCCTTTGTGCGAATGCCATGTGTTTAGTTTATTCATCGTTTATGTCAATTATGCAACGCCATCTTGTTTAGCCAGGCATCATATATGTGAATTTTGCAATGCCATCCTACTTAGCCAGTCATCTTATATGTAAATTATATCAGGCCATCCTTTTTTTTCGTTATGTATTACATTTGTCAACAATGTTAGTACATTCAACTGCTCTTCGTGTGCATCAGCCATTTGACACAGTGATGGAAAATTCTGGAGTGAAAACAAGGTCTTCAGAGCAGACTATGCTATCTGACGAAGCACATATCTCCTTGGTTACGGATAGCTCCTCAGAGGAGGATTCAGAGACATATGACCAGTCCTATTCCCCCCCCCCCCCGAGGTGTATGCTCTAACTTGGCAGGGTTATGTTGCTCATATCGTGTGTATGGTGTCTTGCATTGCTATATCATTTGATTAGTTTAGACATGCTTTGTGTGAATGCCACCTGTTCAGTGTCTAATTACCATATATGTGAATTATGCATTGCCATCTTGTTGCAAGACATTATATATGTGAATTATGCAATGTTATCTTGTTGCAAAGGCATTATATATGTGAATTATACAATGCCATTTTGTTTAGCTAATCATCATGTATGTGAATTATATCATGCTATCATTTTTTGTATTACGTGTTCCATTTGTCGACAACGTTTGTATATTCAACTACTCTTTCTGTGCATCAGCCATTTGAAGCGGTGATGGAAGTATCTGGAGTGAAAACAAGGTATTCAGAGCAGACAATGCTACCTGCTGAAGCAGACATCTTGCTGGTTACAGAGAGCTCCTCAGAGGAGGATTCAGAGACTGATGACCAGTCCTATTTCCCCATTGAGGTCTATGCTCAAACTTGGCAGGGTTATATTACCCATGTCATGCATGTTGTCTTGCATTGCTTAGTTTTTACATCATATATGGATTGCCATCTGCTTACTTGCTTACTATATAAATCATATATTTGAATTATATCATGCCATCATGTTTACATAGTACATACACATCATCTATCTGAATTATGGCATGGAAACCCATTTAATAAAGACATCATATAGTTATATCATCTCATCCTGTTTAGTGTTTACAGTCATCATATTTTGAATTATGGCATTCTATCCGTGAATGTATGTGAATTATGGCATGCCAACCTATTTAATAAACACATTATATAGTTATGTCATGTCATCCTGTTTACATAGTCATCATATTTTGAACTATGTCTTTCCATATTTTTTAGTTAGCCATCATAATGTGAAATTGTGTCATGCTATCTTGTTTAGTTAGCCATCATATATGTGAAATTGTGTCATGCTATCCTGTTTGGTTAGACAACATAAATGTGAATTATTTCATGCCCTCTTTTATTCCCCACTATCCATTGCACCTGTCTATCATACAATGTCTGTACTTTCAATTACTTTTCTTGTTTATCAGCCATTTGAATTGGAGAGGGTGATGGCAGTATCTAAGGGAGTAACAACACGGTCTTCAGAAAAGATAGTGCTACCAGTTGATGCAGATAGAACCACGGTTGTACTTGCCCAAGGAGCAGATCCACCACACATAACCCAGACTCTCGCAGATTGTACCCCTACCCAGTTGGACAGAGAACCGGCTACGCCCCTTCTAACCCCAACCCCGGCAGATAGTAACCCAGTTCCAGTTGACACAGCGCTGTCTCCACCACAGAGCACCCAAACACGAGCAGTTAGTAAGGGAACCGCAGTGCCCAAAGCATGAGGACCACCACTCCGAATCCCAACTCAATGCTTAAAGGAGAAGAAGATTTGTTCTCAGGTCAGGTTTTGTAGCTATGGTTCATACTCCTTTGCTCTTGCATTACTGTATTTACTCATACCAACTATTTTCAAATTTGAAGGATGGAATTGAAACTCCAATGGCGCAATAGGTGTGTTTTAAACATGTTTCTTTAACTGGTTTGCTGTTGTAACCTGCTCTATGTTGATTTCAGTTTTAATTGAATATACAGTTATGTTCTCATGTCATGCACATTACAAGTGTTGTTATTGCTCTATAGTTTCCCACACTTATATTCTGTCTATTCTGCTTTGTCTTGAACAAATATTATTTGAACTGTGTCTCTATGTTGATTTGCCAACAAAAACTAGAATGATATAGGCCATAAAGTGACCATGGTACATAGATATATGTTTGTTTCATGTAGTTATCCTATCCACTTTACTACTGAACTCATTTACCAAAATGAGTTTCATATACAACATGGTAAACCTGTGATGTGTTTGCTTGCTTCTCTTTTAGAATGTGGACAAAATATTGGAGAACAGTACCCCGTTATGCAATGGTAAAGGAAGTAATGCAGATAAGGTTCAAGATAGTGAGACATCCCTGTTGGTCTCCAAGAAAGCTGATAAAAACTATCTTGACGATAGTGAGAGAACCCAAAAGTCCTGTCTTGATGTAGTGTTCGAGTTACTGGCCACTACTGCTGGCACAAGCTCTTCGAACTCGTTGCCTGAATCAGTTCGTCTTCTTGAGTCTCAACTTCAAGTTGAAAGACATCGATCAGATGTGCTGCGACAGGAAGCTGAAGGGCTGAGGAAGTCCCTACAGAATTCAGATGCATACTTCCTGGTGCAACAGCAAGCGCTGGAGGATTTAAGCGCCAAACAAGAGAAAGTTAATAAGCTCGCTAAGCATCTTGCCAGCATTATGGGTACCCATGATATTGTTTCTTGAGATCTTCTGAAGTGGTTTCAGTTCTGGATTTGTTTTGCTACGGCGTTTATTTCCGCTGGTCGCCAACTTTGAGAACCAGTGTATATGATATGCTGCTTTGTTCCCTATATTTGCACTGGTGGCGAACTTTGATGCCCAGTGGATGTAATATGTGTAATAGCCGTGATAGCCTAGTGTAAGTTGCTTGCTTATTTATTTCCTTATTGTCTTGTTTATTTGTTTGCTTGTAGTGAGTGCACTTCTTTTTTCGCGGTTTGCTAGTGGCTGCAATAACCTATTTTTTAAAACTAGGCCACAATAACCATGGGCCACATATTTACTATAGTGACACTAGGCCTCCTACTGGCCGTAGAAACAATGGGCCTTCTACGAGCCATAGACACAATGGGCCTTTTACGGGTCGTGTCATCAATGGGCCTTATATGGGCCTTATGATCCATTGGCCAAACATGGGCCAATAACAGACCGCATTATGGTCGTAAACGGGCTAGAGTTGGAATCGTCCATTCATGGGCCGACCATAACGGGTCGTCATTAGTAGGCCGTATTTGATGACGCTATGAAAACGCCCCAACGTATTAACATGCCACAAACGGGCCGACTGTAACAACGGGCTGAATTTGGCCCACAAGCAGAAAATGACACTAACGGGCCATAAGTAACCGAATGCTGGAAATGAGCCCAAGAATAAATGGGCCCTGAGAAGGCCAAAAGGCCAAAAGATAACATGGGCCAGAAACGGCCCAATGGAATAATGGGCCGTTAATGGGTATAAAGTGATACACTGTTCATTATGGGCCAGTTTCACTATGGGCCGTTAATGGGCCAAGAGTTACAAAGGGCCTCATATGGGCCGAAAGACGTCATGGGCCATACATGGGCCCGAAGTTAAAACAGGTTGGAATCATATTGGACGGCCCGTATGACGCTACTTGGCCTAATTCGGATAGGTCGTAATGGGCCCTGGGTTAGCGAGTTGTAAATGGGCTATATGCGAACAGGCCGTTAACAGGCTTTCAGTGGGCCGGCCTGCCACCTTTTGACCAAGTCAAACGGCCCGGCCTTTTCACAGGAATGGGCCTCTGTTGGGTCGTGCCACGTGTCGATGTATCATAGGTGCCTTCTGTCCAATGAGTAGGTGACATCTGTCCCAACGGTGAGCCGACACGTGTTTCCTCCAGCCAATGATGATTTTACATGTGGAAAATCCCCATTGGTCGGGGCTGTTAACGGGTTATCGGATCCAAAACCAGACCCGGTAGCTTAACGGTGTTCCGTTATGGTGGATGCCACGTGTCGGTCACCCTTGACGAAAGCACTTCTATGACACGCAATTTATCGTCATGGAAGTGGACACTTCCGTGATGATAATTTTGGTAATGTCATGGAACACTTCTACGACAGCACATGTATGACTATCTTGATTCTGTCATAAAATCATCATGGATGTACATGCATGACAGAAAACATGACCTACTGTGACAAACACGTATCATCAGGGAAGTGTATTTTTTTGTAGTGATGTAGACAAAGTAAACTCAACTAATATGAATAAACCCCATCATTTTATCCTTAGTCAACAATACAAATACATGTCTTGTCCCTTTCTGTCACTTGGATAGAGCACCACAAGAATGAACCCATCACAAAGCACCTCTCCCACTGAAGATAAATCAATCTTGTTGGCCAAACCAAACAGATAGATCAGAGAGAAATACAAAGCTATAACAATCATGCATCTTAAAGTTCAGAAAAGAATCAATTACTTTTCATGAATATTCAGATCATAAACCCACAATTCATCGGAACCCAACAAACACACCGGAAAAGAAGATTACATTGGATATAACTCTAAGAATATCGAGGAGAACATGGTATTGAAGATCAAAGAGAGAGAAGAAGCCATCTAGCTACTAGATATGGACACGTAGGTCTGCGGTAAACTACTCACACATCATTGGTAGGGTAGCAAGGTTGATGTACAATCCCTTCGTGATTGATTCCCCCTCCAACAGAGTACCGTAGAAGGCCTCCATATGGGATCGCGGAAGAACAGATCCTTGCAGCGGCGGAAAAAGTGTTTCGGGTGGCTCTATGTTGTCTTGGGAAGATTTGTGAATTTATAGTCGGAATTAGGTCAAGAGGTGCCACAAGGGGCCCACGAGCTCAAGGGGCACCCCCTAGGGCACACCCTATGAGCTTGTCGCTCCCTCGTGACTCTTATGGTCTTCTCCCGAACCTTCTAGGGCCCCTTCTGGTCCATTTAATCCAAAGTTTTTTTTCATTTGAACTTTGTTTGATATTGATTTTCTGAAAAGCCAAAAAAAAGCAAAAAACAAGAACTAGAACCGGGCACTGAGTTAATAGTTTGATACTGTAATATCATGGAACAATAAAAAATTATAGATACGTAGGAGATGTATCAGGCCCACTTTGGATTATGGCGAAAGTATTTTTGCCTAATTCCTTGCTCTAAGGACGGCTCTTTCTATGAGGTCGAGGGAGCTGAGGTGTGCAGAATCGTCGTGCAAGGTTACCTTCCTGGTACCCCGTGAGAGGATGTCAAGACGTGGGCAACTGAGTGGTTTTATATAGCTTATGTACCACTCGAAGACCATGTCCAGTAAGAACTTCCCCCCTTTTCTCATGCGCCACCGAAGAAGCGGTATAACTGGTGGCTGAGGAGTTGTTCCAAAGATGAGGATGTTGAGGTTACTTGGCTGGCAGCTCATGTTTCTTGCCTTGACCAACACAAGCTTACCGTCATTAATGTGATGGTCGTGCCCATAGGCCGAGGAGTTCAGCCACTTCAACAACGTACTCATCCATTGTGGAGATATAATGGATCCGATGATGCCACCCGGGCCATAAGAGAGGGCTTTGAGAACCAAGTGGCCCTAGCGGTCGCGCTGGAGGCCATCTATAAAGGCGAAAAAGAAGATTTTGCCAGGCAACAGCTATTTGTCAACTTTTCTTACCATAAGCCGATCACAGCGGTAAGTTCTTTTGCCCAACCACTCAATTCATCCGAGTAGTCTTTTTATACTCCTCGCCAGTTATTCAACATATCCGAGCAGGGATGGAAATGTTGGATCGAGGCAGTGAGTTGCGCAGCTCCACAATCGGAGACTCATGCTCGTGATGATGACCCAGGCTTCAGTGTGGACCCCGAATTGTCCCTTATCTTCAAGGATGGGGTATTTTATCAAGAGAGCGTAGATGTCTCTGAGGTGGTGCTTCTACTTGATCGTCCAAGGCTTCTGCCTTCCTCCATGGTAAGCGCCCTTTGTACTTCTTCATGGAAATGACTGATCGCTACCACTACTCCGGTGACGAGCACCTCAATTCCCTTCAAAACGGGTCGTCGATCAAAGCGTCAGAATAACACCTTGGCCCCTCAAGGGAATCTGCCGAGGAATAATTGCAGCCCGACCACAAAGCGGTCATCCAAGGACATGACTCATGTTCCCCCTACTGCTACCGTGTAAGTGTCACTGCTATAGTAAAATTTTGGTAAACTCCATGTTGCCCATATTATAGCCTTTGTAACTGGAAGGCCATCCCCTCACGTCAACGTGTCGGTGCCCGAGGTCTCCGGCACTCACGTGTCTCTGCACCCAAGATGGCTCACCAACTACCTCCATCCGAAGGGCTTTGTGGTACTCCTCAACCAGAGTCCTTGGCGGCGCATTCCGCGACCACCTCCGAGGTTGAAAGCTTAATGTGTCATCACTGGAGAAGAACATCACTGCTGAACCCAGTTTTCACTGACCAGGAATTTAATGCCCTCCGATCAATGGATGGTCATCTTGGAACTGCTCGAATGGGGCTTAAGGATGCCACGGATATACTGGTCGCGGGTTTGTAGGTAAATTCCACTAAAATTTATAGATGCAGACTGCTTTGACTGCCCGAGTAGCCCTCGAGGTGAATGCATGGTTGATGCCTTCGTTCATCTGAGAACAAATGTCGTGCCAATTTATTCCGAGGTTGTAAACATCAGCGTGGCCAAGGACCTGATTGTGTTCAATGGCCAAAGCCTAGTATCCCCCGAGCCACTGGTTGGGTGGCCACACCCGATCAGGGGATCGACGAAACTCCTTGTCATAACATTTATAACTGAAAAGCGTAAAGCCAAGTAGCCCTCGAGCCTTAACTTGGGTACAGGTGGCCGATTTAAGGATCAATATATTTGTTTAATAAATATTTTATTTTTATTGGTGTAGATCGCTCGGAAAGAGAACCAAGAGTTGTGGAAGGAGCTCAAAGCTGCTAAGGATGGCCAGGCCAAGGCCGAGAAGGAAATCGCCCATATCAAGTAGTTTACCTATGACGCACATGGTAAAACTTAATTTTCGAAGACAAACTATATTAATGGCATCGTTAGATGGTTAATTTATTTGATCACTTACTAGCACCGGAGACTATAGATCAACTGGAAAAGGACCTGGAGCAAGCTCCAGAAGCCGCATGTTATGTCGAGGGCCAAGTGGAGGCAGGCCGTCGGGTCCATGCTCAAAAAATCAAGGAACATGATTAGCTCAAGGCCGAGAAGGACCAACAACACAACAAATTGAGAGACTGAAGTTTCAGTCGGCCGCCTCTGAGAAGGAGAACAAAGAAGCCTGCAATGTTCTTGCAGGTAAGCAATTTACGATTTGTTTGTGTGTGTTTGGTTGTCTAGAAAAAAATTACTATGTTTTGTGCAGTCGTGTTGCCTGGCCAGCCCAGTGAAGCCCGCTATTCGTCGTTAAATGATGTTGTGATTGGACTTAGTGAGCTACACGCTCTCTCTCAAAGGTCCATGGAGAATATTTTCTGAGCTTCATGGCCAAATGAAGTCGTGCCAAGGGATATAACTGAACTTCCCAAGCGCCTGCAAGGAGCCCGACACCGAATTCGGGTGTCGAGGGTGTCGTCCTGCTGAAAAGGTGCTCGAGAAGCATGGGCGATGGTCAGGACACACTATGTTTGTTGAATACTGAAAAGATGGCAAGGGACGGTCCCAAAGGGCCTAATGGCAAGGATATCAAGGCGAGCGGAAATTATGAAGACGTGATGCGAGATGCCCGGCTAACTAAGGAAGACTGTCTTCATGATACCCTTATAGATGCCCTTGAATAGTTTTTCTAAGCAGTTTATGATTTATGACAACTTTATTTATCAAAGTATGTTTTGATAGTCTGTAAGTGCAGAGAGTTTAGTTGTAGCCTTTTCAAAATAAGAGTATCGATCCCACAGGGAGCACAAGAATCGGGATTGGCTACATGGTCACCTTCAAGCTGCTGACTCTCGACACCCTGAAGGTGATCGTCTTCAACGAAGACGGCATTGAAGTGGTGACAAAGTGCAAGAAGCACGATGACGCCTTCGGCATGAACGTCTAGAGAGCTCTTTGTCTCCTGATTGCGCGTGTTCGGTTTGGTTTAAGACTGTCATACTGGTTTAGTTTAAGTCTGATTATTTAAGTGTCATACTACATTTAACTTGTTCCTATATGGTATCTATTTTGTGTGTCTCTGATTTGTTCCGCCTGCTACTGTGCTGATAATCTCACCACCTCCACGAAAAGATTACCACACAACATGCGTTGCATGTAACCAGACAACCTGACTTGTGTTTCCTCCTAAACAAGTTGACAACCAAACATTTGACATTCCGTTTTGCCGTAGCCAGGCTAGAGAGTATGCAGTTACCAAACAACATGTAGGTGTTGGTTTTTTTTTCCTACCTTTTCTCAATCAGGCCCAACTGAGACACACATGCAATGCTGGCAAAATCGCCGCGAGTAACCAAGACGTCATTAGAGACTTCCCACATAATCGTTGCGGGAAACTAATAAGCACGTCATTCGAGACTTCCCACATCCCACTTTTTTGTTTTCTTACGTGTTTATCATTGCTTTTTTGGGTTCTATATTTTGTTTTACTGTTTTTAATTTTTCTCATTTTAAAATTTGGGAATAATTTAAAAATCATGAAATAGTTTTTGAATTTATGAACACTTTTCCAAATTCATCAACATTTTTTGAATTGGCAAAAAATCACATTTGAGAACATCTTGTAAATTCGCAAAAAAACAAATTGATGAACAATATTCAAATCCACAAACAACATTTGAATTATAAAATATATTTTTTAAATGTAAACATCTCTTGAATTCAGAAACATTTTATATATTCGTGAACATTTTATGACTTCACAAGAAAAATTAATTTTGTGAACGTCTTAAACTTTTCAAATATTTTTTCAAATCCACGAACATTTTTTGAATTTATGAACATATGTTTTGAAATTAGGGATCTGTTTCAATTCACGTATATTTCCCAAGTCAACAAACATTATTTGACTTTTGGAACTTTTTTTATTTGTGGATATTATTTGAAACCTGTGAACATTTAAATTCATCAACAATCAAATACGCGAACATATTTTGTACGCACGCCCATTTTTAAACTTTGTGAATAATTTTTGAATCCACAAACAGTTTTTGAATGGATTAACATTGGTTCAAATCCATGAAGTTTTCTTAAATGCACAATCGCTTTTCAAATTCATAACATTTTTTGTATCCGTGAACTTTTTTGAAATTTCAATCTTTTAAAAAATTCAGGAACAATTATTTAGTCAATTGACAATGTGTCAAATTCATGAACCTTTCTCTAGAGCACTATTCTTTTTCAAATTCATGAATTTTTTTTGAATCCATGAACTTATTTGGATCTTCAATCTGTTTCAAATCCGTGAACTTTTTTTCAATTCGAGAATGAACTCACAAAGATTATTTGTATTCATGACTCTTTTTTAAATACCACGAAACGAAATTTTGAATTCGTGAAATGAACATTGCATGGAGGAGAGCTCCTCCTCGTGGGCGGCTGGCGGGCCTTTTCCCCCTTGTGGACGTGTCTGTTATGAGTTCGATCCACAGAACAACCATGGCGGTGCGCCGCCCCTCCTCCTTGCCAATCACATCGCACGGCTCGTTGTCGCTGTGGCGCCTCGTCATCCATCTGCCCCGCGTCCTGTCCGTCCGCCGCCACAACGTGTCAAGATTTCTATACTCTCGCTTGCACGCCTCCACTTGTCGCCGTCAAATCAGATGATTGGGGGAGAAAAGCGGATTAAGTTTCCAAGTTCTGGTAAAAAGGCCCGATTTCTGTTGTCTCTAGAAATAGCTTCGTTTGTACCTTTCGCTCGTTCGCTCTACGCTCTCGACCGCAAGCTTGCAGCACATGTCTCAGTTGCCATGCTTGTTAGTATTTGTTATTACCCGTACATTGCCTCATTGGCATTGCCACACACACAATGTGAAAAAAGGATGATCTCGCTTTTAATTTACCATCTCTCGTTCAGATAAGTTAGGTGATTACACTTATGGATATATATGATCGAAATCCTCCTCTGCTGAAGCAGCAGCCAGCAGGTTTATCGTGTTCGATCCAACCCCGGCCGGCTCAGGCCATGAAGCTCAACTCGAACTCGTCGTCGCCCACCTTGACGAAGTGCGACCCCTGGTCGATCACCTTGCGCCCGTCCTCCGCCGCCCTGCTGAAGTGCTTGCAGGGGCTCACCTCGAACTCCACGTGCGCGGCCTCGTCCGCCCTCAGGTGCACGCTCTGGAACCCGATGAGCTGGCTCGCGGGCCGCCCGTCCGTCGCGTTCGGCCACCGCAGGAACAGCAGCACCGGGTGCCTGCCGTCCATGGGCCCGTGGTTCTGCACCCTCACCACCGCCGGGAACCGGAGCCTGTCGCACGCCTCCGCGCCCATCTCGTCCACGTCGTAGCTCACCGTGCCCGCCGCCGACGCCGTCGCCTTCAGGCCCTCGATGCCCCTCATGGACGGCGGCTTCGTGCCCTTGGACGCGAAGCGGTGGGAGTACTTGGAGTAGCTCAGGCCGTAGCCGAAGTTGTACACGGTCTTGCCCTTGTAGAACCTGTAGGTGCGCCCCGGGTAGCCCGTCGACGGGTCGGCGCGCATCCGCATGTCTGTCATCGGCACCGCCGTGAACTCCTTCGGGTACCATGTCACCGGCAGCCTCCCGCCTGATGATCGGTCATGTCCAACAGTTAGTACTACAACTTAGGTAAACGGCCATGAATTGCTCAGAATGGAGTGAAAGTGTGAGACAAAATCTCACCGGGGTTGTGCTCGCCGAAGAGGACCTGGGCAATGGCAATGCCACCAGCCTGGCCAGGGTAACCAGCCCAGACAATGGCGCCGATCTTAGGATTGTTCTTGGCGAACGTCACGTCCACTGGGCCACCGCAAAGCAGCACCAAGATCACCGGCTTCTTCGCCGCGTCGGCAACCTTGTTGACAAGGCTCTCCTGCATCCCGGGGAGCCCCAGCTCCAGCCTATCCACCTCCTCCCTCTCCTGGTTCTGATCCAGCCCCATGAACAGCACGACGTAGTCCGCCCCGCTGGCCGCGTGCACCGCCTCGCCGATGTTCGACACGTTGCAGACAGCGGCGTTGCACCCCTGGACGAACGTCGCGTCCTTGACGTACCACTGCAGCGCCTGGAACGGCGTGACGGAGATGCAGGGCGGGCCGAAGTAGTTGCCGAGCAGCAGCGACGCGTTGTTGCCATTGGGCCCGATGACGGCGACGGAGGAGACCTTGGACTTGGAGAGGGGCAGCGCGCCGGCGTCGTTCTTGAGCAGGACGATGCCGTCCTGCGCCGCCTGCAGGGCCAGGTCCTGGTGCTCCTTCTTGCACACCTGGTCGGCGCCGATGTTGCCGTACCGGTTGTACTTTGGGTTGCCGTTGAAGAGGCCCAGCCTCATCCTGATGGCGAAGAGGTTGCGGAGCGCCCGGTCGATGTCCTCCCCCGTGATCTTGCCCTGCTGGTACGCCGACACGCCGTGCGTCTGGATGTAGCCGCCGCAGTTCACGTCCATACCTTGAATGTTTTCAGGTTACAAAATGGTTTTTAAAAAACGACCTCAGTAGATTTGTTTTACAAAGTAGTAATCCAGTAGTTTATATTTTAGTTTCCTTTGCTGGAGTAGTCTGTGTTGCTGCATTATTGATCTGGCCATTTTAGACCTTGTTGCACTGTGAGTCACTGTTGATTTGATCCCTCGTGCCTTCTAGTAACAGTAACACAGCTGGCATAAATACTTGCATGCTGAGGTATTGGTCTTATTTTTTGTTTGGCAAGGCATCTGGATATTTGATGATATCATGTTGTTCAGTGCCATGAATTATTCCCGGTAGATTCGTACCCAAATTAGCATACGCCACAAAAGGCTACTCCACAAAACAGAAAGCTACTCTACAAATCAACAGAAAGCTACTCTCTTTTTTTCCAAAGAAACAGAAAGCTACTCCATAAAACCAACTTCTTACTATAGTTAGTGAGCTACCCTAAACTCTATGCATTTGCCTTATTATCTTGTCCGAGAATCATGCTTTTAGTTCCGGTTATTATGATGACCTTTTTTTATGAAGTTATTATGATGTCCTACTCATCTTTGATAAACTGTAGCAGGTCGTGTGACAACTACTGTGTCTAGCAATCGTCATTTGAACTGAAAACTCGTACCGGCCTTGAGTACATCTGCCACCGCATCCTCTGGCGCCTTGGCATATCCCTGGACGTCGTGGATGATGGCCACGGCGTCGCAGTCCGAAGTGATGTATCTGGTCAATAGAGATGAAACTTGCAAGCGTCAGTCAGTAAGCAATCGTAAGGCGGTGAGCCTGCTTTCTAAGGCTGGTCTTTTCTGAAGTAACAGGTCCTGCTTAATTTTGCCTCTGTCGTGGCACTTGTTTTACTGAAAAGATATCACTTACCCGTTGAAGCTCCAATCGCCTCTGGCGGTCTTGGAGAGGAGGTTGTGGTCGGCGCAGGTGGGCACGCCATTGACGCGGTTGTAGGAGCACATGATGCCGCTGGCGCCGCCGTCCTCCACGCAGCTCTTGAACGGCGGGTTGTACGTGTCCGCCAGGTCCTGCTCCGTCACCTGACCAACAAGCGAGTTTTTGGCATCGCATGCACGATCGTCAATTCAGACTTCCGAAAAGGAGAACCCGACGATCGGCGACCGACCGAGAGACAGTAGGATATGGATATGGATATGAAGCTGCCATGCCATCATCAATGGCGTCCGGACGAGCGGCGGATATAATTCGAAAGTTTGGCATCATGTATACCTTCGCGTCGAAGGCGAAGCGGGTGACGCCCTTCCAGTTCTCGAGGTCGTAGGCGGTGAAGTGCTTGCAGCAGGCGGAGGCCTCCAGGTCGGAGGAGTTGATGGCGCCGGACATGCCGTAGCCCTGCACGCCGCGGACGAACACGGCCGCGTACTTGCCCGTCATCGTCGGGTCCTCGCCGGGGGTCTCCTGGCCCCGCCCCCACCGCGGGTCACGGAACACGTTGATGTTGGGCGCCCAGAAGGTCAGCCCCTCCGCCTGCCCGTTGTTGTACACGCCCCGCGCCTCCGTGCCGATCACCTGCCAAGGCCCGTCAAGTTCAGTTCAGTTCAGTTTAGAGCGCGCTCTGTTCTTGCCAACTTGGTACGTTGAGTTCAGTTCAAAAGCAGCATGCATGCACCCACCAAGTTCGTGCTACAAGTACGTAGGTGTTCAAAAGATCAGACCCGGTTGGTGATGGTTTACCGGCCGATTTGCGGACTAGTCGGGCACTCAATTCCCATGGCTTGTGAACGTAAATTAGGCCTAAAAGCACGCTGCCGGAGTCGTGGTCTTTGATCATCGGCATCGTTGTCGAACGGTGCGAATGAACGGCACACGATCTCAAAAGCAGAGTGACGAGGTAATAGACGGCGGCGCTCGTGTGTACCTGGCCGATGCGGTACCAGAGGTGCGGGTTGAAGGACGCGGCGGTGAGGATGACCTGCGGGAAGCTGGTGGCGGCGCGGAGCGGGCCGTCCAGGTGCATGCCCTTGCTCCACGCCACCCCGTGCAGCGCCTCCGACCACCACTTGTACGCCGGCACGCCCAGCCGGGCCACCGCCGGCGACTCGTCGCCCAGCTGCGAGATCTTCTCCTCCAGCGACAGCTTCGACACCAGGTCCGCCGCCCGCTGCTCGATCGGCAGCTTCCGGTCGCAGTACGGCGCGGCCGAGGCCGCGCCGCAGGAGAAGGGCGGGTCGGCGGCCGCGGCCACGTGAAGATGGAGGAAGGCGAGCAGCAGCGCTGCCGCCGCGGCCGCCGGCACGGCGTGTGTTCGGCGTCCCATGGCTCTAATGCGCAGGGTGAGGCGGGCTGGCTGGCTGGCTTGGCTATGGCCGGGGGCGAGGGGCGCTATATATGAAGCAGAGGGCGCGGCGCGGCGCGACACAGGGGAGCATGGGCACGTAGATGTAGGGGTGGAGCCAATTGTTCAGTTCTTAGGACGACATGATACTACATTTTTTTTTACTATTCTTAGCTGCGTCAAATCTTGCAAAACCTTAATGAAAATACTTGAAAGTAACAGAAATATTTTGAAATCTTAGTCATTTTGAAGTGTACACCGCCAGGAGATGCACCACTAAGATTTGGGTGACTGCATGTGTGTCAAATATTTTTGAGCCCTTTTAATATGCTCATAAAAAAAATCGAAGTCTTATTATTACCTCTTCGGAGATCTGTCAAAGATGCGTGTTTCGCTCAATAAAAATGTGTAGGTCTACACTTCTACGGAAGAGGAAATAAATTATAATGTCATTAAACACACGCAAAGTTATGAGATTGCTAATTAATTAGTACTAGTATTTTGTTTCCACTTTTATCTACATGTACAGCGGCTCCATGCAGGAGCCAGGAAGTTAATTTCTTTGTTGACACTGGAATTTCATGTTACTCCCTCCGTTCGGAATTACTCGTCTAAGAAATGAATGTATCTAGATGCATTTTAATTGTAGATACATCCATTTTTGTGACAAGTAATTCCGAACGGAGGAAATAGTTATTAATTGTTAAATATTTCTGAATATGCAATAAAAATATGTTTTTTTACATTTTAAGTGCCCCAAATATCTTGAAATCTTTATCGCTAAATAAAAACCTTTAGAAATCTCGGTCGTTTAAAAATGTAGAACGTCCTGAGATTTACCACAAAGGTTCAGGTGACATGTGTCTAGGTAGCATTTTTTGTAACAGTTCGGGCACCGACAATGTGGCGAGTGCTCCTTCTTGCGCGTCGATGGTGATCTTGGGCATGACCGCCGCGAGCACATCTTATGGAGTTGGTGTCGAATGTGTGTATAGGGCTGCCTTTACGATTGGAGTATGAGGAGAGTTATGTTTTTGAGTCGAGCACGTGTAAAACGGATGGGCCAAAATAGACTCGAAGAAGTTGTTACAAGAAACAAGATCACAAAGTGAACGAAATGGTCGCCGTGGTAGGGATGGCCGAACCAGCCACAACGCAATGGTTGAGATATGTCTGATAATCTCTACGGGCTTGTCGTCGGTCTATACAGTTTCGATTTACATGGTGAGAAGCACAAATAGTCATGCCCTAGGGATGTAGCGTGACCGTCGAACCTCATCAACAAATATCGTCTATATCTACTTTCTGGAACGATCTAATCACATAAAATTTAACAACTGGTATGGAGTGAGGTTACATATTGAATCATGGTGCAAATAATCTACATGAAGGCGATCAGGCGACGCTTTTATGTAGAAAATGTGGCCTTCCATTGGAGCG
>NC_041391.1:582291612-582366297 GCF_002162155.2 Triticum dicoccoides | reverse complement strand
CACCATCACACGGAACGGTACAAATTTTCGTTAGGGACGGGACATCATCAACAAGTAGTGGCAATGGCCGCGAGCTTAATAACATAGGACGGACATGTAGTGACACGACCAGAGGAGCGGTCACAACCAACCACTGGAAATTGACCACATGAGGTGGTCGGAACTCGATCCTATGCACGTGCATGCAACATGTCGTATATTTTATGCTCGTGCCTGTTTGTGTCAAATCCTTCAAATTCTTTAGAACTTCTCATGATATAAAAATGTACACCGTTTGGTGATGCACCACAAAGATTCAGGTGAGGTGGTATGGGTAACATTTTTGTGGTTGTTCTTGAACCGACAAGACAGACCCGGGTGGTGAGTGCTCCTTGGTGTGCGCCAATTGTGACCACGGGGCATGACCACCACCAGCACATAAGTTGGATTTTTTTTTTGACGGTGCTACGGCGGGCTTACGCCGGCCTGAACCATTTTCATTATATATAAGACTGAGATACAACAAGGTGGATACAACAGGTAGCACCCGACCTAACACTGAGAGACAGCAGAGTGGGTGCAACAGAGGAACAAGGAGCTACAACACACAGAAGAAGAAAAGGGGCAACAGAAGAAGAACAAGAAGCGACCTACAACACACACAAGAAGAACAAAGAACAACAGAAGGAGAACAAGAAGTGAGCTACAACGAGCAATCAACACCAAAAACTTAGCACCCATCACCACCAGGCAGACCGAGAAGAGCGAGAGCTAGCTTTGTTGGATCAATCGAAAGGAGATCCGCAATCGAGAAGACGTAGATAAGAAGTCACCACCTGCCCTGCAATCTCTCTGCACCTTGAAGAGCTAGGAAGTCGCAACCACCGTCGAAGGGCATCCCATTGCCGAGGCACGTCGCGACAGAGAAAGCCACAGACAGTGCCGAAGGGCAATGTTCCACCGAGACAGCCCTACACCTCCTCTAGGCCACACCACAGCCACCATCACAAATAGAGAGAGCATGAGCACTTGAGGCAACCAAATCTCAAGCGTCATCGAAGGGCACCGAACTCCGAGACCTCACCGCCGCCACGAGCCCCCAGAGTGGTCAGCCAGCAGCACCAAGATGACCAAGGCAATGACCGCCACACATATCACTTCCACCGCCACCACCATACACTCCAACAAACCAGCCACGCTCCAACCGAGACATCAAGGACCAGCCGCGAAACATGGCTCCAAGACAACATCCCCAAGAGGAAAAATGACATCAAAGATGGCATCGTCGTCCGATTCAGAAAAGAATCTAAGGCTTTCGCCCGGAGCACACCAGAGAATGGGCTACAGAAGCTCCACGATGATGACTTCAAGAAGAGAAGCGACGCCCAAAGGCGTCACCATCATCGCTGCCGATGAGGTCGGCACTAGGCTTTCGCCTGAGACTTCGCATCCCGGTCCTCCCCGCACCATGCTGGCTGTATAGTTCAGCAAGCCCATGAGCGTGAGACCTCACCATCCCCTTCCTGACCGCGGCAAGCGTCCTCACCAGGTCTAGAAGGAGCCCTCCCTCCATAGCCGCAACTGCTCACCTCGAGCACCAACGACGGAAGGGTGGATCGATCCAAGCCGCTGCACCAATGCCATCACCACAACCGCCACCAACCTCCACCTGCGCAAGACCCTGAGTCGTGCGTCGTTGACTCCACGTACAGGAAGGCACCACCGGAGGCAAAGGAATCCTAGTTCTGCACCCACCGCAGACGCCAGCCAGAGACAGAGCCCAAAACCAACACCGGCGACCACATCTCCCCCACCTCCTCCTACCTCCACCTCCATAGGACGGTCGCAAGCAGCCCTGCCAACTGACCCACCGGATCCAAATCCAGAGGAGTCACCCGCAGCGACCAGCCGTGCTTGACCACCACCCGACTTCACCATGGCGTGGCGGCTGCAGCAGAGCACTACCCCGTCATCCTCTCGCCTCCTTAACCCGCCGAAGACCACCAGACCCCGCCGCCAACCCTCTAGGCATCTGCCAAGCCATAGCCAAGGCCACCGCTGGGTGAGCCAACCCGCCGGACCTCGAGGAAGTCAGATCTGGACGAGATGGACCCGAGCAGATCGAGCGGCCCCAAGCTGCAGAGCCACCAATCGAGAGGGGAACCGCCGCGCACCAGCACGAGCGCTAGCGAAACGGCAGGCCCGCCACCCACCTTCCTCCGTCGTCATCGACCCGTGACGCCGCGCGAGCCCTCGCCTCTGCCTAGGTGGAGCGCCCCGCACTGCCCTTTCCCACGCCCGAGACCGACCAGAAGGCCCCGCCGCCGCCGACGCCGCGCGGGCTTCGCCCGGCGACGCCTGCCGACGGCGGCGAGGAGGGGGATGTGCGGGATGTGACTAGTGGCGGCGGCTAGGGTTTGCTCCCGGGCCGCCGCGGGAGCGACACGGGAGGAGATGCATCCATAAGTTGGAATTGGTGTTGAATGTGTGTATTAACCTATGATTAGACTTGCATATGTGGATGATTAGGGGTTTGAATCAAACACGTGTAAATATCCCTCATGCCTAACATATAAAGACACAATGGAGCAGCCAAAAGAAACTGGCAAGCTAGATCATGAAACAATCTAGACGTCCCTGGTAGGGGTGACTGGATCCGGCCGTGGCGCGATGGTCATGATGATCATGCTCCATGGATGTAGGAGCGACGAACCTGATTAACAAATACTCCCTCCATCTCAAAATAAGTGTTTTAAGCTTAGTACAACTTTGTTAATATAAAGTTGAGACACTTATTTTGGAATGGAGGGAGTAATATCTTCCCGTCCACCTTTGCCAACAGTTTAATTCTAACATCCTCTTCAACTATGTGATGTGGAGGCAGGGGATGTTTTGTATCTCGCGGTGTGGAATCTCGGTCCAAGTATGAGTGTCTCGGTCTTTTTACGATATACCAATCATATGAGGTTGTCAACCATTTCCACTTGTTCTGTTTGTGTGCATTGTGGTATTCCTCCTTCTAGAAGTTCAGTGCAAGGACACCCCGCAAAAAAAAAGTTCAGTGCAAGGACATCAATGGAATTACAGATCACACACTTTCGAGTTTTGACAAAACTCAAAAGCTGCATGCACCTACCACGTTCGTACCAGTTGGTAGGAAGGTGCTCAAAAATCAAAAAAGTGACATGCCCGGTTGGTGATAGTTTACCGGTTTGCGGGCAACCTCGTGCCCCATTACACGAAATACTTAATTCCCAAGGCCCTATGAACAAAAACTAGGCCCAAAAGTACCATCAAGAAAAAAAAAATAGGCCCAAAAGTAGTTCTCTTTTTTTGCAGAAAACCACACTCGTGTTCTTTGATCATCGGCATTGTTACCGCCATGTTCCTTTGTTTTCCTGATGGTGTCAAATCCTTTGAACGTTAAGCCCCTCTACACATTCTAATGAATGGCCGAGAGTGCTCTCGGTCGTAAATGAACCACAAAAGCAGAGTGACGAGGTAAAAATGAAGCAGTAAGAACTGGACGAGCGTGTGTACGTACCTGGCCGATGCGGTACCAGAGGTGCGGGTTGAAGGACGCGGCGGTAAGGATGACCTGCGGGAAGCTGGTGGCGGCGCGGAGCGGGCCGTCCAGGTGGACACCGCGGCCGGCATTGGCGACGCCGTGCAGCGCCTCCGACCACCACTTGTACGCCGGCACGCCCAGCCGCTCCACGGCCGGGGACTCGTCGCCGAGCTGCGAGATCTTCTCCTCGAGAGTGAGCTTCGACACCAGGTCCCCCGCCCGCTGCTCGATCGGCAGCCTACGGTCGCAGAACGCCGCGCTCGACGGCGCGCCGCAGGAGAAGGGCGGGTCGGCGGCCACGGCCACGTGCAGCTGGAGGACGACGAGCAGCAGCGCTGGCGCCGCGGCGGCTAGGACGACGTGAGTGCGACGTCCCATGGCTCTAGCGCGCGTGCAAACTGTCACAAGTGTCACTCACTTGCGCTAGTGAGGCGGGCTGGCTGGCTGGCTGGCTTGGCTGTATCGGGGTATATATGAAGCGAATGGCGCGGCGCACATGGCACATGCACTACGGGTTCACGGGAGTGAAGTGTGGTTGCCTTCGCTTGTACCTCCCTCGTTCCTAAATACTCTTTCTTCAAGCCTCTCTTTCTTCATTAATTGTTTGTCACATAATCTATTTTATCTAGATATGTATCATGTTATCACCTATATTACTCCTACTGTGGGTAGTCTTAGGCTGGCCATAGCGAGGGTAACATAACCGGTAACATGCACTTGGGACTAGCAAACATGCTTATGTGATACACAATTAAAGAAAAAAAAGAGGGTTAAAGTAACATAGGTAGTTACCGTATCATGTTAAATGCTATACTACTTTGTGTCATGCATGACAATAAATACGATCATCTAAGATACTACTCCCTCCGTCCCAAAATATAAGAGCGTTTTTCATACTAGTGTAGTATGAAAAACGTTCTTATATTTTGGGACAGAGGGAGTACTTTATGATAGTATTCCCTATATGAAGGTAGTATTATATACTAGTATCATGTGAATATTCTACAATAGGCAAGCCCCTATATAAGGTAGTTTTGAATCGAAGACCGACCCGACCAGGCAACACCTGCCCGGATCCTGAAAACAGATCCCCCGACCAAGCACCCTCGGCCCCGACCCCGGCCGCACTGGCGGCAGCGGCACTCCCAGTGGCCGCAGCCACCTCCTCAAGGGAGCCTCCTTCCCCGACACCCTCCAAGGCTACCCCACCCTCGGCAGCCCTTTCTGCGGCGAGCCCCGCTTCCCCCTCGTCCACCGCCGTCGCGGGCGTCGGCGGCGCGGCGCCTCCTTCCCACTTCCGGCGCCGCGCGCGGAACGGCGCGGGAAGCTGCCGCGACAGATGCTGCACGGCGCCGCCGAGGTGGGGCCCGGCCTGCCCGAGCAGGCCGCCGATCTCCACGAAGGACACGACGGCCACGGCCGGGAGGTCGACGCTGACTGCGAAGGGGGCAGCGGGGAGCTCGATGTCGAAGGGGAGGAGCTTGAGCGGCGGCGTCTGCACGTGGAGTTGGAGCAGCAGCCCCGAGACGCCATGCACGAGGCGGTAGGCCAGGTCCTGTCCGTGCCGCTGCATGCCCAGCAGCGCGTCCAGGGAGATCTCCATGGATGGTGGCGGTACGGGGCGCCGGGCGGAGGCGCGCCCCGGCGTAGCGGATTAGCTCGAGCAGCGGCGAAATAGACTAGTAGTAGCCTGTGTATCCCTACCATCGAGGTGTTCGACGGGAAGTACAAAGGTAGCAGTAATGAGAAGTACATACAATATTTAGGTAGAAGTACAAAGCAGTACAGCATGCGAGCGAGGAAGTACCTGCTGGAAATTATTCCTGCTAGGGAGGCAGTACCATAGTTACACTGAGAGAAGTACCGAGTAGTTTGAAGTAGCAGTACAGGGTGTCCTTTATGCTAATTTGGTACTCATCTTTTGCAGCTGCTACTTGGAGCTGTGGAATTAGCAAGCTTAGAAAAGTGCAAAAAAAGGTTCTCTGTAGTGAAGAGAAGCAGCAGTGCAGATAAAAATGCAAATCTAGCCTTAATAAAAATTGTGTAATTGAGAAGTACAAACCCTATAAGATCAAGAAGTACGAAACTGATATTCCCAAGAAGTACAAGATACATGTCGAAGGAAACTGACTTATGTAAAATAATTTACGAGCAATACAATTTAATCATTTTGAGTACAAAAATAAAATTATTGCAGAGCAGTACCAAACTCGTATTCTACGAGTGCGGGGTTATTCCGGGTTCCAAACATCGAGCACAAGCACGAGCTCCTTCTCCAGCGAGAGGTGCAAGGGTAAAATGTATTTCTCTTCATCGTGGCATTCTGTGGCATTCTTTTTACTCCGGCGGGCGGCGAGGAGATTGAATGAAATTTTGACCTCCTGAGTGGAGAATTACGGAAAGTACAAAGGTAGCAGTAACGGGAAGTACATACAATATTTAGGTAGAAGTATAGAGCAGTACAACATGCGAGCGAGGAAGTACCTGCTGAGAATTATTCTTGCTAGGGAGGCAGTACCATAGTTACACTGAGAGAAGTACCGAGTAGTTTGAAGTAGCAGTACAGGGTGTCCTTTATGCTAATTTGGTACTCATCTTTTGCAGCTGCTACTTGGAGCTGTGGAATTAGCAAGCTTAGGGAAGTGCAAAAAGGTTCTCTGTAGTGAAGAGAAGCAGCAGTGCAGATAAAAATGCAAAAGTAGCCTTAATAAAAATTGTGTAATTGAGAAGTACAAACCCTATAAGATCAAGAAGTACGAAACTGATATTCCCAAGAAGTACAAGATACATGTCGAAGGAAACTGACTTATATAAAATAATTTACGAGCAATACAATTTAATCATTTTGAGTAGTACAAAAAGAATTTATTGCAGAGCAGTACGAAACTCGTATTCCACAGAAGTACGAGGCAAAATTGTGTTCTTTTGAAATAAACCCGAGCAGTACAATTTATTCATTTCGAGGAGTATAATTATTATTATTACTATTATTATCGGGCAGTAAGAAACTCATATTCCACAGAAGTACAAGGGTACACGTGGAGGGAATTTGAGTTCTCTGGAAAAAAAATTAGGGGCAGTACAATTTAATCACTTTGAGAAGTATAGAAACTTCTTTATTGTCCGGCAGTAAGAAACTCATATTCCACAGAAGTACAATACTATGTTTCCTTGTAACAGGAAAAATCTTGGTATTTTGAATATTGTTCAAAAACCATGAAGAATTAGAAAAATGTTAAAACACAAAAATTTGCTAAATTTCAATACCTTTCCAATGTCATACCATTTGCATCATTTCGAGGTCCAAAAAACATCAATGATCATATTTTAATAGATCTAAAATTTAGTATTTTCAAAACTGTTTCAAAGCTATGCATAATTTGAAAAAAAAATCAAAAAACCTTTGTAAATTTCAGTAGCTTTCCAACGGTATATCATTTGCGCTATTCTGAGAAGTGGTTAAAAAATTAATATATAATTATTGTTCATCTATTTTGAATGAATCTCGGTATTTTCAAAACTGCTCAAAAAATATGTAAAATTAAAAAAAAATACACGAAAAAGATGGGAATTTCACTACCTTTCCAACGCCATATCATCTGCATCATTTCAATATCCAAAAATGATCCATGATCTTCTTCTAATAAAAACAAATTTTTAGTATTTTCAAAACTATTCCAAAACTGTGCAAAATTTGAAAAAACTTAAAACATGAAAATTTTTGTAAATTTCAGTAGCTTCTCAATGGTATATCATTTGCTATATTCCGATAAGTGGTTAAAGAATTTTGGTCAAAACACTTTTCGTTCAGCTTGTGATGATTTCTGTTTTTTGAAAATTCGTAATAAAAAATTAAAAAAAGTGAAGCAAGTTACAATATAAAAAAGTTGAGAATATTTTGTAGCTTTCCAACGGTATATCATTTGCGCAATTCCGATTAATGGTTTAGAATCTATTAGTGAATTACTACGCAAGTACAAAAGAGCAGTACCGAATTTACGAAAAAGAAGTACAGTTGTGTTATGCAGAAGCAGTACCAGATCTTTATTCCGGGCAGTACGAGATTATTGCAGAATATTATTCTATCATCGATTGTAGAATAGACGACATGTATATATATATATATATATATATATATATATATATATATATATATATATATATATATATATATATATCATATTTTAGAATGTAGATTCACTCATTTTGCTTTGTGTATAGTCCAAATTGAAATCTCTAAAAGTACATATACTTAGGAATGGAGGGAGTATTTAATCTTAGTAATCTTTTGTATCTACAACATAAACATATTTTTCTCAACATGCATATAAGACATCTCATCATACAAACATGCATGGAAAAGATACGCCTCAATATGCAAACATATTCAACATGGATATATGACATCTCATCGTACAGACATGCATGCAAAAGATACGCCTTAATATGCAAACATGTTCAGCATGGGTATATGACATCTCATCGTACAGACATGCATGCAAAATATACGCCTCAATATGCAAACATGCATGAAAAAAAGACCCACCTCATCACCAATTAAATACAAGAAATTATACATGTTCTTAGTTTTAGTTTTCATATCATTCTTCCAAATATCATGGTGAAATAACCAGTTATCATGAAAGTATATTAAATTTCAGCCAAAACGCGTTGGGTATTATCTAATAGTTACTACTTACTAATAAGTAATATGTGTATGTGTACATTTCTTAAGATGATACTATACATGCAAGTAGTTAATGTTACTACTCGATTGATCCTATCCGCACACATGTTCATGCTTTACCTAAGCTTGTCATATGTTTTCGCTTTTACTATTTTTAGTTTAGCTGATCTTTAGAAAGGGAGTATATATGTATAAATCTCAGTCATTTAAAAATATATATCGCTAGGAGATGCACCATGAAGGCCGAATGAACACCACTGAGGATTAAGATGATCCGCTAATAGCTCTGTGACGTGCTCCCGCCATCGAGTTCGTCCCCGGGGGTGAGTGCTCCTTCTTGTGCGTTGACTGTCGCAAGCACTTGTTCAACCAATGCGGCTAGGGATGGTTCCCTCTTGTATGGAATCTAGCCAAACTATGTGTCTGCTTAGTTTTAAACCACTGGTCCAAGTTATCAACATTTGAAGACTTGAAGTCAATGTTGTTTCAGCGGTTAAAAAATGAGTTCAAGATGTGTGGAACTTGATTTCTAACTTCTCTACATTCCAAAGTGATGTGGGATGCGGACTTTGTAACCTTCTAAAAACTCTATTCTCCCTTATTTAATGGATGAGACAAATCTTTTGCCTTCGTTCCCAAAAAAAAGTGACATGGGAGAACTTCTTGTACAACACCAGAGCATATCACACTTCTTGACCACCATGTCTTGATCAAATGTGGAGGAAGTGGAGGTTGTGCTTGTATCCATGATAGTGTTGTCCTCATCATGAGCCTGCAATTTGGGCAAGATCTCCTGACACCAAAGAATCGATCAACTAGTCCACACAGGTCTAATCTTGCAAGCAAGGAACAACAAAGAATGTGATAGAAGATACCTAAATATTGTGAGCATAGATGAAGATCAAATATCTCAAATAGATAATAAAGTTGGGTCTGTAAGTGGCCTTGGCCTGATTGTTGGACCCAAACGAGGTGCACAAAGTTACCATGATGACCAACTTTTAACTAGATAGAACATTACAAGATTGATGTGTCTCTATGGGACCAAGAAGTGGCGGCCAAGTGGGTGGACACATATCGACAACACCTTTTAACTTGTTTTTCAATAATATTGGATTGTTTTTTGGCAATTGCATCGGTTCTTAACGGGTATTGGGAGATGTAGTTGCATCCATTGGGAGGTGCTGTTGGGGAACGTAGTAATTTCAAAAAAATTCCTACGCACACGCAAGATCATGGTGATGCATAGCAATGAGAGGGGAGAGTGTGTCCACGTACCCTCGTAGACCGAAAGCGGAAGCGTTAGCACAACGCGGTTGATGTAGTCGTACGTCTTCACGACCCGACCAATCAAGCACCGAAACTACGGCACCTCCGAGTTCTTGCACACGTTCAGCTCGATGACGTTCACCGGACTCCGATCCAACAGAATGTCGGGGAAGAGTTTCTTCACCACGACGGCGTGGTGACGATCTTGATGTTCTACCGTCGCAGGGCTTCGCCTAAGCACCGCTACAATATTATCAAGGAGAACTATGGTGGAGGGGGGCACCGCACACGGCTAAGAGATCAAGAGATCAATTGTTGTCTCTATGGGGTGCCCCCCCCCTCCGTATATAAAGGGGGGAGGAGGAGAGGGCCGGCCAAGGGGAGGAGGCGCGCCCAAGGGGGGGAATCCTACTCCAAATAGGATTCCCCCCTCTTTCCTATTCCAAGTAGGAGAGGGGAAGGAAGGGAAGGAGAAGGAGAAGGAAGGAGAGGGAGGAAAAAGAGGAAAGGGGGGCCGGCCCCCTAGTCCAATTCGGTTTGGGCTAGGGAGGCCGTGCGCCCTGCCTCCTCTCTTCCACCACTTGGCGCATGAGGCCCATTGCTTCTTCCTCGTATTCCCATAACTCCCCAGTACCCACGAAAATACCCGAATCACTCGGAACCTTTCCGAAGTACGAATATAGTGGTACAATATATCGATCTTTATGTCTTGACCATGTCGAGACTCCTTGTCATGTCCCCGATCTCATCTGGGACTCCGAACTCCTTCGGTACATCAAAACTCATAAACTCATAATATAACTGTCATCGAAACCTTAAGCGTGCGGACCCTACGGGTTCGAGAACTATGTAGACATTACCGAGACACGTTTCCGGTCAATAACCAATAGCGGAACCTGGATGCTCATATTGGCTCCTACATATTCTACGAAGATCTTTATCGATCAAACCGCATAACAACATACGTTGTTCCCTTTGTCATCGGTATGTTTACTTGCCCGAGATTCGATCATCAGTATCTCAATACCTAGCTCAATCTCGTTACCGGCAAGTCTCTTTACTCGTTCCGTAATGCATCATCCCACAACTAACTCATTAGTCACATTGCTTGCAAGGCTTATAGTGATGTGCATTACCGAGAGGGCCCAGAGATACCTCTCCAACAATCAGAGTGACAAATCCTAATCTCGAAATATGCCAACCCAACATGTACCTTCAGAGACACATGTAGAGCATCTTTATAATCACCCGGTTACGTTGTGGCGTTTGGTAGCACACAAAGTGTTCCTCCGGTAAACGGGAGTTGCATAATCTCATAGTTGTAGGAACATGTATAAGTCATGAAGAAAGCAATAGCAACATACTAAATGATCAAGTGCTAAGCTAACAGAATGGGTCAAGTCAATCACATCATTCTCCTAATGATGTGATCCCATTAATCAAATGACAACTCATGTCTATGGTTAGAAAACTTAACCATCTTTGATTAACGAGCTAGTCAAGTAGAGACATACTAGTGACACTATGTTTGTCTATGTATTCACACATGTATTATGTTTCCGATTAATACAATTCTAGCATGAATAATAAACATTTATCATGAAATAAGGAAATAAATAATAACTTTATTATTGCCTCTAGGGCACATTTCCTTCAGTCTCCCACTTGCACTAGAGTCAATAATCTAGTTCACATCACCATGTGATTTAACACCAATATTCATAACTGTATATGATTAATACCCATAGTTCACATCGACATGTGCTCAACACCCAAAGGGTTTACTAGAGTCAATAATCTAGTTCACATCGCTATGTGATTAACACCCAAAGAGTACTAAGGTATGATCATATTTTGCTCATGAGAGAAGTTTAGTCAACGGGTCTGTCATATTTAGAGCCGTATGTATTTTGCAAATATTCTATGTCTACAATGCTCTGCACGGAGCTACTCTAGCTAATTGCTCCCACTTTCAATATGTATCTAGATTGAGACTTAGAGTCATCCGGATTGGTGTAAAAGTTTGCACTGATGTAACTCTTTACGATGGGCTCTTTTATCACCTCCATAATCGAGAAATATTTCCTTATTCCACTAAGGATAATTTTGACCGCTGTCCAGTGATCTACTCCTAGATCACTATTGTACTCCCTTGCCAAAATCAGTGTAGGGTATAGAATAGATCTGGTACACAACATGACATACTTTATAGAACCTATGGCCAAGGCATAGGGAATGACTTTCATTCTCTTTCTATCTTCTGTCGTGGTCGGGCTTTGAGTCTTACTCAATTTCACACCTTGTAACACAGACAAGAACTCTTTCTTTGACTGTTCCATTTTGAACTACTTCAAAATCTTGTCAAGGTATGTACTCATTGAAAAACTTATCAAGCGTCTTGATCTATCTCTATAGATCTTGATGCTCAATATGCAAGCAGCTTCACCGAGGTCTTTCTTTGAAAAACTCCTTTCAAACACTCCTTTATGCTTTGCAGAATAATTCCACATTATTTCCGATCAACAATATGTCATTCACATATACTTATCAGAAATGCTGTAGTGCTCCCACTCACTTTCTTGTAAATACAGGCTTCATCGCAAGTCTGTACAAAACTATATCCTTTGATCAACTTATCAAAGCGTATATTCCAACTCCGAGATGCTTGCACAATTCCATAGATGGATCGCTGGAGCTTGCATATTTTGTTAGCACCTTTAGGATTGAAAAAACCTTCTGGTTGCATCATATACACCTCTTCTTTAAAAAATCCATTAAGGAATGCAGTTTTGTTTATCCATTTGCCAGATTTCATAAAATGCGGCAATTGCTAACATGATTGGGACAGACTTAAGCATAGATACGAGTGAGAAACTCTCATCATAGTCAACACCTTGAACTTGTCGAAAACCTTTTGCGACAATTCTAGCTTTGTAGATAGTAACACTACTATCAGCATTCGTCTTCCTCTTGAAGATCCATTTAATCTCAATGGCTCGCCAATCATTGGGCAAGTCAATCAAAGTCCATACTTTGTTCTCATACATGGATCTCATCTCAGATTTCATGGCCTCAAGCCATTTCGCGGAATCTGGGTTCACCATTGCTTCTTTATAGTTCGTAGGTTCGTCATGGTCTAGTAACATAACTTCCAGAACAGGATTACCGTACCACTCTGGTGCGGATCTTACTCTGGTTGACCTACGAGGTTCAGTAACAACTTGATCTGAAGTTTCATGATCATCATCATTAACTTCTTCACTAATTGGTGTAGTAGTCACAGGAACAGATTTCTGTGATGAACTACTTTCCAATAAGGGAGCAAGTACAGTTACCTCATCAAGTTCTACTTTCCTTCCACTCACTTCTTTCGAGAGAAACCACTTCTCTAGAAAGGATCCATTCTAAGCAACAAATATCTTGCCTTCGGATCTGTGATAGAAGATGTACCCAACTGTCTCCTTTGGGTATTCTATGAAGACACATTTCTCCGATTTGGGTTTGAGCTTATCAGGATGAACTTTTTTATATAAGCATCGCAACCCCAAACTTTAAGAAACGACAACTTTGGTTTCTTGCCATACTACAGTTCATACAGTGTCATCTCAAACGAATTTAGATGGTGCCCTTTTTTTACGTGAATGCAGCTGTTTCTAATGCATAACCCCAAAACTATAGTGGTAAATCGGTAAGAAACATCATAGATTGCACTGTATCGAATAAAGTACGGTTATGACATTCGGACACACCATTATGCTGTGGTGTTCCAAGTGGCATGAGTTTGTGAAACTATTTCACATTGTTTTAATTGAAGACCAAACTCGTAACTCAAATATTCGTCTCCGCGATCAGATTGCAGAAACTTTATTTTCTTGTTACGATGATTTTCCACTTCACTCAGAAATTCTTTGAACTTTTCAAATATTTCAGACTTATGTTTCATCAAGTAGATATACTCATATCTTCTCAAATCATCTGTGAAGGTCAGAAAATAATGATACCCGCCACGAGCATCAACACTCATTGGACCGCATACATCGGTATGTATTATTTCCAACAAGTCAGTAGCTCGTTCCATTGTTCCGAAGAACGGAGTTTTAGTCATCTTGCCCAAAAGGCACAGTTTGTAAGCATCAAATGATTCATAACCAAGTGATTCCAAAAATCCATCTTTATGGGGTTTCTTCATGCGCTTCACATCGATATGACCCAAACGGCAGTGCCATAAATAAGTTGCACTATCATTATTAACTTTGCATCTTTTGGCATCAATATCATGAATATGTGTATCACTATGATCGAGATCCAACAAACTATTTTCATTGGGTGTATGACCATCGAAGGTTTTATTCATGTAAACAGAACAACAATTATTCTCTGACTTTAAATGAATAACCGTATTGCAATAAACATGATCAAATCATATTCATGCTCAACACAAACGCCAAATAACATTTATTTAGGTTTAACACTAATCCCGAAAGTATAGGGAGTGTGCGATGATGATCATATCAATCTTGGAACTACTTCCAACACTCATCGTCACTTCCCCTTCAACTAGTCTCTGTTTATTCTGTAACTCCTATTTCGAGTTACTAATCTTAGCAACCGAACAAGTATCAAATACTCAGGGGCTACTATAAACACTGGTAAGGCACACACCGAATAACACAAGTATCAAATACCCTTGTTCACGCCATCCTTCTTATCCACCAAATATTCAGTGCATTTCCGCTTCCAGTGACCATTTCCTTTGCAGTGTAAGCACTCAGTTTCAGGCTTTGGTCCAGCTTTGGGCTTCTTTGCGGGAGTGACAACTTGCTTGCCATTCTACTTGAAGTTCCCTTTCTTTCCCTTTGCACTTTACTTGAAACTAGTGATCTTGTCAATCATCAACACTTGATGCTCTTTCTTGATTTCTACCTTCGTCGATTTCAACATCATGAAGAGCCCGGGAATCGTTTTCGTCATCCCTTGCATACTATAGTTCATCACGAAGTTCTAGTAACTTGGTGATGGTGACTAGAGAACTCTGTCAATCACTATATTATCTGGAAGATTAACTCCCACTTGATTCAAGTGATTGTAGTACCCAGACAATCTGAGCACATGCTCACTAGTTGAGCGATTCTCCTCCATCTTCTAGCCATAGAACTTGTTGGAGACTTCATGTCTCTCAACTCGGGTATTTGCTTGAAATATTAACTTCAATTCTTGGAACATCTCATATGGTCCATGACGTTCAAGACGTCTTTGAACTCCCGATTCTAAGCCGTCAAGCATGGTGCACTAAACTATCAAGTAGTCATCATATTGAGCTAGCAAAACGTTCATAACGTCTGCATCTGCTCCTGCAATAGGTCTGTCACCTAGCGGTGCATTAAGGACATAATTCTTCTGTGCAGCAATGAGGATAAACCTCAGATCACGGATCCAATCCGCATCATTTCTACTAACATCTTTCAACTTATTTTTCTCTAGGAACATATCAAAATATAAACGGGGAGCAACAACGCGAGCTATCGATCTACAACATAGATATGCTAATACTACCAGGACTAAGTTCATGATAAATTAAAGTTCAATTAATCATATTACTTAAGAACTCCCACTTAGATAGACATCCCTCTAATCCTCTAAGTGATCACGTGATCCATATCAACTAAACCATGTCCGATCATCACGTGAGATGGAGTAGTTTCAACGGTGAACATCACTATGTTGATCATATCTACTATATGATTCATGCTCGACCTTTCGGTCTCCGTGTTCCGAGGCCATATCAGGCTCGTCAAGTTTAACCTGAGTATTCCGCATGTGCAACTGTTTTGCACCCGTTGTATTTGAACGTAGAGCCTATCACACCCGATCATCACGTGGTGTCCTAGAACGAAGAACTTTCGCAACGGTGCATACTCAGGGAGAACACTTATACCTTGATAATTTAGTGAGAGATCATATTATAAAGCTACCGCCGAACTAAGCAAAATAAGATGTATAAAAGATAAACATCACATGCAATCAAAATATGTGACATGATATGGCCATCATCATCTTGTGCCTTTGATCTCCATCTCCAAAGCATCGTCATGATCTCCATCGTCACCGGCATGACACCATGATCTCCATCATCTTGATCTATATCAATATGTCGTCACATGGTCGTCTCGCCAACAATTGCTCTTGCAACTATTGCTATCGCATAGAGATAAAGTAAAGCAATTATTTGGCGCTTGCATATTATGCAATAGAGAGACAACCATAAGGATTTTGCCAGTTGTCGATAACTTCAACAAAACATGATCATCTCATACAACAACTTATATCTCATCACGTCTTGACCATATCACATCACAACATGCCCTGCAAAAACAAGTTAGACGTCCTCTACTTTGTTGTTGCAAGTTTTGCGTGGCTGCTACGGGCTTAGCAAGAACCGTTCTTACCTACGCATCAAAACCACAATGATAGTTTGTCAAGTTGGTGTTGTTTTAACCTTCGCAAGGACCGGGCGTAGCCACACTCGGTTCAACTAAAGTTGGAGAAACTGACACTTGCTAGTCACCTGTGTGCAAAGCACGGCGGTAAAACCAGTATCGCGTAAGTGTACGCGTAATGTCGGTCCGGGCCGCTTCATCCAACAATACCGCCGAACCAAAGTATGACATGTTGGTAAGCAGTATGACTTATAACGCCCACAACTCACTTGTGTTCTACTCGTGCATATGACATCTACGCATAAAACCTGGCCCGGATGCCACTGTTGGGGAACGTAGTAATTTCAAAAAAAATCCTACGCACACGCAAGATCATGGTGATGCATAGCAACGAGAGGGGAGAGTGTGTCCATGTACCCTCGTAGACCGAAAGCGGAAGCGTTAGCACAACGCGGTTGATGTAGTCGTACATCTTCACGGCCCGACCGATCAAGCACCGAAACTACGGCACCTCCGAGTTCTTGCACACGTTCAGCTCGATGATGTTCCCCGGACTCCGATCCAGCAGAATGTCGAGGAAGAGTTCCATCAGCACAACGGTGTGGTGACGATCTTGATGTTCTACCATCGCAGGGCTTCGCCTAAGCACCGCTACAGTATTATCGAGGAGAACTATGGTGGAGGGGGGCACCGCACACGGCTAAGAGATCAAGAGATCAATTGTTGTCTCTATGGGGTGCCCCCCTCCTCCGTATATAAAGGAGGGAGGAGGAGAGGGTCGGCCAAGGGAAGGAGGCGCGCCCAAGGGGGGAATCCTACTCCAAGTAGGATCCCCTCTCTTCCCTATTCCAAGTAGGAGAGGGGAAGGAAGGGAAGGAGAAGGAGAAGGAAGGAGAGGGAGGAAAAAGAGGAAAGGGGGCCGGCCCCCTAGTCCAATTTGGTTTGGGCTAGGGAGGCCGTGCACCCTGCCTCCTCTCTTCCACCACTTGGCCCATGAGGCCCATTGCTTCTTCCTCGTATTCCCGTAACTCCTCGGTTCCCCCGAAAATACCCGAGTCACTCGAAACCTTTCCGAAGTCCGAATATAGTCGTTCAATATATCGATCTTTACGTCTCGACCATTTGGAGACACCTCGTCATGTCCCCGATCTCATCCGGGACTCTGAACTCCTTCGGTACATCAAAACTCATAAACTCATAATATAACTGTCATCAAAACCTTAAGCGTGCGGACCCTATGGGTTCGAGAACTATGTAGACATGACCGAGACACATTTCCGGTCAATAACCGATAGCGGAACCTGGATGCTCATATTGGCTCCTACATATTCTACGAAGATCTTTATCGGTCAAACGGCATAACAACATACGTTGTTCCCTTTGTCATCGGTATGTTACTTGCCCGAGATTCGATCGTTGGTATCTCAATACCTAGCTCAATCTCATTACCGGCAAGTCTCTTTACTCATTCCGTAATGCATCATCCCGCACCTAACTCATTAGTCATATTGCTTGCAAGGCTTATAGTGATGTGCATTACCGAGAGGGCCCAGAGATACCTCTCCAACAATCGGAGTGACAAATCCTAATCTCGAATACGCCAACCCAACATGTACCTTCGGAGACACCTGTAGAGCTTTTTTATAATCACTCAGTTACGTTGTGACATTTGGTAGCACACAAACTGTTCCTCCGGTAAACGGGAGTTGCATAATCTCATAGTTGTAGAAACATGTATAAGTCATGAAGAAAGCAATAGCAACATACTAAATGATCAAGTGCTAAGCTAACAGAATGGGTCAAGTCAATCACATCATTCTCCTAATGATGTGATCCCGTTAATCAAATGACAACTCATGTCTATGGTTAGGAAACTTAACCATCTTTGATTAACGAGCTAGTCAAGTAGAGGCATACTAGTGACACTATGTTTGTCTATGTATTCACACATGTATTATGTTTCCGGTTAATACAATTCTAGCATGAATAATAAACATTTATCATAAAATAAGGAAATAAATAATAACTTTATTATTGCCTCTAGGGCATATTTTCTTCAGGTGCACTATCTAATCTTTCCAAAAAGTGCAAGATCACCTTTTTCAGTGTTCAGATGCAAAAGTTATCAACATTTGTAGTTAGTGTTGACTCAACGGTTAAAAATTGAGTTTAGAATGTTTGAGGTAATAAAAAAACGTTCGGGGCTTGATCTCTAACTTATCATGGAACCAAAATGACGTGGAGAACTTTTTGTACAGCATCAAGACATGTCACATTTCTTGACCATCGTGTCTTGGTCAAATGTGAAGTAGCGGTTGTGCTTGTACCCATGGTAGTGTTGTCCTCATCCCGAGTCTGTATCAGGTGAGCGTGTAGTTGGGAAAGATCCTCTACTACTCGCATCCCTTTTTGCGGTGTGATAGTCATGGTTGTGACATCATGTAACTAAGTTCATGTAGATATGTGTTCATCTCACTTTTCTTCATTTAACATCTTGTTTACACTCAAATATAATATATCTGTCCTAGCTAAGAGTCAACTATTTTGGTTTAGATTTTACAAGAAGCAATTATGAAACTATGGAAGGGGTTCTGCGGATGTACCGTGTGCTATTTCTCATCACAAGCTAGGTTGATGGCCTGTTTAAGCAACATGGCTGGGTTGCAGTGTTGTGGAACCAAACCTCGCCATGAGGAGGTGTGGACAATGGCCATGTAACAAGAAAGGACACATGTCTCACCTCGAGAGGTGTGTTCTAGGGATAGTCATTGTCCTCCTCAAGAATGATTCTAGAATAGAAGAAAATGTAGCACTAGTATATTTGTTACCATGTTGTCGATTTGCATTTTGTCTTGAGTTGCGTTTGCATATAATTTTTGTTGGCCCAAGTCGTAGCACTTTAAAGTTTACCATTTTCCTTATTGCGGAGATAAAAGCCTAAGAGGAGTGTAACGTATGCGTGTTTACCATGTTTGACCATGTAGTAATTAGAGCATCTCCAGGTGAAAAAACGGCCCAATCACGCCCCCAGAAGCCCGATTTTCACCGGTTAGGGCCAAAACTGGCGGCAGTGGACCCAGGCCGAACCCGGCACGCTGGGGGCACCGGGGAAATCATTTTTTGCGTGAAAGAACGGCGGGCCCGCCGAGTCAGCAACCCCCGAGCATCGTCATCCTCATCGCATCGGTTTCCCGTGGGGAATCAATGTCAAGGCTGCCGCCGGTCAGCCTTCCATTGATTCCTCACGGGCGGCGCAGTGCGGCGACGCGCACTCTCCCGCCACGCGTACACACATTTGCTGCCCCCAGCCGCTATAAAAGCCGTCCCTCCCTTGCCGGTGGACGCACTCGCCCTGCAGCCCCTCTCTCTCACCTCCGACGCTCTCTCTTCCCCTCTCGTCCCGTCTAGCCACCGCTTGCATGCCCCGCCGATGGGAGAGCGGTTCCCCGGTGATGGAGCGGCGGTCAACGGCTTCGGCCGCCGCCACATGCACGAGTGGGAAGCCAACCTCCTCCATGAGGCGAACTATCCAGCGCTGCCCGACATATGCGCGTGTCGGGGCGGTGGAGGCTCAACGCCGGGGGCGTCCCAGTCCCCCCGCAGCCAGACATCAACCACCCCGGCTACTTCCCCGCCAAGATCGACCGTGTTTAGGCCTCTCTGATGGAGGAGGAGCGGGACCTCCCGGAGTACGCCGCCGACGACCACGCGCACTGGGTGGCGTACTTCCAATGCTGGTGGGAGGAGCAGCTCGCCTCCACTAATAACGCGTCGTGGCCGCGACGAGGAGGCATCATCGTCCTCGAGGACAGCGACGACGACCCGCCGCCACCGGCCAAACCAGTCCGCCAGGGTGACCCCAGGCTGGGGTCCAGCAGGGACGGCCACGGAGTGAAGAAGGAGAAGGAGGACTACGACACCTTCGGCAAGCTCTTCGGCCTTTAGGCGCGGCAGCAACAGTTTTTTTCCTTTAGTACATTTATGTTTTTCATATGCAAAAAGACTGTGGAACGCCTAAATATCGCCAAATCTGTGTCCTGTTTGCCGAATTTTGGCCAAGTATGTTTTTAAAAATATTTACAAATCGTCGAGTGGGGTGGCGGCTGGGAACCCGATCGCCCCCATGCCGAAATTATCGCCGATTCGCCCTCAGGGCGGCGCTATTTCCAGCCCCTGGGGGCCGAACGGCTGGAGATGCTCTTAGCCATGTCGTTTGTAGCTCTAAGGTACTGGCCAATAATACGTTCTAATGAATAGGGATATGTATGAGAATATTTTTTCTCTCTTGGAAAGGAGGTAATGTTAGATAGATAGATAGATAGATAGATAGATAGATAGATAGATAGAGATATATGTGTTGTATTCAAACTTCTATCTCCTGTCTCTCTCTCTCTCGTGTAACTCTGGAGAGTCCTAGTGACCTCCCAAACTTGTAACCCACGATAATCTCTCAATATATACAGCGGCCCAAGACCAAAGGGTTCAACGCTTCCTCCAATCTTTATATGGTCATCAGAGCCTATCCTCATCGCATCTAGCAACCTGAGAGAAAGACATTAGCCCAAGAGGAAAACCAATCTAGCAGATGTATTTGCTGTAGATCAAAGCCACGGCAGGAACCGATGCTTCCACCACTGCCTCTACCGTCTCCACCCTCACCACATCCACCATGGGCGCCCTGACTACCCAGTTCGTCGGTACCTCTTACGCATCTTCTTCCACCTCCAGCAACGCCGCTTGCTCCCTCGGGTCGCCTCCGTTAGAGAAGCTGACGAGGACGAACTTCCTTATCTGGAAGGCCATCGTGCTACCCTGGATCAAGGGGGCACAGATGGAGCACTTCCTTGATGACGCAAACGTGGCGCCCCCTGCCACCATCACCATCATCAAGGATGGGAAGGAAGAGCAGGTCTTCAACTACGCCAGGACGATCTGGTACGCCCAGCAGCAGCAGGTACAAGGATACCTTATGGGATCTCTATCACGCGAGGTTCTTGCGCAGGTCGTAACTCTCCAGACACCGTCTGAGGTGTGGAGTGCCATCCACGCCTTCTTCGCTGCGCAAACATAGTCGCAACTCGTCAACACTCGCATCGCCCTTGAAAATCTTCAGAAGGGCAACATGGGGATGCCAGAGTACCTCGCCAAGATCAAAGCCTTGACGGACAAGATCGCCTGCACCGGATCTCCGCTTAGCGATGGGGAGATCTTCTCCTTTGTTCCGAAGGGCCTAGACATGGAGTATAACTCGGTGGTCTCGGACCTCTCTACCCGCGTCGAGCCTGTCACCGTCACCGAGCTCTACAACCAACTTCTTAGTTTTGAAGCCCACATCAATCTGCTGCAACAAGGAAATCTGTGTCAATCTTCGGTAAACGCCTTGACTCGTAGCTATGGTGGCCGAGGTTGTGGTCACCAAGGCCAGCAAGGGCGTGGCCGAGGCAACAAAAGCAACAATGGGCATGGGCACTCCAACAACAACAACAACAACAATGGTGCATGCCCCTTCAACAACAACAATGGTGGATGATCTGGTGGACGACCTCGATCCCGATGCCAGCTCTGCAAGAAACCTGGTCATGAAGTGCTTGAGTGTTGGCATAGGTATGATGAGGACTATGTGCCTGAAGAGTGCCATGTCCTTGCTGCCTTGAGAGAACAAACATGAGAAGGGGAGACCGTGTGGTACGCTGACTCTGGAGCAACCGATCACATCACGGGTGAGCTTGAGCAGCTTGCAACTCATGAAAGATATTACAGCAATGATCAAGTGAATACTGCTGCAAACGGTGGAGGTATGGACATACATCATATTGGTCGTGCTTTCATTAATTCCCCTACCTTTAAACGTGATCATGTTCTTGAAGATGTCCTTCATGTTCCCCATGCTAACAAAAATCTTGCATCTATGTCTCGTTTATCAGCTGATAATAATGTCTTCTTTGGAACTCATCCTAAATATTTTTTCATCAAGGATCGGGCAACGAGGGAACTTCTTCATCATGGTAGATGCATTGGTGGTCTCTATCCCATTATATCAAGGTTTTTTAGTCGCAAGCATCACCGTCAAGTCTACTCCGTCGTCAAGCCCTCCTTGGCAAGATGACATCAAAGATTAGGATATCCGTCTTTTGTTATAGTTGAGCAAGTAGTTAGTAAATACAATCTTCCATTGTCAGGTAGAGAAAATAGAGAGTCTGTTTGTGAAGCTTGTCAATGTGCCAAGAGTCACCAACTTCCCTATCCGAAGTCTAGTAGTGTTTCTCATGCTCCTTTAGAGCTTATATTTAGTGATGTATGGGGTCCTGCAAGAGATTCTTTTGGAAGAAAGAAATATTATGTTAGCTTCATTGATGATTATAGCAAGTTTACTTGGATATATCTGCTTAAACACAAATCTAAAGTTTTTGCTGTTTTTCAAGAATTCCAAAAGCTTGTTTAACGTCACTTCGATAGAAAAATCCTTGCAGTCCAAAGTGATTGGAGAGGGGAGTATGAGAAACTCAACTTTTTCTTTCAAAGTATAGGCATTGAACATCATGTCTCTTGTCCACATGCCCATCAACAAAACGGTTCTGCCGACCGCAAACACCGTCACATTGTCAAAGTAGGATTATCTCTACTTGCTCGTGCTTCTATGCCCCTCAAATATTGGGATGAGGCTTTTATTGCTGCCACATATCTTATCAATCGTCTCCCTAGCAGAGTCATTGGTAATTCAACTCCTCTAGAGCGTCTGCATCATCAAAAACCATATTACAACTCCCTAAAAACATTTGGGTGTGCCTGTTATCCCAATCTTCGACCATACAATCATCACAAACTCGAGTTTCAGTCAACTCGGTGTATTTTCATTGGCTATAGTAATCTTCACAAAGGCTACAAGTGTCTTGAAGTTTCCACGGGACGAGTCTATATCTCTTGTGATGTTGTTTTTGATGAAACTCTTTTTCCTTTTGCTCAACTTCATCCCAATGCAGGCGCTCTCCTTCGTGCAGAAATCTCACTTCTTTCTGATCCTTTGACTTCTCCTGATCACGGGGGTGAATTAATTGAAACTGATCATGAGATTAGTCCAACAACAAAATCGGATGAAAATAGTGCATCTAATGACAACAATACAGTTTCCAGGCATGATTTTATGTGTGCAGAACAGGACGAAAATGACACTAGATCCCATGAAGATTTGGTGCAGTGCAGTAGTCTTTGGGACACGTCATCCGAGGAGGTTCCTACAGCCGCGTCACCTTCAGCAACAAGTGGCCCCACTAGCCCAGGCGTGGGCCTGGATGCGGGCGGACTTCGCGACTCTCCAGCAGCCACGTGTGGGTTGGCCAGGCTCACAGGGGACAAGCCAACCGAGGCGGGGCCCACGCATGAGGCGATCTGCCGCACACCCAAGCGGGCGTCTTCTGTGGTTGCCACGCAGAGCTTTCTGGTTGGTTCACCCAGTACAAGGTTGGTCACCTCTGCCAGACTGGATTTCTCGGATCTGGAGCGCCAAGGCGGTCGATCTTCTCCGAGTAATGTGCCCGGATCCTCTATGGCTGACCTACTGTCCCGGGATTTGCTACATCTAAGGTGTGTGTTTCAGAAAATAATAATTCTGTTGCTATAGTTGTTGTGCCAAAAATGTCTGCTAGCTTACCTGAGGTGTCTCAGCGAACCACCAGATCTCATTCTGGGATATTCAAGCCGAAGGAATACAAAGATGGCACCATAAGGTATGACAAACACAAGCATGCTTTTCTTACTAGTATTGGTGAACCAGAAAGTCATAGTGATGTACTAGCACATAAAGAGTGGAAAGAAGCTATGGATGGTGAATATCAATCACTTATGAAAAATAAAACTTGGCACTTAGTTCCACCAAGAAAAGGTAAGAATGTGATTGATTGCAAATGGGTTTACAAGATCAAAAGAAAGGCAGATGGAAGCATTGTTATGAGGACACTTTCAGCCCTGTTATTAAATTGGCTACCATCAGACTTGTATTGTCTATTGTTATTTCTAGCTGTTCGAGTCTACGACAGTTAGATGTACAGAACACGTTTCTTCATGGTATTCTTGAGGAAGAAGTGTTCATGCGGCAACCACCAGGGTATGAAAACAAAAGCACACCACATCATGTTTGCAGGTTAGATAAAGCTTTGTATGGATTAAAGCAGGTGCCTAGAGCTTGGTACTCAAGGTTAAGTACTCAGTTACAACAACTTGGGTTTACTCCATCAAAGGCAGATACCTCACTATTCTTCTATAACAAAGGCAGTATAACAATATTTGTTCTTGTTTATGTTGATGACATCATTGTTGCTAGTTCCAATCCATATGCTACTACAAGTCTTCTTCAGGATCTTAATATGGAGTTTGCATTGAAGGATTTGGGCAACCTTCACTATTTTCTTGGTATTGAAGTAAAAGAGGTGAAAGATGGAATACTTTTGACACAGGAAAAATATAACGTTGATATTGTAAAAAGGATTGGACTGGAACACTATAAGCATGTAAGTACACCACTCTCAACTTCAGTAAAACTTTCAGTTGAGGGAGGAGAGGTACTTAGTCCAGAGGATGCAACAAATTACAAAAGTATTGTTGGTGCACTTCAGTACTTGACTTTAACTCATTCAGATATTTCATATTTTGCTAATAAGGTATGTCAGTATTTCATGCCCCTAGTACAGTTCATTGGACGGCTATTAAGCGGATTGTGAGGTATCTTAAGTTTACAATGGGACTTGGAGTTAAAATTATTAAGTCGTCATCTATGCTAGTGAGTGCATATTCTGATTCGGATTGGGTAGGGTGTGTTGATGATAGAAGGTCCACAGGTGAATTTGTTGTATTCTTGGGATTATATCATGGAGTGCAAGAAAACAGGCTACTGTTTCTAGATCCAATACTGAAGCAGAGTATAAAGCACTGGCAAATGCAACTGCTGAAGTCATGTGGATTCAGACTCTGCTATGTGAACTTGGAATAAAAGTTCCACAAGTTGCAAGGTTATGGTGTCATAATATTGGTGCAACCTATCTTTCAGCAAATCATGTTTTCCATGCACGAACAAAACACATAGAAATTGATTTTCATTTTGTCAGAGAACGGGTGTCTCGAAAGCTACTTGACATCATGTTTATTCCCACACGAGATCAACTTGCTGATGGATTTACCAAGCCACTTTCCATAAGGAGAATGAACGAGTTTATATACAATCTAAATCTTGATAGAGTTTCATAGGTTTAGATTGAGGGAGGATGTTAGATAGATAGATAGAGATATATGTGTTGTATTCAAACTTCTATCTCCTGTCTCTCTCTCGTGTAACTCTGAAGAGTCCTAGCAACCTTCCAAACTTGTAACCCACGATTATCTCTCAATATATACAGCGGCCCGAGACCAAAGGGTTCAGCACTTCCTCCAATCTTTATAGGTATACTTTCAGCTTCTATATTGGTTGGCACAATAATGTAGATAGCTGCATTTTCTTATGCTCAGTAGTTGTCAGGGGATGGACCCCGGGCAGGAAATGGAACCCGGATCCTCTTCAAAAACAACGGGGCTGGCACCGCCCCTCAAAACCGGCACGCGCTTGGCTGGGTCGCTCGACCCGGCTAAGCCCCGCAAGCCGGCCAGACTCGCCGACCCGGCAAGACACGTCAACTCGGCCCCAACGACTAGCACAAGACAGCAGAACCCGACACGACCAAAGCTTCCTCGACAAGCCAGCGCCACCCGTGGCATGCTACGCAATCTAGCTGCGGGTCAGCTCCTGTCCCATCCAGGACGTACGATGGGGACGAGTCTTCAATCAACGATGACCGAGCCAACAGTGCCCCGCCCATGCCTCTGGTCAGCGGGAACGTGGCAACAGTGCCCCTCACCTACCCGTTGACCAGGGCCGGCGTGGCTAAAGTGCCCCCGCCCACACCGATGACAATAGCAAGCGGCAACCTGACGGAGAGCACTGTACGCGGCTTGACTCGGCCACGCCCTGACGATCGACAAGACGGTGCACCTTCCCCCTAGGCATGTAGGGCCAGCACCTAGGGGAACCCGGCGAACCACAAGCCCTTAGCGGGACCCAGTCCGGGTCCCCGAACACTGACAATACGGACCCACCGACTTGTAACATTACCATTGTACCCCAGGGGGTTGGTCTATAAAACCCCCGGGAGCCCACGATCAAGCAGGAGAGGAAACATATACGAGAGAAAAGCAAGTAAGCATAGGACTAGCCACCAAACAGCGACACCAGAGAGAAGGAGCAGCCCAAGCCTTGGCCAGCTTCCTTCCTCCTCCATACAGCTCCAGGAGCAACATTGTACTATCGATCATCCAACTACACTCGGCAGGACTAGGGGTATTATCTCTCCGGAGAGCCCCAAACCTGGGTATGTCCGACGTCCCGCGCCGGCTCATGCCAACCTCGCCTCTGAAGTCCACCAACGCCCTCGAGCCTCCTCCTCTCTTTAACCATCCCTTGGCATCTGTCGTGCGCCCACCACGACATTTGGTGCCCACCATGGGGTAGCTCGAGGAGCTGGACGGAAGCATGCTTCAGACGGGGCCCTTCTCCTACACCGACGAGTCCGTCGCGCTGGCGGATGACGTCGTCGGCGTGCTTGCCGCCTCCTTCGCCGCGTTGCGCATCATCGATGCATTCGCGTCCGACGAGTACCCCAACGAGGTGCTCAGCTGCTCTGACTCTCCCCTCTCCCTCGGCGACCGGGGCAATGGACGTCCATGTGGAGGTCTTCTTCACCGGCGATGGCGCCTCCTCCTCGTCGAGCAAGACGAGGAAGGCTGCCGAAGCCAGGGCCGCAGCGGAATGGACCGAGCCGTCCGATTCATTGTGCGCCGCGATGCAGAGCCTCCGCATCCCCATCGGCGTCGACACCACCAACGTCGCTGAGGCCCGAACCCAGCTCGAGGAAAGGCGCCAGCAGATGCTGGACCTGTCCGAGACGCTCACCGCCACTCAGCGTCGCCTGGACGCCGCTCAGCTGGAGCGCAATGCCGCCTATGGATTCACGCCCGCCGTGGTCGAGCCAAGCCGGGTCACCGACGTGCATGCCCAGGAAAGAGCGATCGGCCGGGCCCTCGGCGTCGTCCCAACCGTCTACGAGACCCCAGCGAAGAACATGCGCGCTGCCCAGGCAGCCGCAGCCGGCCTGGACCAGCTCACGGGTGAGGAGCTGAAAGAGCACATAGGGCGGATGCGCGAACTCCTCCACGCCGCCAACACCCAGCAGGACCACCTCAACCAGCTCGCCAAGCCGGCGGGATCCGGCTCCGTCCGCCTTGGCGGACCCGGCGAGCTTCTGCACACCGCTTCCTCGCCACCCGGTGAGGCGCACTCCGGCTGAGCCCGGACTCGGCGCAACCCGGCCGCTACAGCCACCGGCGGATTAGGCGACGAGCCCGTCCCAGAGATCCAGCGCGGACCCAGCCAGCATGGCCGGCGTCCGGCTCCAACCGACCCGGCCCCCGTGGCCTGGCCGCAAGTCGACTCGGCCCGCGCGCCATTGACGACACTGACGCTTGCCACCGCCTCGATCAGCTCGCTCGCTCCCTGGAGGTGGAGGAGAGCAGTGCTATCGGGCCAGCGTGCTTCAGCCGGCGCATCCAGGAGGAGCCCTTCCCCAAAGGGTTCATGCTCCCCCGTGACACCCCCAAGTACAACGGGACAATGAAGCCAGAAGACTGGCTCACCGACTACACCACGGCCATTGGCATCACCGGTGCCAACCGTCGTCTTGCCGTGCGCTACGCACCGCTCATGCTCCAAGGGTCGGCCCGCACGTGGTTGAATAGCCTACCGATGGGCAGCATCAACACGTGGGTGGACTTCGAGGAAGCCTTTGTCCGCAACTTCATGGGGACCCACAAGCGGCCCGGCCGCCCTAGTCAGCTTGCCATGTGCGTGCAAGGGCCTACGGAGACCGGTCGCGAGTACCTCGCATGCTGGACCGAGCTCTGGAACAGCTGCGAGGGCGTCCATGAAGTCCAGGCGATCCAGTACTTCGTCAGCGGGTGACGAGACGACACCCTCCTGAAGCACAAGCTCCTATGCTCCGAGCCGGCCACCATGGCCGCGCTCATGGTGACGGCGGACAAGTACGCCAACACCGATTCCGCCATGAAGATCCAGGTGGTGCTAGATGAAGCCGACAAGGCGAAGCCGATTCCCCCTCCGAAGCCGGCCGGCAAAAGCAGTCGGCAGCAGCATCACCAGAACAACAAGCGCAAGACCGACCAGCCGGCGCAGCGTCACGACAACCGGCTCGTCGCGACCACCGAGCCCGCGGCGGACCCGGTGGCGAAGCGTCGGCAAACCGACAAGACGGCATGGCAACCCGCCATGAGCTTCGAGCAGATGCTCGACGCCCCCTGCAAGCACCCCAGTGGCGCAAGACCCTCCACGCACATGCTTCGGTAGTGCGCCATCACCAAGCGCATCATGAGGGGCGACGTCCCGCCTCCTCCGGCTCCGGCTCCAGGCGCGGGACAGCCGCCTGCGCCTCCGCCGCCGCCTCTAGCTGGTCGCGTGATGTGCGATGACGCGTACCCGGACCAGAACGCGGCCTACGTCATCTTCACCAGCCTCGGCGATGACAAGCGCAGCGAGCGCCTCCTTCGGCAGGAGGTGAACACCGTCGTCCCGGCCAGGCCGGAGTTCATGCATTGGTCGGAACGCCCGATCACTTGGACCCGGGAGGATCACCCGGCAGTCATGTCGAGTCCAGGTTGTTATGCCCTCGTCCTCAACCCCACCATCGTCGCGCAGCGCACATGCAAGTTCTCCCGAGTCCTCATCGACGGCGGCAGCAGCATCAACATCCTCTACTGCGACACGATGACCAAGCTCAGCCTCAAGGCCGAGTACCTCCCAAACAATCTTCCATGGCATCGTGCCCGGCCTCTCCTGCTCCCCCATTGGCCGGGTTTGGCTCGATGTCCTGTTTGGTGACAGCAGCCACTTCCGACGCGAGACGATCTGGTTCGAGGTGGTGGACATGTCCAACGCGTATCACTCATTGCTGGGCCGGCCCGCGCTCTCCAAGTTCATGGCGGTTCCCCACTACGCGTATCTGAAGATGAAGATGCCGGGTCCCAAGGGCCTCATCACCATCACCGGCGATTACCGCAAGTCCTTGGAGTGTGCCCAAGATGGTGCCAAGTTGGTCGAGTCGCTGGTCATTGCCGAGGAGCGGCGCCAGCTCGACCGGATCATCGCCCTGGCAGGCGATGCCTCCGCTGCGTCGATCCTGACCTCGGACCCGGCCGACGAGGCCGCCTTCAAGCCCTCCAAGGAGACCAAGAAAGTGAAGCTCAACCTGGAAGACCCCAGCTGCAGCAAGTACGTTGTCGTAGGCGCCCGCCTCGACAGCAAATAGGAAGGCGAGCTCGTCGACTTCCTCCGTGAGAATCGGGATATCTTCGCATGGACCCCCAAGGACATGTCGGGTATCCCGAGGAAGTACGCTGAGCACAAAATTCACGTCCGCAAGGACGCCAAGCCTGTCCGTCAACCCCTACGATGATTTTCTGAAGAGAAGAGAAGAACCATTGGTGAAGAGGTCGCCAAGCTTTTGGCGGCCGGCTTCATAATGGCAGTGTTTCACCCCGAGTGGCTGGCCAATCCAGTCCTCGTCCTGAAGAAGAACAAGACCTGGCGCATGTGTATCGACTACACCAGCCTCAACAAGGCATGTCCCAAGGATCCGTTCGCTCTCCCGCGGATCGACCAAGTCATCGACTCGACCGCTGGGTGTGAGCTCCTGTCCTTCCTGGACGCTTACTCCGGCTACCACCATGTCAAGCTGGACCCGGCCGACGCCCTGAAGACGTCCTTCATCACGCCCTTTGGGGCGTATTGCTACATCACCATGTCGTTCGGCTTGAAGAACGTCGGCGCCACCTTCCAACGCTGAATGTAGAAATTCCTGCTGCCGCAACTCGGCCGCAATATCCACGTGTACGTGGACGACATCGTGGTGAAGACCAAGCAGCACCTCACACTCCTCGACGATTTGAAGAAAACATTCGCCAACCTCCGTGAATACAAGGTCACGCTTAACCCGGAAAAATGCGTCTTCGGTGTCCCGGCCGGAAAGCTACTCGGCTTCCTCGTCTCGGAATGGGGCATTGAGGCGAACCCGGAGAAGATCAAGGCCTCGTCAGCCAATTTCTAAGCCGGCTGGGCGAGAGGGCGCTACCCCTGTACCAGCTGATGAAGAAGAAGAGCCCGTTCGAATGGAACGGCAAGGCAGACGAGGCCTTCCAAGATCTCAAGCGCATGCTCTCCATCGCACCAGTCCTGGTTGTGCCGACCGACAAGGAGCCGCTGTTGCTCTACATAGCCGTGACCTCACGGACGGTCAGCACGGTGCTGGTGGTCGAGCGACCAGAGAAGAGCAAGATCCAAGCCGTCCAGCGCCCAGTCTACTACCTGAGCGAGGTTCTCTCCAACTCCAAGCAGAACTACCCGCACTACTAGAAGATGTGTTACGACGTGTACTTCACCGCCAAGAAGCTGAAGCAGTATTTCCAAGAGCATGTTGTCACCATGGTCATCACGGCGCCCATTAGAGAAATCATCGGGTGCCGGGATGCCTTTGGCCGGGTTGCCAAGTGGGCGATCCAGCTAGCCGGCCACACCATCCTCTACAAGTCCCGTACCATGATCAAGCCTCAAGCCCTGGCCGACTTCCTCGTCGACTGGACCGAGACCCAGTACTTGCCACCGCCCCCCGACTTGACGCATTGGCGCATGCACTTCGACGGGTCCAAGATGCGACTCGGCTTGGGGGCCGGCATTGTACTGTCGTCCTCGAAGGGCGACCGGCTCCGCTACGCGCTCCAGATCCACTTTGCCGCTTCCAAAAATGTCGCCGAGTACGAAGCCCTTGTGCACGGCCTTCGGCTTGCCAAGGAACTCGGCATCCGGCGCATCCTGTGCTACGGCGACTCGGACCTGGTGGTGCAGCAGTGCTCCGGGGAATGGGACGCCCGCGACTCCAACATGGAAAGCTACCGCTTCCTCGTCCAAATGATGTCCGGATCCTTCGAGGGCTGCGAGTTCCTCCATGTCCCGCGCGCAGAGAACGAAGCAGCCGACACACTCGCCAAGATCGCCTCGTCACGACAAGCCATCCCATCCGGCGTCTCCCTCGAGCACCTGCGCAAGCCGTCCGTCAAGCCATCATCGGACTCCGAGTCCATCCATGTTCCAGACGACCCGGCCGCACCTCAAGCCGGCCCGGGGGCTGCTGAACCCAGCCCGGGGCCTGCTCAGCTCGACCCGGCCACCATCGTCCCAGACCCGGCCGTCGCCATCCCCGACCCGGGGGCTACTCAACCCAGCTCGGGGGCTGCTGACTCGGAACCCACCCTGGTGGCCGTCTTCGCCGTGGTTACGGCTCCATATGGGCCCTCCCAATATCAGAATTTTTGGAGAACGGGCTTCTCCCCATGGACGAGACTGAAGCTCGGCAAGTGCAGCACCGGGCATCCGCCTACAGCATCATCAACAACGAGCTCGTCAAGCGCAGCTCCACCGGCGTGTTCCAGCGCTGCGTCGAGCAGGAACAGGGCATCGACATCCTCCTCGACATACATTAGGGCGAGTGCAGGCACCACGCCGCATCACGATCCCTGGTGGCCAAGGCGTTCCGCCACGGTTTCTACTGGCCCACGGCCCTCCAAGATGCCGAGTCGCTCGTCCTCAAGTGTGAGGGATGCCAACGCTTCAGCAAATGCAGCCACCAGCCGGCGTCAGCACTCTGCACCATATCGATCGCCTGGCCCTTCGCGGTCTAGGGACTCGACATGGTGGGACCCTTCAAAACCGCTCGAGGCGGCATGACGCACCTGCTGGTGGCAGTGGACAAATTCACCAAGTGGATCGAGGCAAGACCAATCAAGAAACTGGATGGGCCAACAGCCGTCCAGTTCATCAAGGACATAGCGGTGCGCTACAGCATGCCGAACAGCATCATCACTTACAATGGCACCAACTTTGCCAAGGGCGTGCTCGAGCAATACTACTCTGTCTCCGGCATCCGCCTCGACCTGGCCTCCGTTGCGCATCCATAGTCCAATGGGCAGGTCGAGCGGGCCAATGGGCTCATCCTGTCCGGTGTCAAGTCGCGACTCGTCGAGCCACTCATTCGCTCACCCGGCAGCTGGCTTGATGAGTTGCCGGCCGTTCTCTGGAGTCTACGCACCACACTGAATCGGTCGACCGGGTTCACCCCATTCTTCCTCGTCTACGGAGCCGAAGCCCTTATCCCGACCGACCTCGAGTTCGACTTGCCGCACATCGCGATGTACACCGAAGCCGAAGCCAGAGAAGCCCGCGAAGATGGCGTCGACCTGCTCGAAGAAGCACAACGGGCCAAAGCTCCTTTAAGCTTCATACACCAAGTCAAAGGCTGTCAGGTCGATCAACCCGGCCCGCCATTCATCAAATGAACAGCCGCACGACCAGCTGCTCGCCAACCAGCTTCGCCGGATTGCCGTCAGCCGGCCCAGTGGGTGTTTTGCTCACGCTCACCGTTTCGAGGAACCCAAGTCCTGCGCGCTCCTCTTGAAGAACCGAACTCCTTGTCACGGATCGTAGCCTCGGTCGTCTGATTCGCGGGGGGGGGGGAGGTTTGAGAAAGGAAAAGTGCATGAAATCGGTCCAAAAAACGGAAGGCAAAAGCAAAAGCACCCACGACATTTACACAAATATTTAAGAAAAGGCCCACGGCCCGAGTTCATTACACCCTAAAACCCCTAGTGGGTGGGTGGACCTGCTACTTAACAGATTTTACACAAAGTGTCTCAGGCATCTCCAACACTGCGTCGCGATGTCGACGGCTCTCCCCTGGCGGCCTCCGGGTCCAGTGAGGTGTCGGTGTCCTCCTCGACACCCGCCTCGCGGTAGACGCCCGTATCCTCCGAGCTCCCCTCCAGATCGTGGAGGAGCAAGCCGTAGTCAACGCCGTCCACGGCCCTGGCATCTTCCGTTCGCTCCGGATGGAACTCATCGTGGAAGGCGAACTCGGCGATGTAGCTGGCCCGGGAGGCGATCCGGCCGGCTTGCTCCTGCAAGAGCTGCTCCGAACCGGCCCGCTGGCCCGTCAACGCGTCTAGCTGTAGGTCTGGATGCCAGGACAGCGTGAACCGGAGCTCCATCTCAGCATCGACGCGAGCGGCGGAGACGCGCCGCTCGCCAAGCCGGTTCGGCCCCATCTCCAACCAATGCGCCAAGCGCGAGAAGCTGCTCGGTTGGACGGAGTCTGGCCACAGGGCCGCCGTCATCATGGTGCCGGCCTGGGACAACCGCTCCATCTGCATTGCCAGGACCCGCAGGCGGGCCTCGGCGGCGGCGATGATCTCCGGGAAGGTCCAGGCCGCCTGTGGATCCGACCCGGACCCAACGACGCCGGTCGGGTCGCGCTGATAGCGGACGGCTTCCTCCGCTAGCCGCTATGTCTCCGGGAAGGCCCCTGCCGCAAAGGAAGAAGCAAGTTAGAAGAAGAACAACAAGGAAGAAAGGCCGGATCCCGACCCGGCAAACTACAAGAAAAAAGTACTTACTGGAGAAGGACTCTTCTAGGTGATGCGCCTCAAGCAACGTACCACGCCACTCCCGTTCGATGGCGCGGTCGCGCTCCTCGAGCGCCTTCTCCAGATTGGCCGCCTTGGAAAGGGCCGCCTTCAGCTCGGCGTCCTTGTCTTCGGCCGCCTCGCGGCGACGGGCCTCATCCTCACGGGCCCCCTCAGTCGTGGTGTCCTGCCCCCACAGGCGATCCACCTCGGCCTGAAGCCGGCCCTTGTCGTCGGCCAGCTGGCCGCGCTGCTGGTCCGCCTCCACCAGGGCCTTCTGCGCCTCCACCACCTTGGCGGCTTCCTCCTTAAGGAGCTCCACCTCGGCCTCGAGGCCGCTCTTGTGACTCACCAGCTGCTCATGCAGCCGGTTGGCCTCGTCGAGAGATCGCCGAGCCGTGGCCGCCTCCGCCCTCGCCTGCGCCGCCTTGATGCCAAGACGGCCGGTGTCGGCAACGAGCCGATCGTAGTGATGACCGGCCCGGAGCAGACGAGTGTTGGAAATATGCCCTAGAGGCAATAATAAAAGTATTATTATATTTCATTGTTCATGATAATTGTCTTTTATTCATGCTATAACTGTATTATCCGGAAATCGTAATACACGTGTGAATACTTAGACCACAATATGTCCCTGGTAAGCCTCTAGTTGACCAGCTCGTTGTGATCAACAGATAGTCATGGTTTCCTGACTATGGACATTGGATGTCGTTGATAACGGGATCACATCATTAGGAGAATGATGTGATGGACAAGACCCAATCCTAAGCATAGCATAAAAGATCGTGTAGTTCGTTTTGCTAGAGCTTTGCCAATGTCGAATATCTCTTCCTTAGACCATGAGATCGTGTAACTCCCGGATACCGTAGGAGTGCCTTGGGTGTATCAAACGTCACAACGTAACTGGGTGACTATAAAGGTGCATTACAGGTATCTCCGAAAGTAGTTGTTGGGTTGACACGGATCAAGACTGGGATTTGTCACTCCGTATGACGGAGAGGTATCTCTGGGCCCACTTGGTAATGCATCATCGTATTGAGCTCAATGTGACCAAGGTGTTGGACACGGGATCATGCATTACGGTACGAGTAAAGTGACTTGCCAGTAACGAGACTGAACAAGGTATTGGGATACCGACGATCGAGTCTCGGGCAAGTAACATACCGATTGACAAAGGGAATTGCATACAGGGTTTGATCGAATCCTCGACATCGTGGTTCATCCGATGACAACATCGAGGAGCATGTGGGAGCCATCATGGGTATCCAGATCCCGCTGATGGTTATTGACTGAGAGCGTCTCGGTCATGTCTGCATGTCTCCCGAACCCGTAGGGTCTACACACTTAAGGTTCGGTGACGCTAGGGTTATGAAGATATGTATATGCAGAAACCCGAATGTTGTTCGGAGTCCCGGATGAGATCCCGGATGTCACAAGGAGTTCCGGAATGGTCCGGAGGTAAAGAATTATATATAGGAAGTGCTATTTCGGGCATCGGGACAAGTTTCGGGGTTATCGGTATTGTACCGGGACCACCAGAAGGGTCCCGGGGGTCCACCGGGTGGGGCCACCTGTCCCGGGGGGCCACATGGGCTGTAGGGGGTGCGCCTTGGCCTTCATGGGCCAAGGGCACCAGCCCCTATAGGCCCATGCGCCTAGGGTTTCCCCCTAGGAGGAGTCCTAGTGGTGGAAGGCACCCCTAGGTGCCTTGGGGGGGAGGGAAACCTCCCCTAGGCCGCCTCCCCCCTAGTAGATCTCATCTACTAGGGCCGGCGCCCCCCCTGGCACCCCTATATATAGTGGGGGAGAGGAGGGACTTCATACACCAGCCCCTGGCACCTCCATCTCCCCCTGTTACGTCTCTCCCTCGTAGTCTCGGCGAAGCCCTGCTGCTGTGACGCCCTGCATCCACCACCACGCCGTCGTGCTGCTGGATCTTCATCAACCTCTCCTTCCCCCTTGCTGGATCAAGAAGGAGGAGACGTCTCCCGTCCCGTACGTGTGTTGAACGCGGAGGTGCCGTCCGTTCAGCGCTGGTCATCGGTGATTTGAATCACGTCGAGTACGACTACATCATCACCTTGCAAGCTTCCGCACGCGATCTACAAGTGGTATGTAGATGCAAACTCTCTCCCTTGACTCGTTGCTTAGATGAACTCATAGATGGATCTTGGTGAAACCGTAGGAAAAATTTTAATTTTCTGCAACGTTCCCCAACAGTGGCATCATGAGCTAGGTCTATGCGTAGTTCTCTTTGCACGAGTAGAACACAATTTTGTTGTGGGCGTGGATTTTGTCATCTTACTTGCCTCTACTAGTCTTTTCTTGCTCAACGGTATTGTGGGATGAAGCATCCCGGACCAACCTTACACGTACGCTTACGTGAGACCGGTTCCACCGACTGACATGCACTAGTTGTATAAGGTGGCTGGCGGGTGTCTGTCTCTCCCACCTTAGTTGGAGCGGAATCGATGAACAGGGCCCTTATGAAGGGTAAATAGAAGTTGACAAAATCACGTTGTGGTGATTCGTAGGTAAGAAAACGTTCTTGCTAGAACCCAATTGCAGCCACGTAAAAGATGCGACACAAATTAGAGGACGTCTAACTTGTTTTTGCAGCGATTGATCATGTGATGTGATATGGCCAGAAGTTGTGATGAATGATGAATTGTGGTGTATGAGATCATGTTCTTTGTAATAGGATTCACGACTTGCATGTCGATGAGTATGACAACCGGCAGGAGCCATAGGAGTTGTCTTTATTTTTTGTATGACCTGCGTGTCATTGAATAACGTCATGTAAACTACTTTACTTTATTGCTAAACGTTAGTCATAGAAGTAGAAGTAGTCGTTGGCGTGACAACTTCATGAAGACACGATGATGGAGATCATGATGATGGAGATCATGGTGTCAAGCCGGTGACAAGATGATCATGGAGCCCCGAAGATGAAGATCAATGGAGCTATATGATATTGGCCATATCATGTCACAACTATATAATTGCATGTGATGTTTATTATGTATTATGCATCTTGTTTACTTAGGACGACGGTAGTAAATAAGATGATCCCTTATAAAATTTCAAGAAGTGTTCTCCCCTAACTGTGCACCGTTGCTACAGTTCGTCGCTTCTAAGCACCACGTGATGATCGGGTGTGATGGATTCTTACGTTCACATACAACGGGTGTAAGACAGTTTTACACAGCGAAAACACTTAGGGTTAACTTGACGAGCCTAGCATGTGCAGACATGGCCTCGGAACACGAGACCGAAAGGTCGAACACGAGTCGTATGGAAGATACGATCAACATGAGAATGTTCACCGACGATGACTAGTCCGCCTCACGTGATGATCGGACACGGGCTAGTCAACTCGGATCGTGTAAACACTTAGATGACTAGAGGGATGTCTAATCTAAGTGGGAGTTCATAATTTGATTGGAACTTTATTATCATGAACTTAGTGTAAAACCTTTGCAAATATGTCTTGTAGATCAATGGCCAACGCTAATGTCAACATGAACTTCAACGCGTTCCTAGAGAAAACCAAGCTGAAAGATGATGGCAACAACTATACGGACTGGGTCCGAAACCTGAGGATCATCCTCATAGCTGCCAGGAAACAATATGTCCTAGAAGGACCGCTAGGTGACGCTCCCGTCCTAGAGAACCAAGACATTATGAATGCTTGGCAGTCTCGCGCTGATGATTACTCCCTCGTTCAGTGCGGCATGCTTTACAGCTTAGAACTGGGGCTCCAAAAGCGTTTTGAGCATCACGGAGCATATGAGATGTTCGAAGAGCTGAAACTAGTTTTCCAAGCTCATGCCCGGGTCGAGAGATATGATGTCTCCGACAAGTTCTACAGTTGTAAGATGGAGGAAAACAGTTCTGTCAGTGAGCACATCCTGAAGATGTCTGGGTTGCACAACCGTATGACCCAGCTGAACATTAACCTCCCAGATGAGGCGGTCATTGACAGAATCCTCCAGTCGCTCCCACCAAGCTACAAGAGCTTTGTGATGAACTACAACATGCAGGGGATGGAAAAGACCATTCCTGAAGTGTTCTTGATGCTGAAGTCAGCAGAGGCTGAAATCAAGAAAGAACATCAAGTGTTGATGGTCAATAAGACCACTAAGTTCAAGAAGGGCAAGGGTAAGAAGAACTTCAAGAAGGACGGCAAAGATGTTGCCGCGCCTGGTAAGCCAGTTACCGGGAAGAAGTCAAAGAATGGACCTAAGCCTGAGACTGAGTGCTTTTATTGCAAGGGGAAGGGTCACTGGAAGCGGAACTGCCCCAAATACTTAGCGGATAAGAAGGCCGGCAACACCAAAGGTATATTTGATATACATGTGATTGATGTGTACCTTACCAGTACTCGTAGTAACTCCTGGGTATTTGATACCGGTGCCATTGCTCATATTTGTAACTCACAGCAGGAGCTGCGGAATAAACGGAGACTGGCGAAGGACAAGGTGACGATGCGCGTCGGGAATGGTTCCAGAGTCGATGTGATCGCCGTCGGCACGCTGCCTCTACATTTACCTACGGGATTAGTTTTGAACCTTAATAATTGTTATTTAGTGCCAAGTTTGAGCATGAACATTGTATCTGGATCTCGTTTAATACGAGATGGCTACTCATTTAAGTCTGAGAATAATGGTTGTTCGATTTATATGAGAGATATGTTTTATGGTCATGCTCCGATGGTCAATGGTTTATTCTTAATGAATCTCGAGCGTAATATTACACATGTTCATAGTGTAGATGCCAAAAGATTTAAAGTTGATAATGATAGTCCCACATACTTGTGGCACTGCCGCCTTGGTCACATTGGTGTCAAGCGCATGAAGAAGCTCCATGCCGATGGACTTTTAGAGTCTCTTGATTATGAATCGTTTGACACGTGTGAACCATGCCTTTTGGGCAAAATGACCAAGACTCCGTTCTCCGGAACAATGGAGCGAGCAACCAACTTGTTGGAAATCATACATACCGATGTGTGCGGTCCAATGAGCGTTGAGGCTCGCGGAGGATATCGTTATGTTCTCACTCTCACAGATGACTTGAGTAGATATGGGTATGTCTACTTAATGAAACACAAGTCTGAGACCTTTGAAAAGTTCAAGGAATTTCAGAATGAGGTAGAGAATCAACGTGACCGAAAGATAAAATTCTTACGATCAGATCGTGGAGGAGAATACTTAAGTCACGAATTTGGTACACACTTAAGGAAATGTGGAATCGTTTCACAGCTCACGCCGCCTGGAACACCTCAGCGAAACGGTGTGTCCGAACGTCGTAATCGCACCCTATTGGATATGGTGCGGTCTATGATGTCCCTTACCGATTTACCGCTATCATTTTGGGGATACGCTCTAGAGACAGCTACATTCACTTTAAATAGGGCACCGTCTAAATCCGTTGAGACGACACCGTATGAATTATGGTTGGAAAGAAACCTAAGCTGTCGTTTCTGAAAGTTTGGGGATGCGATGCTTATGTCAAGAAACTTCAACCTGAAAAGCTCGAACCCAAGTCGGAAAAATGTGTATTCATAGGATACCCTAAGGAAACTGTAGGGTATACCTTCTACTTAAGATCCGAAGGCAAGATCTTTGTTGCCAAGAACGGATGCTTTCTGGAAAAAGAGTTTCTCTTGAAAGAAGTAAGTGGGAGGAAAGTAGAACTCGATGAAGTACTACCTCTTGAGCGGGAAAGTGGCGCAGCGCAGGAAACCGTTCCTGTGATGCCCACACCAACTAAGGAGGAAAACAATGATAATGATCAAGGTACTTCGGATCAAGTTACTGCTGAACTTCGTAGGTCCACAAGGACACGTTCCGCACCAGAGTGGTACGGCAACCCTGTCCTGGAAATCATGTTGTTAGACAACAATGAACCTTCGAACTATGAAGAAGCAATGGCGGGCCCGGATTCCAACAAATGGCTTGAAGCCATGAAATCCGAGATAGAATCCATGTATGAAAACAAAGTATGGACTTTGACAGACTTGCCCGATGATCGGCGAGCGATAGAAAACAAATGGATCTTTAAGAAGAAGACGGACGCGGATGGTAATATTACCATCTATAAAGCTCGACTTGTCGCTAAGGGTTATCGACGGGTTCAAGGGATTGACTACGACGAGACATTCTCTCCTGTAGCGAAGCTAAATTCCGTCCGAATCATGTTAGCAATTGCCGCATACTATGATTATGAGATATGGCAGATGGACGTCAAAACAGCATTCCTTAACGGGCATCTTAAGGAAGAACTGTATATGATGCAGCCGGAAGGTTTTGTCGATCCTCGGAACGCTAACAAAGTATGCAAGCTCCAGTGATCCATTTATGGACTGGTGCAAGCATCTCGGAGTTGGAACATTCGCTTTGATGAGATGATCAAAGCGTTTGGGTTTATGCAGACTTATGGAGAAGCCTGCGTTTACAAGAAAGTGAGTGGGAGCTCTGTAGCATTTCTCATATTATATGTAGATGACATACTCCTGATGGGAAATAATATAGAATTTCTGGACAGCATTAAGGCCTACTTGAATAAGTGTTTTTCAATGAAGGACCTTGGAGAAGCTGCTTACATATTAGGCATCAAGATCTATAGAGATAGATCGAGACGCCTCATAGGTCTTTCACAAAGCACATACCTTGATAAGATTTTGAAGAGATTCAGAATGGATCAGTCCAAGAAGGTGTTCTTGCCTATGTTACAAGGTATGAGACTGAGCTCAGCTCAGTCACCGACCACGGCAAAAGATAAAGAAGAGATGAGTGCCATCCCCTATGCTTCAGCCATAGGATCTATTATGTATGCCATGCTGTGTACCAGACCCGATGTAAACCTTGCCGTAAGTTTGGTAGCAAGATACCAAAGTAATCCCGGCAAGGAACACTGGACAGCGGTCAAGAATATCCTGAAGTACCTGAAAAGGACGAAGGACATGTTTCTCGTTTATGGAGGAGACGAAGAGCTCGTCGTAAAGGGTTATGTCGACGCTAGCTTCGACTCAGATCTGGATGACTCTAAGTCACAAACCGGATACGTGTATATGTTGAATGGTGGAGCAGTAAGCTGGTGCAGCTGCAAGCAGAGCGTCGTGGCGGGATCTACGTGTGAAGCGGAGTACATGGCAGCCTCGGAGGCAACACATGAAGCGATTTGGGTGAAGGAGTTCATCACCGACCTAGGAGTCATACCCAATGCGTCGGGGCCGATCAAACTCTTCTGTGACAACACTGGAGCTATTGCCCTCGCCAAGGAGCCCAGGTTTCACAAGAAGACCAGGCACATCAAGCGTCGTTTCAACTCCATCCGTGAAAATGTTCAAGATGGAGACATAGAGATTTGCAAAGTGCACACGGATCTGAATGTCGCAGATCCGCTGACTAAACCTCTCTCGCGTGCAAAACATGATCAACACCAGAACTCTATGGGTGTTCGATTCATCACAATGTAACTAGATTGGTGACTCTAGTGCAAGTGGGAGACTGTTGGAAATATGCCCTAGAGGCAATAATAAAAGTATTATTATATTTCATTGTTCATGATAATTGTCTTTTATTCATGCTATAACTATATTATCCGGAAATCGTAATACACGTGTGAATACTTAGACCACAATATGTCCCTGGTAAGCCTCTAGTTGACCAGCTCGTTGTGATCAACAGATAGTCATGGTTTCCTGACTATGGACATTGGATGACGTTGATAACGGGATCACATCATTAGGAGAATGATGTGATGGACAAGACCCAATCCTAAGCATAGCATAAAAGATCGTGTAGTTCGTTTTGCTAGAGCTTTGCCAATGTCGAATATCTCTTCCTTAGACCATGAGATCGTGTAACTCCCGGATACCGTAGGAGTGCCTTGGGTGTATCAAACGTCACAACGTAACTGGGTGACTATAAAGGTGCATTACAGGTATCTCCGAAAGTAGCTGTTGGGTTGACACGGATCAAGACTGGGATTTGTCACTCCGTATGACGGAGAGGTATCTCTGGGCCCACTCGGTAATGCATCATCGTATTGAGCTCAATGTGACCAAGGTGTTGGACACGGGATCATGCATTACGGTACGAGTAAAGTGACTTGCCAGTAACGAGACTGAACAAGGTATTGGGATACCGACGATCGAGTCTCGGGCAAGTAACGTACCGATTGACAAAGGGAATTGCATACAGGGTTTGATCGAATCCTCGACATCGTGGTTCATCTGATGACAACATCGAGGAGCATGTGGGAGCCATCATGGGTATCCAGATCCCGTTGATGGTTATTGACTGAGAGCGTCTCGGTCATGTCTGCATGTCTCCCGAACCCGTAGGGTCTACACACTTAAGGTTCGGTGACGCTAGGGTTATGAAGATATGTATATGTAGAAACCCGAATGTTGTTCGGAGTCCCGGATGAGATCCGGGACGTCACAAGGAGTTCCGGAATGGTCCGGATGTAAAGAATTATATATAGGAAGTGCTATTTCGGGCATCGGGACAAGTTTCGGGGTTATCGGTATTGTACCGGGACCACCGGAAGGGTCCCGGGGGTCCACCGGGTGGGCCCACCTGTCCCGGGGGGCCACATGGGCTGTAGGGGGTGCGCCTTGGCCTTCATGGGCCAAGGGCACCAGCCCCTATAGGCCCATGCGCCTAGGGTTTCCCCCTAGGAGGAGTCCTAGTGGTGGAAGGCACCCCTAGGTGCCTTGGGGGGGAGGGAAACCTCCCCTAGGCCGCCGCCCCCCCTAGTAGATCTCATCTACTAGGGCCGGCGCCCCCCCTGGCACCCCTATATATAGTGGGGGAGAGGAGGGACTTCATACACCAGCCCCTGGCGCCTCCATCTCCCCCCCGTTACGTCTCTCCCTCGTAGTCTCGGCGAAGCCCTGCTGCTGTGACGCCCTGCATCCACCACCACGCCGTCGTGCTGCTGGATCTTCATCAACCTCTCCTTCCCCCTTGCTGGATCAAGAAGGAGGAGACGTCTCCCGTCCCGTACGTGTGTTGAACGTGGAGGTGCCGTCCGTTCGGCGCTGGTCATCGGTGATTTGAATCACGTCGAGTACGACTACATCATCACCTTGCAAGCTTCCGCACGCGATCTACAAGTGGTATGTAGATGCAAACTCTCTCCCTTGACTTGTTGCTTAGATGAACTCATAGATGGATCTTGGTGAAACCGTAGGAAAAATTTTAATTTTCTGCAACGTTCCCCAACAACGAGTCCGCCAGGACAGCACCTCGGCTGCGAAAAAAGAAGGACTCGGCAGAAGAAAAAAGCAAGACTTAAGATTTGGCCCAACTGTTACATAGTTGGCCCGAATCTCGGGGGCTACACCCAATGGGTGCGCTGGCGCGCCCCCACTAAAAAAGAGCACAAGAATACATGCGGCGACGCGGAGCTCCTCCTCCTTGGCGGCAAGCTGCTCCATGATCTCCCGGTGCTTGCCCAAGAGACGGTTGTAGGCAGCAACCCGGAAGGCGTCGAGATGCTGAAGAAAGCAGAAAGCAGAACAAGGCCAACGCTCTAAAGATTCGACCCAACTACTACGTAGTTGGCCCGAACCTCGGGGGCTACACCCAGTGGGTGCGCTGGCACGCCCCCACAAAGAAGAAATTACAAGAAGGCTTACCAGAACGGCGCGCTCTAGGTCGCGCGTCCGCTCCACCTCGGCCTGGGCGAAGGCCACGAGCCGTTCCGTCCGGCCTCGCAGGCGGCGACTGACGGCGTCCAGCACCGCCTCCTCTTGGGTCTGAGGCCCGAAGACAACGGCGCCCCCGCTCCGCGCCGGCTGCGGCATGGCGGCTCGGCGCCCTTCCTACTGGGGTACCAAGGCGTGCTCCCCGCTGGCCGCTTGTGACGCGGCCAGCAGCTCCTCCAACGCCCCTCCCGGCACAGACGACGACCCGGACGCCGGGACGCCCTGCATTGCTGCCTCCGGTCCGGACGGCGGGGCGGCCTGCTGCGCCACCACCGGCCCAGCTGCCGGGATGGCCTCGGGCACCGCCGCCCGCGGTTCCTCCTCCAAAACCTGCGGCGCCTCCGGCACCGCCGCCCGCAGTGCCTCTCCCAAGACGACGCCACCTCCACCGCCATCAGCCCCCGCTCGCTCGACCACGTCAGCCCGCGGCGGGGTGTCATCCATCACCTCCATGACCTCTCGGTCGAGGATCACCACCTCAGCCCGGCCTCCACGGCCACGCCCCCTCACCGATGACGGCTCAAAGACCGTCGCTGCCACCACTGTGCCCTCTGGCATCTCGCGCCAGGCCGGCTCCGCGCCGGCTCGCGCCCATGCCGCTGCCACGTCGGTCCGGTTCCTGTCCCGCCAGGCCAAGGCTTCGGCGTCGTTCAGATCCAGGCCGAGGTCCGAGTCGGCCCGTCCCTCCACCTCGGCCTGGTCGGCGAGGTCGGACCAGATCCTGCAAAACGCGGCCCCTTCGGCGGTCACGGCTTCCACCGCCGCCCTCACCAGCGCGATTGGCGACCTGAAGAAGAAGATAGAATGAGCAAAAAAGAAACAAGACTAGCTCAAAAATCTGGGCGCAAACAAGAGATGAAGCTTACCCAGACAAGACCGGGACCGGGGTTGGCCACCCGTGCCCGCCGCCGCGCTTCCTCTTGGCCGGCCTCCCGGCCCCAACCGGGTCCGCCGTGCGCTTCGGGGCTCGGGGGCACCGTGCGACGCTGTCTTTCCCATGCGGGCGGCTCGGCGCCGCCTCATGCGAGGACCCGGCTCCGCCCGCGTCGCCGCCTCCCCTGCCCAACGCCACTACACCAGCAACCGGCGTCAGCATCGCCCGCACCGTGCCGTGATCAGCAATTCAAGACACATAAAGAAAGATACGAGACTTACCCGCCCGACGCCCAGTGCCGGCGTCGGACTAGGTCTCCTCCTCCCCGCCATGGGCCGCGGGCTCCTCTGGCGCCACCGGTGCCACCTGCGACGAAGCCCGGGCGTAAGGATGCTGAATCGCGTTCAGAAGTACCTCTTGCATCGCGTCAGGACGGATGAGAAGGTGCGCAGCAGCAAAGTAAGAAGACCAGACGCTCAGCTGCGGCGCCAAGTTCGACTCGTTGTACGGCGCCTTGCCGAACCACCAGTCCTCTCCAAGGTTGGCCTTGGAGATGTCATTCACGCAGCGCACGATCTGCTCCGCGGACAGCCGCGTCGACCCCATGCGATTGGGGTCTTGAAGGCCGACCATTTCGCCGATGAGGCAGGAGCGCCCCTGAAGCGGAAGGACCCGGCGCATGATGAACGCGGGGAGGAGGTCGGTGCCGGTGAGCCTCTCCTGCGTCCTCATCACCGTCACCCGCTCGTAGAGATTGACGATCTCCTGCGACGGGCGCCTGGGCGAGTAGCCCCAGTTCGTCTTCGCCCGCGGCGGCACGATGGCGAAGGCCGGAAGGTTGATGTGATCCGCACCAAGGTTGCGGACATAGAAGGAGTTCTGCCACTTCTTGGCAGAATCCTCCAGCGGGATCTTGGGGAAATCCGCCCCCAACCGCTTCGAGATGACGGCGGCGCCGCAATCGGTGAACTCCCCGGCCGACGGCCCCTGCTGCTTCAAGGAGAAGAAGCACGCCCAGAGGTCGATCGTAGGCTCGACCCCCATTTACCCCTTGCATAGGGTGACGAAGTCGGAGAGCTGGACGATGGCGCCGGTGCCAAGATGATGCGGCTGGAGTCCGAAGAACTCCAGGAACGCGCGGAAGAAGGTGCTCGCCGGTAGCCCGAACCCGCGCTCGAAGTGCGTGAGGAAGACCACACGCTCCTGCCCCTCGGGCCTAGGCCTCTGCTCGCCGCGTGGCAGGCGGACGCCGACGTCCATCTCCCGCGGCAGGCGCCGCGTCGGCCGGAGTTGGGTGATGTCCTCGGTGGTGACATTCGAACCCATCCAGGAGCCCGATGGCAGCACCATGATCAAAGGAAGAAGAAGGAAGATGGACGGCAAAGGAGTTCTGCTCGGAGCAGCGGGTGCCGCAGTGCCTCAGTTGCAAAGAGCGGAGCGAGAGCAAAGGGACGGGAGGGCGCGAGCGAGAATAATGTCTGCCGCCCCCTGACCCCCGATTTATAACCCTCGGTTTGAACGTGGGGAAGTGGGGAAGTGGGATCGTCTGCACACGCCCGTTCCACTACCCCACAATAAGTGCGCACGTACACGCGCAGTAACTGCCCGGGGAAGAGCAACCGGCCCCCGGACGCCGCAATAAATCCGCGCGCATGGGCGAGGGCGCGCGGCGGCGGGCCCCAGTCCGTCTCTCAGTCCCGTCACGCGCGTGGCCTGTCAGGCCCCTCCGATTTCCGGGCACCACGTGGCGCCCGCCCAAAGCCCGAGGGATTGCCCCAAGATTCGACGGACTCCTCGGTTCCCGCCACGACCGGGATGCCGCGATCCGGTTTCCGAGAAAACCGGCACACAGTGGGTGTTGCCGGACCCGGCGCTCGCAGAATCCGCCTTGCTTAAGGAGGAAACTGCGAAGGCCCACTCTTCCGAAGACGGCGGACCTTCACAGCTTCGGGGACTACTGTCGGGGGGATGGACCCCGGGCAGGCAACGGAACCCGGATCCTCTTCAAAAACAACAGGGCTGGCACCGCCCCTCAAAACCGGCACGCGCTCGACCCGGCCAAGCCCCGCAAGCCAGCCAAACTCACCGACCCGGCAAGACACGTCGACTCGACCCCAACGACTAGTGCAAGACAGTCGAACCCGGCACGACCAAAGCTTCCTCCACAAGCCAGCGCCACCCGTGGCGTGCTACGCAATCCAGCCGCGGGTCAGCTCCCGTCCCATCCAGGCCGTACCATTGGGACGAGTTTTCAATCAACGATGACCGAGGCAACAGTGCCCCGCCCATGCCTCTGGTCAGCGGGAACGTGGCAACAGTGCCCCTCACCTACCCGCTGACAAGGGCCGGCGTGGCTACAGTGTCCCCGCCCTCACCGATGACGACAGCAAGCGGTAACCTGACGGAGAGCACTGTACGTGACTTGACTCGGCCACACCCTGACGATCGACAAGACGGCGCACCGTCCCCCTAGGCATGCGGGGCCCGCACCTAGGGGAACCCGGCGAACCACAAGCCCTCAGCGGGACCCAGCCCGGGTCCCCGGACACCGATAATACGGACCTACCGACTTGTAACATTACCAATGTACCCCCAGGGGGTTGGTCTATAAAAACCCCGGGAGCCCACGATCAGGCAGGAGAGGAAACATATACAAGAGAAAAGCAAGTAAGCATAGGACTAGCCACCAAACAGCGACACCGGAGAGAAGGAGCAGCCCAAGCCTTGGCCAGCTTCCTCCCTCCTCCATACAGCTCCAGGAGCAACATTGCACTATCGATCATCCAACTACACTCGGCAGGACTAGGGGTATTATCTCTCCGGAGAGCCCCGAGCCTGGGTATGTCCGGCGTCCCGCGCCCGCTCATGCCAACCTCGCCTCTGGAGTCCACCAGCGCCCTCGAGCCTCCTCCTCTCTTTAGCCATCCCGTGGCATCTGCCGTGCGCCCACCACGACAGTAATCTCATCAAGAAATAGAGCAAAAAAGGCATCAATCTAACAACAAAGATTACCCTTGTATTCAATGTTGTTGCCCTTCATTTTAGCACATGACTCCTTCCAGCATGAAATGTGAACCCCCCCTCTCTCTCTCTCCCTCCCAAAATCTCTATGCAGGCGATTAAATAAGGCGACCATAGATACAATATGCTCTACATACTCCAGCTTTGAAGTTGCAAAATCATAACGGTTTTGAAGAGGCCGGGTGTGTTGCTCATCATGTGTGTATCCCTTTTATGCTCTATTGTGAGATAACAAAATCCACTCTTTGTCGAATAATTTATCATACAACTGAGAACCGAGAAATAACCGGCTCAAAATAAGCTACTCCCGAGCTGAAATGAAATTGATGGAGTATTAATTCTAGCATAATCCTACATCTACGTAAAGGGCTACTTGCTTGTACGTAAACTTCTTACCCGGCCCGGGCCGTTCTTTCTTCCAATCATATCATGCCAAGCCAGTTCTCACATAGGTTTATGTAGACTATTTACGTAGATGTAGCAAAGCCCTTAAGTACAGAAGGATCGGACGGCTGTGGATATCGACGGGCAAATAGCTATTTCTGAAAGCGAAAGCCACCCCGGAGCTAAAACGGGCAAGAATCAATGTCTTTGCACAAGCAATTGCACTACGCTAGAACCAACATTTTCTTACACGGCAAGCTATGAAAATCCACCCATTACGAAATCGTAAGCTACGGGCTAAACAGAAGCAGCCGGCTCATGCCACCAAGAAACAATCGTGTGATCCAGATCTCTACCAAAAAAGAACGGGTTGCCGCTCGCCCACTCTACCACGCGCACCGTGTGGCTGCCACTAGACGACTACTAGCTCTCTAGCAGCACAGTGCCAGCAGTGGAATGCTGCCAGAAATGCCTCCATGGACGTGAGCGACTTGTCTTGACGGAGGCTGTAGGAAACACGGTCCGCGCGCTCGTGACGGGCAAAGGCGTGGCGCTCTTGCCGTCGGCGTGGCGTTCGGCCCTGGGCGCGGCGGCGGCGGCCGTGCGATTCCTGCCGCCGTAGTTGAAAGGGACTGAAATTTCGGGCCGCGGCCACGCGCGGGCGGACGTCGTAACGTCACGCAACAGCAAGGCCCTGAGACCGTCGGACCGATCGGGCGGCGAGGTCGACCGCCGACGTCGACGTCGGTTTGTGCGCCGGACTAAAGAAAGACCGACCAGATCCGTACGTGATGCGCAGAAGCCCAGTAACTACAGTAGTAAAGCGCGTTCGAAGCTCTTGCACTCCGCTTTCTTGCCATGGGTCGCGGAATTACAGAGCTTTTTTCCGTTTAGCCATTGTTTGTGGCTCCCGTGAGCCTCTCCGTAGCGCATCGGCAACAGGTGAGGCTCAGACGCTGAGTGCTACACAGGAGCTGGACATATCAGATGGCGACGGAGCCGTACGTGCTTGCGCTGATGCGATGTGCCGTCCAGTGACAGTGAGTAAGCTTCCTGCTGCATGCATTCACATGCATCGTCACTGAAGTTCAGAGAATCGGAGTTCAGTTTTGGGTGAACACAGCGTCTTGTCTAGAATTACAGTGGACGGTCAGCAAAAATGTGGGGATCACCATATGGCAGTAATGGCACCTATATGTAGCTTGATAGCACCGGCAAACAGGGAGGCTGCGACATCAGATCAGGCGTGATGTGTGGATATATAGAACCAGTAATTGACGGAGCTGGAAAACTGGAGCAGAGTGCAGAGGACGTCGCTGTTGGAAGGTGCGTAATAGTAAGCATTTCTGCTAGTGGAGTTGCTGTGGACAGTGGACTGGCCTGCCACTGTGGGTGTGGATGTTGATTGTTGAAACGTTCGGTGTTCAAAACCGATCGACGGAGACCTGCTTTTGGAAAACACGTCGGGATCGTCAAGATTATACTTGGAATGTTGAAATGTTTTCCAAGGGACATGACTTGTGACCAAATTAAGATCCAAAACGAGACGCTCGGCACCAAGTCTAAACTTGCCTCTGATGTTCCTTCAAAAGGGAAATTTCAGCGTTGTGAGTCATAGTTGGTTCTCAACAGCAATGTGTTAGGTAGTTATGATTCCACGGGGTTGAGATCTTCTTCAGTACCGTATCGTGTTGTAGTGTTGATGACATGTGGGACCAGGTCCCACATGACAGTGACTGTACAGCACCGTACAGTACTGCAGAGGATCCTAACCCGATCCCACGACACTGACCCCTGTATCACAAAAGTCTGCATTTTGAGGATCTTCCGCTGTTGAGTGGTGATGGTAGGTTGGTTCGGTGTGTCGGTGCCTCGAAGAGACTGTGTTAGAACTTTGATGCCGTGTTCCAGCCAGGGTCGGAAAGAAATAAAAAACAACGAGACTTAGTGGATCAAGTTAGGTGGTGGTTAGGTGGCCCGCAAGTTCCCAGGTGGCAAATCCACAGGTTTCATGGGGTTACCAGCTTCTTCTTTTTTTCGAAACGGTGGTTACCAGCTTCCGAAATCTACACTTACGTTGGTTACTAGTACAAAGCTTAACAGCCTAGATCTTGCACAACTTGTGGTATACTACTGTATCTTTTACTGCCACGAGCTCCTTCCTTGCTCCAACCACCGCCACTATTTTCCCCTCGATGCTCGATCGATCACAGGCACGGAAGATAACACCAACAGCAACGCCATTGTAGCATTGGAGCCCAGAGATGGCACCTTTATAGGCAAGGCCGGCCGTATTATAGACTCGACATTTGTCTGGTCCTGTTAGACTATGTATAGCTTCTGTACTATTGTACGTATTGTAACACATTCATTATATATAATGAGATAAGCCACCCTTAGAGGGTCGTGCTGGTTTTCTCAAAACTTATTGTCTTATATGGTATCACGCTAGGTTACGATCGCTTCCGCTTTCAAACCCTAATACCCGCACCGCCGCCGCAGCCGCAGCCGCCGCCGCCTTCACCGCCGCCATGTCGAGCGCCGCCACCACCGGTTCCACTGCTGCGGGGTTCCTCCCGGCCTCTCTTGCGGCTCTGCTCAACCTCCCGCTCGATGCCGTCGCCGTTCCGGCTCCGATCGGACCAGGAGCATCGGCTCCGTCTACTCCACGCCGCCGGCGCCCTTGCTTGGGCGCGACCTCGTGGTCCACACCGCGGCGCCGCCGTCCGCTGCGGACTCCGCGGGCGTCGTCCCGCCGCTCCTGCCGCAAGCGGATCACACCGCCCCGCTAGCGGGGTTGGCAGCGTCTGACCCGGCCGCGAGCTTTGCGGCGTCCGCCCTGGCTGCGGTCCCGCCTCCTCCCGCATCGGCTTTGGTGCCTCCGGCTGCCTCCATGGTGTTTGCACCCCAGGCAGCCCCCTCGATGGGATCGTCTTCGCCGCCGCCGTTTCACTTCGGTCATCTCATCACCATCAAGCTCTCCACCGACAACTACATCTTCTGGCGTGCGCAGGTTCTCCCGCTCTTGAGGAGTCACTACCTGCTAGGCTACGTCGACGGATCGCTTCCCTGCCCACCCGCACTGGTAGACAGCGTGCACGGTCCGGTCTACAATCCGGCCCATCGCGTCTGGACGGGGCAGGACCAGGCGAACCTCTCCTCCATCCAGGGGTCGCTCTCGCCGGCAGTTGCCGGACTTGTTGTCTTCGCGAAGACGTCTCATGAGGCCTGGACCATCCTTGAGCGAACCTTTGCAGCGCAGTCCCAGGCTCGTGTCTCTGCACTCCGTCGTCAGCTTGGAGAGTGTCAGAAGCTTGACTCTACTGCCACTGAGTTCTACAACAAGGTCAAGGGCCTCGCCGACACATTGGCCTCCATTGGACAGCCCCTCACCGACTCCAAGTTCAACTCGTTTATTGTCAATGGTCTTGATGAGGAGTATGATGCCTTGGTCGAGATCATCAACGAGCGGGGCAACTCGACACCCATGCTGGCACACGAGGTTTTCTCTCGGCTCCTTCTCACTGAGCAACGGGTCGAGACACGCCGCTCCAGGGGCACTGGCTCCCTCTCGGCCAACGCCGCCACCAACGGTGGCCGCTCTTCTTCATCACCCCGGTCTCCCTTGGGGCTGCCACCGTCGCCCGCCTCGGCCCCCCCACCTACTGCGACCTTACCGGGGGCTGGCGGTCCACGTGTGTGCCAGCTTTGTGGCCGCGATGGGCACTGGGCCTCCAAGTGTCATAAGCGCTTCCAGCGAAGCTTCCTTGGTCTTGGCAATGACGGCAAAGATACACGCAACAATGCCCGTCAGGTCGCCATGGCTGATCGTCCCGCGCCGCAGAAGCAACAGGGACACACTCAGTCCTACTCCATCGATCCACACTGGTACATGGACTCTGGGGCGACAGAGCATCTGACCAGCGAGATGGGGAAGCTTCACACTCGTGAACCCTATCATGGCTCCGACAAGATCCACACCGCCAATGGAGCAGGTATGCACATCTCTCATATTGGTCAAGCATCTCTTCTCACTAGACATGCTAATAGGAGTCTTCAGCTTCGCAATGTTCTTCGAGTTCCATCTGTGACCCGTAATCTTCTTTCAGTTCCTAAACTCACACGTGATAATAATGTGCTTTGTGAATTTCACCCTTTTGATCTTTTTATTAAGGATCGGGGCACGAGGGACATTCTTCTTAGTGGGCGGTTGTGCCAGGGCCTCTACCGTCTGGAGCATCCTGGCGTCGCCTGTGTTTTCAGTGGAGTTCGGGTCTCTCCGTCACAGTGGCATGCTCGTCTTGGTCACCCGGCCACACCTATTGTCCGTCATATTTTGCGTCGTCATGAGCTTCCTAGTTTGTCTAGTAATAAAGATGTAGCAGTGTGTGATGCTTGTCAGCAGGGGAAGAGTCATCAACTTCCTTTTTCGGAGTCCACTCGTGAGGTGAAACATCCTTTAGAACTTGTGTTTTCAGATGTATGGGGTCCTGCTCAGACTTCTGTCAGTGGTCATAATTACTATATCAGTTTCGTTGATGCTTATAGTCGCTTTACCTGGCTTTACCTTATTAAACGCAAATCTGATGTGTTTGATATTTTTGTTCAGTTTCAAAAACATATTGAACGTCTTCTCAAGCACAAAATTGTTCATGTCCAGTCGGACTGGGGGGGCGAATATCGCAACCTCAACTCCTTCTTTCAGTCGCTTGGGATAGCTCATCGTTTAGCATGTCCACATACACATCAGCAGAATGGTTCAGTCGAACGTAAGCATCGTCATATTGTTGAAGCTGGTCTTACTCTTTTGGCCCATGCATCTGTTCCGTTTCGATTTTGGAGTGATGCTTTCACAACTGCATGCTTTCTCATCAACCGTACTCCCACTCGTGTTTTAAACATGAAGACTCCCATTGAGGTTCTCCTTAATGAACAACCTGATTATACCTTTTTCAAGGTATTTGGGTGTGCTTGCTGGCCGCATCTTCGTCCATATAATAAGCGCAAGCTTGAGTTTCGTTCTAAGAAGTGTGTTTTTCTTGGCTATAGCTCTCTTCATAAAGGTTACAAATGTCTTCATGTTCCCACTAATCGTGTCTATATATCTCGGGACGTCGTGTTTGATGAGCATGTTTTTCCCTTTGCCAAACTTCCTGTGTCCACTGTCGAACCACCATCTCTGCATTCATCCTCTGTTGCTTCTGACCAATTTGATGATGTTGCATACTCTCCTTTGCTGTTACCTAACCATGGTGCAGGAACCGGACGTGGGGCTCGTTTGGAGCTGTTGGAGGATTCACCATCATCATCGCCGCCTTCTGATGGGCACGTCGATCGCCCTATGTTGCATGGCATCGATTCGCGTGCCCATGCATGGTCACCCGAAGAGCCCGTCGCGCCGAGCATCTCCACTGCTCGGTCCGCTACGCCAGCGACCGCCGAGTCTCCGGCGGCTCGGCCCTCTTCGCCAGCGGCCGCCGAGTCTTCAGCGGCTCGGCCTGTCACGCCGTCTTCGCCCGCGGCTCGGCCCGTCACGCCGTCTTCGCCTGCAGCTCGGGTCCGCGACGCCGTCCTCACGTCGCCTTCATCCGCGGATCGGCCCACGACACCGGCCGCGCCACGGCCCACTATGCCGGGCTCGCCATCGGCCCGGTCTGTGACGCCGGCGTCGCCAGTTGCTTCGTCTGCTCTGCCGGTTTCGCCGGTGGGCCGGCCTTCTTCGCCGACCGAGCCCGAGGCTACTGTGTCTGGCTCCTCGTCACCGGCTGACTCGTCAACGTCACCGTCCTCCAGCCCATTGCAGGCTGCTCCGTCGACCTCGGTGGTTCCTGTGTCCCGACCACATACACGCAGTCGCAGTGGCATTTTCAAACCTAAGGAACGTAAGGATGGTACGGTTGCTTGGTTGGCTGCTTGTTTGGCTGCTGCTGTTGCGGATCCATCTTCTGAGCCTCGCTCATATCAGGCTGCCCTACGCATTCCACATTGGCGAGAGGCTATGGAGCAGGAGTTTCATGCTCTCCTTCGTAACAAGACATGGACTCTCGTTCCTCCACCACCACGGGTAAATGTTATTGACTCAAAATGGGTATTCAAAGTGAAGAAGCATTCGGATGGATCTATTGAGCGTTACAAAGCGCGACTTGTTGCTCGCGGTTTTCGGCAGCGCCATGGTCTTGACTATGAGGACACCTTCAGTCCTGTCGTCAAGCCTACCACTATTCGGCTTCTTCTCTCCATTGCTGTTTCTCGTGGTTGGTCACTTCGTCAACTTGATGTGCAGAATGCTTTTCTACATGGATTTTTGGAGGAAGAGGTTTATATGAAACACCCGCCTGGTTTCTCTGATCCTGATCGTCCTGACTATATATGTCGTCTCTCCAAAGCACTATATGGTTTGAAGCAAGCTCCTCGTGCCTGGCATGCCCGCCTTGCCTCTGCCCTTCGTGCTCATGGGTTTGTGCCGTCCACTGCTGACACTTCATTATTTCTTCTACAGAAGCCAGAAGTCACTATGTATCTTTTGGTATATGTCGATGATATTATCCTTGTCAGCTCTTCTCAGTATGCTGCTGATGCTCTTGTCTGCTCTCTTGGTGCTGATTTTGCGGTCAAAGATCTTGGGAAGCTTCACTACTTTCTTGGAGTTGAGGTCACTTCTCGTGCTACTGGTCTTGTCCTTACGCAGAAGAAGTACTCCTTGGAGTTGTTACAAAGAGCGGGCATGCTGAAGTGCAAACCGACCACCACACCCATGTCGTCTACCGACAAGATAACAGTTGTTGATGGTGAGCTTTTGTCTCCTGCGGATGCCACAGAGTACAGGAGCATTGTTGGTGGACTTCAGTACTTGACGATCACGAGACCAAATATCTCTTATGCTGTTAACAGGGTTTGTCAGTATCTTCAGGCTCCCAGAGATACTCATTGGGCTGCTGTTAAACGCATTCTTCGTTATGTTCAGTTCACCCTGACATTTGGTATGCATATTCGGCCGACTTCCTCTCGGGTCCTTTCGGCCTTCTCTGATGCAGATTGGGCTGGTAGCCCAGATGATAGGCGATCCACGGGGGGTTATGCAGTATTCTTTGGCCCTAATTTGATCGCCTGGAGTGCTCGGAAACAGGCTACTGTGTCACGTAGCAGTACTGAAGCTGAGTACAAGGTTGTGGCTAATGCTACTGCAGAGATTATTTGGGTGCAGTCTTTGCTTCAGGAGTTGGGTTTGTCTCAACCACAGCCTCCTATTCTTTGGTATGATAACATCGGTGCTACATACCTTTCTGCAAATCCAGTATTTCATGCCCGAACGAAACACATTGAAGTTGACTATCACTTTGTACGGGAACGTGTATCACAGAAACAACTCCAGATCAAGTTTATCTCATCTAAGGATCAACTTGCAGACATCTTCACTAAGCCTTTACCTCTGCCACAGTTTAAGGCTTGTAGGCGCAATCTTACCCTTCTCAGTTCTTTAGAAAGTGGCTAAGATTGAGGGAGGGTGTTAGACTATGTATAGCTTCTGTACTATTGTACGTATTGTAACACATCCATTATATATAATGAGATAAGCCACTCTTAGAGGGTCGTGCTGGTTCCCCCAAAACTTATTGTCTTACAGGTCCATAGCCTACAGTAGCATGGATCGATCGGGCGGGCAACTCAGCGTTTTGTTTCCTTGCGCGCGTTCCTTTGGATTTACTACTGGCTAGCTTCCCGGATCTAGAAACTGCGCGCATCTATCCGATCCACAGCGATGCTCCCGAGATGTGGACGACGACGGACAGACAGACGGCGTGCGGCTCGCCGCACATGGCGCCCGTCCGTCCGTCGGCGCCGGTCGATGCTTCGAACAATCATCGATCGTATGAGACGCCGGGGAAAAGACCCGCCTTCCAGGTCACCGCGCCGCACGCGCATGCATGCACTCGATCGGCCTCCATGATTGATTGCTCGCTCGTGGGCTCGTGGCTCTGTCCGTCTAGGGCTGTTCGTGTGCATGCACTGAGATTGATTGTTTTTCCAAGCGCAAAAGCGACATGAGAGAAATTTTTAAAAAGGCGACATAAATTCTGGCCTCGTTTTCTGCTCGAGTGTTGAGCTCGACATGTCTAGGACTGTTCCCCGGGTTCGCAGGATCAGTGCTTCTTAATCTTGGTATGAACATGACAGATTTAGAGTGCCCAGCGAAGCTGCGGCAAATTTGACTTCTCTGCGATGCCCATGCATGTTTATTTTAATGAATGTCAGAGCAACTCCAGCGTGGCGACCCAGTTCGTCGGCGCGGACAGAAAAATCGACCCAACGCACTGACCCAAACGGACGAGCATCCGTTTTTCGTCTGGCTGCCGACCCATTCCCGATTCATTTTTGAGCCGGATTTGTGCCAGCGCGGACACGAGACGGACGTGCACGCTCGCCTTCTCCTCCCCTGGCCTGCTGGTCGGTGGCATCCTCCATCATTTTCCTCTATTTTCCCCCAAAACCCTCCCGCCCGCGCGCGCTCCCGCTGCCCGCCATGGACGATGACCTCGATGCTGTCGCCGATCTTGCCTCTCTCGCCTCGTCCGCCATGACGACCGCCCCCTCCGGCAAAGGCAAGCCTCGCGCGCCCCCGCAAGACCGCTGCCGCTCCCAAGCCGAAGAAGAAGACGCCCGAAGAGCGGACAAGGAAATCGACGAAGAGAAAGGGCTGGAGGCACGCGGCGGACGCGGCGGCAACGTGGGAGGCGCTAATTCTGCTAGGGTTAAACCCTGGCCAGCACGGCCTCGTTAACGCCGTTGTGGCCGCGGACAGCACCCACTCATCCGTGTTCCCTCGGATGGTGCTGCCCAACTCGCCCAGCGCGTCGACGACGCAACCGATACCCGGCTGCCACGTCTACCAGCAGGCCTCTCGACTCTTCAGGGAGTGCTCGCCCGACATGAGCATGGTTGCGCCTTCCACCCCCGCGCCCGCGCCCATCGACCTCAACGCCACACCGGTGGCTCGTCATCCGGAGGCGCGAGAAAACGGGCGCGACACATGCCAGCCAACGTGCTGCCGGGCGCACCAACCTGTTCGACGGAATGTCGGCCGACGACAACTGCATGCAAAACATCATCTTCGAGGGTGGTGCGGTGGCCGTTGGCGGTGCTGCCGGGGCGTGTGTGCTGGCATGACCACGGCCGTGATGGCGTGGTCGAATTTGCACCCCCTTTTGTATGCTGGCATGTGTGCCGGCCGTTGGCAAGTGCGTCAATCGAACTGTCTGGCGTTTTCTGAAGCTGGCATTGTATGCCCGCCCTGGCATGGTGCCGACATGAACTTCGGTCGATAACATGGCCGCTGGCATGAACTATGGCCGCGGGCCTTTTATTAAAATTTACATGCGGACATGAAATAGGTCGGCCCGTTGGAAGTAATGCCGATCAAAATCTCAAACGGGCGGGCCGCCGACCCAAACAAACGAAAAGCGGACAGAAACACTGTCAGTTTGGGTCGGCGCGTTGGAGTTGCTCTCAGTGTGTCTATTTGGCTGCTAATTGGCCGGTTTTAGAAAAGGCCGGAAGGGTCGCCGAAATTCAGCTGTGAGTACGCAGTAGATTCAGTGGGTTTTCTTGTCCACGGACGCAAAAGAGTTGGTGAGAATGTTGGGGGCGCTGTCTGGTGTCTGCGACCAAATTCCTTCGCCTCCCCGGCATGCATGGCCTGCCCGATTGTTTAATGAAGTTTCTGCGGGGGAAAAGAAAGCGTGCCATTAGTTTATGCTCGCCTCAACATAATGCTCGCGGCAACGGCGAAATGACAGGCAGATCTCACACTTTGCTACCAGCCTACCACTACCACCCACTGAAGTATCTCCCAAAATAATAATACCCCGTTGATTCGGCCGACGCCGCTCGTCTCATGACCTTGCGCATGGACGTGAGTTGTTGGCCAAGATCATGATTGAGACAGGCAGCGTACGTAACAGCAACAGCCAACGTAGATGGATAGATAGACCCATATGGATATGGACACTCCCGCTTGGCACGCATGCCGAGCGGAAGCATCCATCGACGTTGGTTGGTGCAGTTCTTGCACTGACGGCATATGCTGCCTGCCAGGTAGCTTGGCACGAACGCCTCACGCAGGGTACTACAAGTTGACAGCTTTAACCGATCATCAGTGCTTGGGATGGACGGATGGATCATGGATGATGTCTGGTCGATCCGTTGGAGGTTTTCAATGCGCCACATCACATGAAGCTACGGACATAAACATTGTGGCCATTTCGATCATTTATCTGGCATTTATTGGGGAGTCGCTTGGCCTTGACGCAAGGAACAGTGTCACGGTGATCCAGGCCACGGCCCGCTTTTTGCACTCTGCGTGATGCAATGTTGCTTGAAGGACCTGGTTTTTCTCTAGTCTTGTGACTTCGGTCCTGATGTGGCGGGAGTCAATTGAGACGGTTGCTGCTGAGGGTCGGGTGAACAGCCCGCGGCCACTATCGGCGGGAGTGGACCGGCGCGCGGTGTCACGTTTCACATGATTGATGGCATGATGGCACTTCGCGAGATCATGGCATCCATCCGGTCACGGCACCGACGACGATTCTGTGCCCCTCCTGCCAGATCCAATCACTGGATACTACTCCCTCCGTTCAATAATGTAAGATATTTTTTCACACTACACTAGTGTTAAAAAACGTCTTACATTATGAGACGGAGGGAGTAGCTTTTATGCCATCTTTGGAATGAAAGAAACATATAGTATTGTTAGCTTGCAAAATGTCTTATATTGTGGGACGGATTAAAATATAAAGCAATCAATTTACCACATCCATTAATTAGTAGAAGAGAAATGACTAGATAATTAATGAAAAGCCAGAAAAAAATTATTGTATACATATCACCAATAAACACTTCCAAGACGCAACTTCTGAAAAAAAAACGATACATGGGTCTCAAATCAAGAAGCCCGGACAGATGGCTACAACTCGAGAAAAACACATCAACAAAGATAGCAGGCCGGCCATTCAAAAAGTTGAAAGACATCCATCAAGGAACCACAAACGCCTTGTCTTGTAACATACATTCACCCTACTTTATATTAATGAAGCCACACGGCTAAACGGTACAAGGTATTAAGAAAATCCTCAAAGCTGATAAGAAAATACTCCCTCCGTCCGGAAATATTTATCGCACAAATGCATAAAAATGAATGTATCTAGAACTAAAATATGTCTAGATACATTCATTCCTCCGACAAGTATTTCCGGACGGGGAAAGTACACGACAAAGCAAAGCCAAGAACGCTAAAACGCACAACCATGTACCTAAACGCCTCACGCATGCCACCCAGAGAAAGCACAGAAAACACGTCATCATGCCGGACAGATCACCACACTCAATCGTCGACGCCTCCAAGATGGACAAGACGTGAAGCGCCGTCGCCGCCAAAGCGGACGAAGGTTTGTAGGACCTTGAAGTATGTCTAGAGGGGGGGGGGGGTTGATTAGACTACTTGATCAATTAAAAACTTAATCTTTTTCCAATTTTAGAGTTTGGCAAATTTTAGCAACCTTTGGACAAGTCAAGCAATCGTCACTCAAATCAAGCAAGCATGCAAAGAGTATATAGGCAGCGGAAATTAAAGCATGCAACTTGCAAGAAAGTAAAGGAAAGGGTTTGGAGGATTCAAACGCAATTTGAGACACGGATGTTTTTGTCGTGGTTCCGATAGGTGGTGCTATCGTACATCCACGTTGATGGAGACTTCAACCCACGAAGGGTAACGGTTGCGCGAGTCCACGGAGGGCTCCATCCACGAAGGGTCCACGAAGAAGCAACCTTGTCTATCCCACCATGGTCGTCGCCCACGAAGGACTTGCCTCACTAGCGATAGATTTTCACGAAGTAGGCGATCTCCTTGCCCTTACAAAACTCCTTGGTTCAACTCCACAATCTTGTCGGAGGCTCCCAAGTGACACCTAGCCAATCTAGGAGACACCACTCTCCAAGAAGTAATAAATGGTGCGTTGATGATGAACTCCTTGCTCTTGTGCTTCAAATGATAGTCTCCCTGACACTCAACTCTCTCTCATAGGATTTGGATCTGGTAGAAAGAAGATTTGAGTGGAAAGCAACTTGAGGAAGGCTAGAGATCAAGATTCATATGGTAGGAATGGAATATCTTGGCCTCAACACATGAGTAGGTGGTTCTCTCTCAGAAATGGTAAGTTGGAAGTGTAGGTTTGTTCTGATGGCTCTCTCCACGAATGAAGAGGAGGTGGAGGGGTATATATAGCCTCCACACAAAATCTAACCGTTACACACAATTTACCAATCTCGGTGGGACCGAATCAACAAATTCGGTCAGACCGATTTAGTAAACCTAGTGACCGTTAGGGTTTTCGGTGGGACCGACATGCAACTCGGTAGGACCGATATGGTTAGGGTTAGGGCATAACGTAATCTCGGTGATACCGATTACACAAACTCGGTGAGACCGATTTTGGTAATTAGCTAACCAGAGAGTTGGTCAGGTAAACTCGGTGGGACCGATTTGCTCTTTTCGGTGAGACCGAAATGTTACAAAAGGGAAACACAGAGTTTACATTGCAATCTCGGTGGGACCGATCGCTCACTTCGGTTAGACCGAAACGTTACAAAGGGAAACAGAGAGATTACAATCCCATCTCGGTAAGACCGATTTGACTAGGGTTTGTGGCAGTGGCTATGACATATGAACTCGGTGGCGCCGGATAGAAAGAATCGGTGTGACCGATTTTGGCTTTAGGTTTAGGTCATATGAGGATGTGAAAAAGTAGTTGAGGGTATTTGGAGCATATCACTAAGCACTTGAAGCAAGAGGCTCATTAAGCAACACCTCATGCCTCCTTTATAGTATTGGCTTTTCCTATAGACTCAATGTGATCTTGGATCACTAAAATGTAAAATGAAGAGTCTTGAGCTTTTGAGCTTGAGCCAATCCTTTGTCCTTGATATTTTGATGGATCCACTTTCATCATCCATGCCATGCCATTCATTGAGCTTTCCTGAAATAATAGTCTTGGAATAGCATTAGCTCAATGAGTTATATGTTGTTATGAATTACCAAAACCACCTAGGGATAGTTGCACTTTCAATCTCCCCCTTTTTGGTAATTGATGACAACATATAGATCAAAGCTTCGACAAATAATAATAAGATTGAAAAACATCGTCGCTTTGAGAAGTATGTGATAAGCAAGAGCTCCCCCTAAATTTGTCCATAGTTTAGGATTTGCTTTGGACTGCAAATGCACAAGAAATTAGGCTCATGAGTTACTCTTCCATGTCACATACATCTTGGTGGAGCGCTCAAAATAATAAAGATTGAATACATGCACTCATCACCAAGCAAAGTAAATGATCATATAAGGATAGGTAAGATAATATCATCAACCAGGCATAAGTGTAGCTTATGATCAAACACATGATCATCAATGTCTCACAAATAATAGCATAGTATCTCAAGCAATCAAAAGCAAACAAAGTTTAACCACCAAAGCAAGAGAGAACAAAAGCAACACTCTCTCTCTCTCAAAGCCTATGATCTATACATTTTTCTCCCCCTTTGACAACAAGTTACCAAAAAGTTCATAGAAAATGCATAGTGCTAGATCGACTCTCAGGCTTGATCTTCAGGTGGTGGTGTCCGGAGAACTCCAAGAACGAAGGCTTCAGTTGATGTAGAGGGAGCTGGAGGAGTTGGTGCTGGAGCTGGTTGCCCTGGAGTTGTAGCTGGTGCAGATGATGTGGCTCTGGTGTCTGTCACAGGCACGACAGCTGACCTCTGAGCTCTAGGCACTCTGGCAAATGCATCAGTGGTTGTCTTGCCCTTCCTCTCATGCATGTCTTCCTGAAGCTGCTCCACAACTGACTGAATCTCAGTTACTTTGACATCTAGATCATAGAATTTTTGTTTCATGATTCTTTCCAAGCTCTCCTGGTTTTGAGTTAGGGTGGCCAACCCCTTCTCAATCCTCAATGTTGATGCTATCAAGTAACCAAGTTGCTCCTGCTTGTTCTTCAAAAAGTACTCAGATGCCTCTTCTTGAGTTGGCATCTTGGCAGCCTTCTCTCTCTTTGCTTTCTCCTTCTGCTCCTGAGCTTGCACTGATGATGGTTCATCCTCATTCATGACAACCTGATTGTCCTCAAAGTCTGGATAAAGAGCAAAATGTTCCTTATCCAATAGATATTTCCCTGTGCCCATCTTTGAGTTAATCAACTCCTGAATCTGTGGGGCATATCCACAACTTCTCTTCTGGTCTGCTGCAGTCCTCTTAATGGTCTCAACCATAAGGCTCATGACCTTGAATTTCTGTGGCACATCAAACAAGTGCAGCAAGTTGATAGCATGTCCTCTAATCATGTTGTGGTCACCTGACTTGGGCAAAAGAGTGTGCCTTAGAATCCAGTTGATCGTAGGCAGCCCTGACAGAAGAAAGTGGACTGATCCAAACTTGAAAGTCTCAAGAGCTTTGTTTGGGATCTCCTTGTACATATGTGACATAGTATTGTGTCCCATTTTCTTCTTGGCATAGACATCCAAGTCATCTTCACTCTCCTTGGGGACATTGATCAGACTAGCCCATTCTTCTATGGTTGACTGGTACCTCATACCTTCTGACATCCACACTATCCTGCCATCTGGATAGAAGTGTGCTGTGGAGTAGAACTGCATAATGAGTTCATCATTCCAGTTGGTGAGCTTCTGCCCAACAAAATCTGCAACTCCACAAGCTTCAAAACTGTCATACACTCCAAGATAGTGTTCTTCATTCTCCTTCATGTAGGTCCAGTCGACCCACCTCATATCACACACTATGGGCTTCTTGTCCAACAAGATTGTCTCATAGAAGTATTGTTGTTCCTTTGTATGGAACCTGTAATCAACAGCAGTCCTTCTCTTGGTGGCATATGAATATGTCATTCTCCATAGCCTCAACCCTGAGTCTCTCCTGATATTCATGTCCTCAGCCACAGGATGAGTATCATTGTGGTCTGGAATCTTGGGCTTTAGCTTCCTCGGGACTTGTCTTTCATCCTCTTCCTCATCAGCAACTTCAGGTACTGGGGCCTTGTTCTTCTCAGCAGCTGGAATACTCCTGGTATTCCTCTTTGGTGCATTCTTGGGCTTGGGGGCAGCTTTAGGTGCTTCTTTGGGCTTTGATGTTGCAGCCCCTGATCTTATAGCATCACCCATCAGCTTTTGTGCCTTGGGTGCTGGTGCAGCAACCTCTTCTTCCTCTTCCAACATGGAAGGTTGCCCAACAACTCTGGCTATGGTCTTTTTGACCCTTTCCTTCCTTTTCTTTCCTTCAGCAGCAGGCTCTTTGGAATCAGGCTTTTCAGGTATTTGAGTTGACCCTCTGACCTTCAGCATAGTTGTCCTCTTGGCAGGGACCTTCCTATTAAGCCCAGGCTTAGTGGTCTTTGCTGAGCCATACTCCTTTTTGAGCACTACCTTCTTGGAAGTAGCCTCATCTTCTTCTGCCATATAATCTTCATCCTCAGATTCTGAGGTTCTCTTCTTCCTTGACCTGGTGGCAGCTTTAGGCAGATTACATGGGGTGCTTCTGCTCCCTTCATCTGAGCTGCTAGAGGGACTAGTGCCCTCACTCATGTGCATCTGCTCTTCTGACTTGTTCTGACTATCACTTTGGTCTGAAATGCTGCAAATCTCTGACTGCTGACCCTGTGAATAGTTATAGATGAGATAAAATGGATGAGCATCACAAAATGCAGAGATTTTTGCAAAAGAATGATTCAAAAACTCAGTTTTAGTTTTCCACAGAAAGCATTTCGGATCAACCGATTTTCAAACTCGGTGATACCGAAGCAGTTTTGGAACCTAAACTGGTGAACTCGGTGGGACCGAGTCACAGTTCGGTGGCACCGAGACTGCTAGGGTTTCACAAAGTTCTAAAATCGGTCACACCGATTTGTAATCCTCGGTCAGACCGAGAGTTACTAGTGCAATGGTGTTAGCCAAATCGGTGGGACCGAGTTTTTCAACTCGGTGGGTCCGAGATGGTTTCGGCGGAAACCTAACCCTAAATTCTCAAATCACACCTATTCTAAGGATTGTTCTGATTAGATAGGAGTGTTTCAATCATGGCAAGATACATGATGAACACAATGTGCTAGGAATCAGACGAGGATAGCACTGTGATCGAGTCCATACCATAGCTCGGCGATGAACTCGCTACGGCGGCAACGGCGGGGGTGAAATCCGTTGACGGCGGCGGAGACCAGTGACAGGAGGCGGCTGGCGACGAGGAGACGATCCGGAGACCCTAGAGGCAGAGTGAGCAATGCGCGGGCGAAGGGGTTTGGAGGAATTTCCAAATTTTTGCCCGTGACTATATATAGCCCGACCCTGTCGGTGTGACCGAGTGGAACTACTCGGTAGCACCGAGATGCATAATTGTATACAGTTACAGCAACTTGGTGTGACCGAAAAGTTCAAATCGGTTGCATCGAGATTAAAAACCTAGATCGACTTAGTGATCTCGGTGGGACCGAAATGGAGGAATCGGTCAGACCGAGAATCACAAAGAAGTTTTGGAAGTTTAAGTCGCCGACGAATCGGGGACTCCGAGTGCTCCTCACACAGAGTGGTTCGAATCTGACTTGATCAAATTGTGTGATGTAGCATGAATAGAGTTTGGGATGAGAAAAGCATATATAGCTAGAGAAGGTTCTTAGGCATTCTTGTTCATCCACTTGGCAAAAGAAAAAGAACCCAAACAATCAAAGCAACAAGTGGATGTCCTCGAATGAGTAAAGTATGCAACCAACATGCTCACACAATAGAATGGCAAATGAAATATGTGGCAAAGCATGCACAACCAATTCTAGCATCTATCAAACAATTGGCGATGACTAAGTCATCTATATATGAGTATATTGACTTAGGAGTCAAATGAGAACATTTGATCATAGGTCATACTCATCGTTTAAGCTTAAGTGGGGTTACCACTTTTACATAATGCATTGATGTGTTCACACCATTAGAGTTGCTTTGACTCATTTCTTAGAGTTAAGCTCCCCCTAGATGTGAGATCCCTTTTTAGAGGGATGAACTAACCTTGGGTTTTGTCGATGATGACTTCATGTAGGTGTTGAAGATGTGGATGCTCAATGTTGACGTAGATCATTTGGAGCAATCCTTTGGAGTGAGTTGCACTTTCAACATGCCTACATGGGTTAGTCCCACAAGGAACAAATAAGAGTATCCATAGACATAGAGTGATGCACACACAAGATAATGTCCATGAAATCATTAGGTTACCTTGTCCCTTGCCTTACCAACATGAGGGTTTGTGACTCCTTGAACTAGTGCAAGATGTGGAAGTTGATTGCACTTGTCCTCGCCATAATGATATGAGTGAAGAATGTTGGCGGAGTCACCCTCAAGAACTCTCTAGTTCTTCTTCTTCGGGATCCACATCATCTTGATGGGAATCCTGGGAGTTGTAGTTGTACTTGATGAAGTAGAACTTGACGTAGTCTTGGGAACCCACTTGACCAAGGCCTTGGGTGCTTCTTCAAATGCATCAATCTCCTCTTGAAGCTTGTCCTTGCCTTTGTTCTTGTGGTCTTGTGGTGGAAGATCATCTTGAGCTTGTGTTCCCTTGAAGGAAGTGGGATCATACTTCTCTTGTTGAGGAACAAACTTCGTCTTGTGGTATTGATCTTCTTCCCACTCAACTCCATTACATTGAACTTTCGTTCAAAACCAACACCTTGATTCTTCCGGTGCCTTCCTTGCTTGCGTACAATTTCCTCGAATTGCTTACTCCCAGTAAGGCTCTTGTATACACCTTTCTCTATAATTCCCTTCAATAAGCTATTTTCTTGCTCAAGTGTAACTTGGCTAAGAGAATCATTAGTGGAATCAAGAGAATTACTAGAAGCAACAATATTTGATTTAGCATAATTATTGTTACTACTAGAGGAAGAATCTTTCTTGTTCTTGTTACTAGACTTGACTTGAGGCATGTAAGTGGATAAGAGTAAACGCTTGGCAATGTAAGAAGAACTTTTCTTACGGAGATCATCATTGATTGCTTTCAAGAACTCATGTTCTTGCTCAAGATTGAGCTTTTCAAAGCGTAACTTCTCATGAGCCCTTCAAAGTTCTCGATGATCTTCGAAGATAGTTTCATGAGCTAACTTAAGAGTGTTTAGTTCTTTAGTTAGAAGCTCAATCTTCTCCTTATCATTGTCATTCGTTTTATCTTGATTAGCATGATTAATTGATGTTTCATCATAGTATTCATCACTAGAGTTGTCAACAAGTAAATCATCATCACCTAGCAAGTCATCTTCATCACTATTGAAATCAACATACTCGGGATGTGTTACCTTTGGCCCTTTGGCCATGAAGCACCTTCCAATTCCTTCATTTGGTGAGTCAAATATGTCGTAGGAGTTGGTTGACACAAGTGCTAGACCGGCAACACCTTCATCTTGAGTATATTCGGAGTCGGAGTGATAGCTTCTCTTGGAGTGATGGTCGGAGTCGGAGCCGGATACCCATTCACCAACATGAGCTTGATGTCTTCGTTTTGTGTAGCTCCTTGATGACTTGTCCTTCCTTTCTGAGTCCTTGCTTCTCCGTGAGGGTCTTCGTTCATAACGATCATCTCTACTCCTCCTCTCTCTTGGTGGTGATTCTTCTCTTTAGCTTATTCTTTTTGGAGAATCTTCTCTTCTTTTGTAGGGTGCCGTACACTCATTGGAATAGTGTCCGGGTCTCCCACAATTGTAGCAATTGCACTCTCGACTAGAAGATCTTTTGTCATTGTATGACCTTGACTTGGAGCTTCTTTCTTTGCTTCTACTCTTGTAGAATTTGTTGAAGTTCTTCACCATTAAGCTCAATTCTTCATTGAAGGTTTGTTTCTCACTTGATGATGTGGGGGCTTCACATGAGGCTTTGTAAGCACCACTTGACTTGTTGTGAAGTTCTTCCTTATCCTTGAGTGACATCTCATGAGCAACAATTCTTCCAATGACTTCCGTTGGCTTGAGATCTTTGTAGTTTGGCATCATTTGATCAATGTGCACACGATATCATACTTTCCATCCAATGCTCTTAGGATCTTCTTGATGATGAATCTGTCGGTCATCTCTTCACTCCCTAAGCCGGCAATCTCATTTGTGATAATAGCAAGCCTAGAGTACATTTCAGCGACACCTTCACCATCCTTCATCTTGAACTTGTCAAGCTGACTTTGGAGCACATCCAGCTTGGATTCCTTGACGGAGTCAGTACCTTCATGCATATCAATCAAAGTATCCCAAATTTCCTTTGCATTCTCAAGACGGCTGATTTTGTTGAATTCTTCGGGGCACAATCCGTTGAAGATGATATCACAAGTTTGAGCGTTGTATTGCAGCATCTTCAATTCTTCCGCATTAGCTTCACGGTTCGGCTCTCTCCCATCAAAGAATTTACCTTACAAGCCAACACAAACAATAGCCCAAACGGCGGGGTTATGTCCGGGAATATGCATTTTCATCTTATGTTTCCAACTAGCAAAATTAGTGCCATCAAAGTAAGGACCTCTACGGTGATAATTTCCCTCGCTAGAGGCCATACTCTCCTAGGTTGTGAAACCAAGGCTATGACCACCAAAAGCTATGGGAATCAAAGAAAATGGAGACCAAAGCTCTGATACCACTTGTAGGACCTTGAAGTATGTCTAGAGGGGGGGTGATTAGACTACTTGACCAATTAAAAACTTAACCTTTTCCCAATTTTAGAGTTTGGCAGATTTTAGCAACCTTTGGACAAGTCAAGCAATCATCACTCAAATCAAGCAAGCATGCAAAGAGTATATAGGCAGCGGAAATTAAAGCATGCAACTTGCAAGAAAGTAAAGGGAAGGGTTTGGAGGATTCAGACGCAATTTGAGACACAGATGTTTTTGTCGTGGTTCCGATAGGTGGTGTTATCGTACATCCACGTTGATGGAGACTTCAACCCACGAAGGGTAACGGTTGCGCGAGTCCACGGAGGGCTCCACCCACGAAGGGTCCACGAAGAAGCAACCTTGTCTATCCCACCATGGTCGTCGCCCACGAAGGACTTGCCTCACTAGCGGTAGATCTTCACGAAGTAGGCGATCTCCTTGCCCTTACAAACTCCTTGGTTCAACTCCACAATCTTGTCGGAGGCTCCCAAGTGACACCTAGCCAATCTAGGAGACACCACTCTCCAAGAAGTAACAAATGGTGTGTTGATGATGAACTCCTTGCTCTTGTGCTTCAAATGATAGTCTTCCCAACACTCAACTCTCTCTCATAGGATTTGGATCTGGTGGAAAGAAGATTTGAGTGGAAAGCAACTTGGGGAAGGCTAGAGATCAAGATTCATATGGTAGGAATGGAATATCTTGGCCTCAACACATGAGTAGGTGGTTCTCTCTCAGAAATGGTAAGTTGGAAGTGTAGGTTTGTTCTGATGGCTCTCTCCACGAATGAAGAGGAGGTGGAGGGGTATATATAGCCTCCACACAAAATCTAACCGTTACACACAATTTACCAATCTCGGTGGGACCGAATCAACAAACTCAGTCAGACCGATTTAGTAATCCTAGTGATCGTTAGGGTTTTCGGTGGGACCGACATGCAACTCGGTAAGACCGATATGGTTAGGGTTAGGGCATAACGTAATCTCGGTGATACCGATTACACAAACTCGGTGAGACCGATTTTGGTAATTAGCTAACCAGAGAGTTGGTCAGGTAAACTCGGTGGGACCGATTTGCTCTTTTCGGTGAGACCGAAATGTTACAAAAGGGAAACAGAGAGTTTACATTGCAATCTCGGTGGGACCGATCGCTCACTTTGGTTAGACCGAAACGTTACGAAGGGAAACAGAGAGATTACAATCCCATCTCGGTAAGACCGATTTGTCTAGGGTTTGTGGCAGTGGCTATGACATATGAACTCGGTGGCGCCGAATAGAAAGAATCGGTGTGACCGATTTTGGCTTTAGGTTTAGGTCATATGAGGATGTGAGAAAGTAGTTGAGGGTATTTGGAGCATATCACTAAGCACTTGAAGCAAGAGGCTCATTAAGCAGCACCTCATGCCTCCTTGATAGTATTGGCTTTTCCTATAGACTCAATGTGATCTTGGATCACTAAAATGTAAAATGAAGAGTCTTGAGCTTTTGAGCTTGAGCCAATCCTTTGTCCTTGATATTTTGAGGGATCCACTTTCATCATCCATGCCATGCCATTCATTGAGCTTTCCTAAATAATAGTCTTGGAATAGCATTAGCTCGGTGAGCTATATGTTGTTATGAATTACCAAAATCACCTAGGGATAGTTGCACTTTCAGGGTTTTCACCCTGAGTGTCGGAGAGTAGAGAGAGTGCCAGGGCGGTGCCTCAAGAGGAGAGCGACACCCACAGGCATTGTTGCCACCAGCACCGAGGCGCAAAGCTTTCGCTTGACCTCCCCTATCCACCACATCGAGGGAACATGTCACAGACCCACCCCTGACAGGGAGCCCACACCAGGGTACGATGGACTCCAGATCCAGATGAAGGCTTGGCTGCGAGCGCCGGCGACAGCCTCACCAAGACCACCTACCACAACACGCCTCGCCGTCCACATGACCGAAGCATGCCGCCAACACCTGCTACCACATGGCTCGCCGGAGAGCCATCCTAAGCAGCCTCACCACCCAGGGTCGCCGCCCCGGTTTCCAAGATAGACACTCCAACGTCGCTTAAACAACAGGCCATCGAAGCAAGGCCGTAGACACGAACAACGCAAGGGTGGGAAAACCATAGCCACAACCAGGACCGGCCACCATGAAGTCGATCCACATGCCAAGGAACCAGGACATGGGCGCCGAACCCCCTCTAGATCAAGCTCCCACCACGGACAGGGACGAATCATTGGGGCCGGCAAGCATCGTCACTGGGGCAGCTTTGGAAGATGGGTCGCCAACATAGCAGGGCTTCGACGAGCTAGATCTAGTCTAGCTCACGAGGCCCACCACAACCCAACCCTAGAAGCAAGTATAATAAGGTGATGTAAACATGCTATAAAAATTTAAATAATATATTTTTGCTAAGTTGGAGGAGAGAGAAGAGAAATGGGTTTTAGATTAGGGATAATTGGTTTTATGCCCCTAGTTGTGTCACACTCGGCTGGTTTACCCCTAGTTTCCGAAAATACGCGTTCACGCCCAAACCACTTTGTTGGTCTTATGCTTTTGCCCTTTGACCGTTTGACCATCATTTTGAAAACTTCATTAAAAAATTCATACTAGCTCAAAAAATTTCAAACAAGATATCAAAATATTCAGAAAAACCTCACCTATATGTGCATCCCATTTGCATTCATGATAAAAGTGTTGAAAGTCCCCATCTCTTATATGAGCTTTGAGATGGGGACTTTGCAACACTTTTCTCATGAATGCAAATGTCATGCACATATAGATGATGTTTTTCTAAACATTTTAATATATTATTTCTATTTTTCTGAGTTGAGTTAGTATGAATTTGTTATGAAGTTTTCAAAATGACGGCCAAAGGGCAAAAGCCTAAGACGGGTAAAGTGGTCTGGCCAGGAACGTGTGTTTTTGGAAACTAGGGATAAACAACCAGTGTGACCCAACTAGGGGCATAAAACCAATTACCATTTAGATTAATAAGGAGCTACAGGACTGCTCCTATGAACTTTGTGGGAGTTAACATGGGTCATAATAGTATGTATTTATAGCTAACTATTATATGTGTTGGCTATAATATTTATAGCTAACTATTATACATGTTGGCTATAAGATTGACTATAAATGACATGGCAACAACTTATATCTAGCAGCCGGCTATATATTATTAACCATGCTCTAAATCTAGCCCATCCTCGGCCACCAACCAAGCCCGAGCACACCACTCGAAGGAGTCGCACGACGGAGCACCAGACCGCCACGGCGCCACTCCCGAGCATGCCAACGGCCGAGTCCGTGTTGCCACCATGAGGTCCGCCCCCGCCCAGCCCCGTCGCCATATACTCGCAGGCATGCATACCGAGGCACCAGAGTCCGCCGAGCACCGGCTTGTGTCAAATCCGCGACCAGGCCACATGCAGCCGTCGCGCCGGCAACAGCCACCCGCAAGGTTGTCGCACCGTGATCCCACAAGCACACCGCCGCCACGAACAACCGGTACCGCGCCGATCGCTGAACACGACGCCTCTGCCCAGCCAGGTCGACCCATGCCTACCACCCACGAGCTAAGGGGAAAAGGGCCTCGTCGCCGGCGACCACAAGGGGCTTTGCCCTACCGACCCCGACTAGCAACAGAGACAAGGGATGGAGGAGGGTGGAGGCAAGAGGGGGATGCGACACCGCCACATGAGTCACCCGCAGCCGCAGGGGACATGCAGTCGAGAAGGGGAACTAGGTTGTGGGTTTTCCATGATTTTGTTCCTGCTTAATTTCTCCTTGAGAACGGCCGCCAGGAACAATATAAATAAAGAAGTGTCACATATGTGACACTAAGCACTCCGGCCCTAACGTTTTTTGCAATTAAAGTTGTCGTCTGAAAAGAAAAAACAAACAAAAAAACTGAAACTTGCTATCAAAAAGAAAGTTGTTATCTTCACATCATGAAACTTGCCATAAAAACATTCATAGTTGTAATGTGTTTGTGCCACACGTGTAATACTTATCAGGCTCCTAAATAAATCCCCCAGAAAGCTGAACTATTTCTTTATCAAATTTCCACGTCAGAAACAGGATGGCAGCAACAGGCACTTGCAGGCTCAAAGCCACTAATGAAGGATTGCACATATCTTAATACTTCGACCAATACATCACAGGAATAGCAAAATTAACAAATTATGTGGGCGGACAAACATCGGGCAATCAATTCATCGACAGCAGCAGACAAAAACATATGCAGTTCTCACGGGATGCAGCACGAAACGGTGGAAACATCAGCAGCAAGCATGGAAAAACTAGTCAAATGACATTATTTGCACTTCCCGTTTGGCTCTTTGGAGAGCAGGAAACAAAATGGTGCTATCTCACATCCACGTGCTGACTGAGCGACTGAAAGGACTCCTGTCACAAACCTACAGTTCACAACTCCCTCTAAGATTTTTACAAAAGCATTTCCTCAGACGATCTTCAGAGGCTAAGATGCTGGCCTATGTTTTAAGTTAGGAGTAATCTCTACGGCCGAATTTCCTACTTGAGAACCCCCTAACTTGCTAGTTGACAACCAAATACCGTACACATCTTGATTCAAAAAGATCCAGCTTATCCTACTACATCCCAGGGTAACAAGTTTACCAGAGCACAACCGTGCATGCAGGACTCGTCTCCCCGGCGAAGAATTGATGATCAGATCTTCAGATCTTTCTTGCAGTTGTCTCTCAAGTCCTTTAACTTGACGACAGCTGAATGCTGCACAGAAAGGGAATTTGAGAATATTAGCACATGATCATATACTGACAATCCAATCAAGCAATGAAATACTCCAATACACAGTAAGGGAATATGCAGATATATAGTTGAAGTAGTAGTGAACTGGTCTTCAGACAAAAAGAACAAAGTTGATCACAGAAGTACACTGTAATAGCATAACAAGTCACCACACAATCAAGACTAGGATTATCAAATTCTCAGCAGGGAAGAAAATTTCTTTCAAGCATCTTTCAGACAAGGTAGTGAATGCTACACAATCTACCACAATTTTAAACTGAATTTCCATGAAATAGGCTGGAAAAAGTTCAGCAGGGCTTGCAACGGCATATTTTAGCTCATATTTTGTATGCTAACCCTAAAGCTAGACCAAATGGGCCATGAGATTTTCAATGACAAAAGGAACAATGATCATCGCAGCCTGACGATAGTTGATTCTAAATACATTCAACTAACTTTGAAGGCCTTTTCTACATATTAGCAAGGCACAAGGGGCACTAACTCACATTATCGTGCTATGCTACATAATTTAATGATGTAAACAGACCTAGCGCGACCACAACTAGAAGTCTAACAGAAATGTCTACTCAGAATCTAGTACTTTGAAACAATAGATGATGATAGGTTTGAACAGGATCTCCTCTGAAGCTCGGCTCAACAAGCTCTGCAACCTTTGGACCAAGCTACAGGGGACTGAATTCCTCTAGCGACTCAGTTCATTGGAAGTGATATGCGAGCCAAATATGTTCTCTTCTGCCAAATCTGCACACAGCGCAGTGCTCGGGCTCTATTCCTCTTACTCAGAAGCACATGGCAAAGATTTGGAAGATCAAGGCGGAAAACAAGGTCAAAAAAATTCTATGGCTGCTGCTCCAGAACAGGAATTGAACAGTGAACAAACTTTGCACACGATCTTGGCAGCATTGGCCCATGTTGTTTGCTTATATGATCAGGTCCTGCAATATCCTGCTCATCTTGCACTGCAATGGCCCTTTCTAAGGAGGTGTGGCAACAGTTTGCTTCAGAAAGGCCTCAGATGACATTGTGCAATGCAAGCAAGATCAATAGGGCTGGTGGAACAAAATAACTCGAGGACAGGTGAATAAGGAGCAGAAGACACAGCCTGTGATTGACGGATATGTTGTCTGAAACACATGGAAAGAGGGACGCAGAAGAACCTTTTAGCGCAAAAGCTCTGACACGGCAGGGATAGCAACGATGATTAGAGAATTTAAGCCCCCTAAAGGAGGCACAAGAGATTTGGTCCTCAGTTTATTTATGTACAGCCCTTGCTTCAGCATTGGATTTTCCTTTCTTGTTTTCTATCAGTTTGCCTTTTCACTGCAATCTAAGCTTGTAGCAATTTGCCCATACTTAATGCACTAGCAAAGCTCCTCCTGGAGCCCATAAAAAAAGAATCCAGTACTAGAGCAAGCAAAAATTCAAACACCATGTCTGAGAACACAATTTGTGCAAATGGCTGTTTGCTTGTACAATTCCATTTTCAAAAACTACTTATTCAAAAGATTCAATGATTTTTCACATACAGCTCAGAACAGATGTCAAGTAAACAACATATGAAAGATGTGGTCATCAGGTGCTTTGACTCCTAAGGTTATGGGTCAAAATAGTTAAGAAAAGCCATGATAAGAAGCACAAAGTAGTGTAGTAGGAAGAACTAATTCTACCCAGGGTCCCACCCAGCAAAATCATCATGGTCAATGAGTCAAAGAATAGCAAGTAGAAAGATAAAGTGAAAGGGAAAACGAGAAGCCAAAAGAACCCGAGTCAATAATTGGCCCAAATAGGCAAAGCCCGTCATGGTGGAGGCCATTGACCCATTGTTGTGACTACATTGTGTGAGGCACCATGTACTTCTCTGTTGTTTCTACAACTAGTATGCCACAACAGGTTATCAACTTGGAAGAATCCTAGCAATTATGTTTTAGCAAATACAGATGAAAAGATAGGTGGTAACATACACCGTCTAATATGTGGCAAAAAAATGACACCAACTGCCTACTTAACATGCCTAGATAGGCACTAAAAAATATTGAGTACAAGAGTATCTTTAGAATAACTATGGTGTTGAGCTGGTCATGAAATATTTTGTGAGGCAGAAGTATTTGCCTTTTGTGTTGGCCCAAAAATGTAATGATAAATTGAAGGCCAGACTACTGAGTACCACAGCAGGGCTAAATTCATAACTGATCCTCCGCAAACTAACAAACCAATGGTCCCTCAAAATTTACCAGTGCAAGCAAACAGCATTTACACAGAGAGTAAACTGTGACAATCACAACTATTCGCTACTAACCGCAGTGACACCATACAAATTGATACCAATACACCGTCGGCATAATTTTGACTAAGTTGGGATATTGTAGGTGTAAAACAACTTACGAGCTGGGCAGATTCACGAACAAGGGCATTTTCAGTATGAAGAAAGAGTGATCTCTGTTGTTGAGATAGTTCGAATCCCATCTCTGCAGCTCTTTTTGAGTATCTGTCTGCATTGAATTCATTTCCTTGCCTCTTTGCCTCTAGCGATCTAGCAAACTTTATGCTCTTCTTCAATGCTAAAGAAAGGTTTGACAGAGATGGAATTAATATTAGTAAAATGATCAATTGTGAACAAAGAAAGAAACCACACTACGTGTACTGCTT